>NC_136065.1:1589868123-1590384123 GCF_964261635.1 Lissotriton helveticus
GTTTGGGTCTCACTTCCGGGTTCAGACAGACCACAGGCCCCTCAGGTGGTTGATGCAAATGTGGGGTGAGAACCCAAAACTGTATGGACTTCACGGTGGAACATCGTCCTGGCACAGATCACGCCAATGCTGGCGGTCTGTCCAGGTTTTTCCGCCTTAGTGTCGAGGAACTCCCTGGGGAAGGGTAGTTCTCCCCACATTTCAGCTGAAGGGGACACGTGTTAGACCTGGCACCTTGGCGTGAGTCTCCCTTCCACTTTTTGCTGATGTGCCTCAGATGTTTTTGCTAGTGTTCGCTGCTCAGGTCACTGCGCCACGGTCAATCCGTGCCGCAGTGCAAGTGCTCCGAATGTAAAATGTATATGTGATTGATTTCCATGATTGGCTCATTGGATTTACTGTCAGTCCCCAGTAAAGTGCACCAGGGGTGCCAGGGCTTGTAAATGCCAATACTGCTAGTGGGCCTGCAGCGCTGGTTGAGCCACCCACAGAAGCAACCCTTTTAAAATGTATCTAGGGTCTGCCATTGCAGAACCTGTGTGCAGTCTAGTACTGTCATGCTGGCTGGGCAAGTGCACACACTTGCCAGCCTCAAAACCTTCCCTTTGCTTCATATTAGTCACCCCTATGGTAGGCCCTAGGGCAGGGTGCATTGTAAGTGTAAGGTAGGACAAGCCCTGAAGTGTGTGGCATGTTCTAATAGTGAATTACAGCCAATTTTGTTTTTCACTATTGTAAGGCTACCTGTTCTCTTAGGCCAAAATGGGCTGCTGGAATTATTACACCCTATAATCCCAGCAGGCTCAGGGAACATGGTAGAAAGTCAAGTTTAATATGCCTGAACTCAGAATAATAAAATACTTCTTTTAGTAAAGTTTATTTTAATATCCTGTGTTTGCAAATGCTACTTTTAGAAAGCTAGCATTTGCTTGCCTAACCATTTCAGCCCGCCTCTTCTAGCATGTGTATCTAACTGTCTGGATTGTGTGAGTGACAGGGCTGGGGGATACAGGTGGTGCATGCTAGGATTACACCTTGGTGGGAGGTGGGAGTGCCCCTTGACTCTGAATAGGGTTGTGCTCTGCCACCACAATGCTGGCTCCGCCCCCTGGGGAGTGACTGATGACTCAGCCCGACACCTGGCCCAGGAAGGGGGAAGCCTGTCAACAAAGTACTCCTGGCTGCCCCTGTCCACACAATGCTGGCTCCACCTCCTGCGGAGCGTCTGATCTCCCTGCCCCTCACACTGAAAGGAAAAGCCAGGAACAGCACAACAGAGTGCTTCAAAACTGAAATGGGCTATGCAAAGGCCCCCCTGGCCAGAAAAGACAAAAGAAACTGACTATAAATGTAGGAGCCCTGCTCCTACCAAACTAGATATGCTTGAAGCCAAGAAGAAGCTCTGCCTGAGGAGGAGGTGCCGGGAAAGGTGTTAGGAGGAAGACTGTCCCTCTCCTGGGGACTGGCCTGCAGTGGTGACCTTGCTGCCAAAGGAGAACAGAGAGGAACTTTTAAAGACTTGCTGCATCGTGTTTATCTACCAAGAACTTGTGCTTATCAACTATCTCCAAGGGCCTGGAAGAAGAGCTTGCCCCCTGACCTGAGCCATAGGACCATCTGGCTCAACCTTTTCCCTGCTTGTCTGCAGGTAACTTGTGGATTTCTGCCCCACCGGAGCCGTGACCCTGGTGCCCCCCAGCCCCTCCTTGAGGCCGTGACGGCTGCTGTTTGGCCGTTCCCGTCGAGGAAGAGCCCGCTCCGCTGAGCCGCTCTTCCTCCGCTGTGTCAGGCCGCCCTGTCACCTCGCCACTGGAGGCTCGTTGGTGTGCCCCCCACGCTCCCACTTGAAGCCCCCACCGGACCCAAAGATTCAGAGAGCAGACCCCACAAGGATCGGACTCCCCGGACGCCGGCCTTGCCCTGCCTAGAGCCGCCGTGCGCCCCGCATCCGTCTTCGCTGGGATCATCAAGAGAAAAAAAGGTACAGTGCACACCGGACTCGGGGTCCGCAACGTCTGCCTTCCCCGTACTTCAGCGTGTAATCATTGCCTGTGCACTTCGTATTACCAGCAAGTGAGTGTGCGCTTCAAATTGCCAACAAGTGATTGTGCGTTTCTTATTTCAAGTAACTAGGCGTCCCGTATTTCCAAAAGAAGCTGTACGCTTCGCATCTGAACTGCCTTACTGTACGCTTCTTATTGGTTTAAGTAAACGGACCACCGCGTACGCCGGCTCACGTTGAATGCATCCCCGTTCTCCCGTTCGGAGCGCCCAGGAGCGTCCCGAAGTGTACCACAGGTGCTAGACTGGGTTAAGTCATCAAAAACCCTAGAAGAAGCATTTTCTAGGGACCAATACCACTGCTACGTGACTGAACCTGTTTGAACTGCGCTAAATGACTCTTTACCATTTTATAAGTATTGTGGCCCACTTGAACAACGTTACTGGGTCTTGTGATAAGTCTGCTTGAAAATATATATATATATATAAATACTATTTTTATATACAACCTGTTTGGTGTCCCTTTGTGGTGCAATTGATGTGTTTACTGTGTGTATCTACAAATGCTTAACACATAACGCCTGAAGTTTAGCCTTGTCTGCTCGCGCCACACACCTAGAGGGTGCGCAGGGGTAATTCTAAAGGGGTTATCCTTCGCCCTGACTTAGAGGAGAGGGTCCCTGCTTGTCACAAGTGAATACTTGGGCAAACCAGAGACCCCCAATTCTAACATTGGCAGCAGCGGAAGAATCACTCTCTGTAGAAAGGGCAGCCTCTGTCTTCTCTTGAGTAGATGACGTATATTGGGGAGAAGAAGCACTGAGGAGCTTAACAAATGAACAGCTGAAAGGTTTCTGCGTGAAGTTCAGAATTGACAAATAGTGATTGAACAACAAGACCCAACTCGTAACGGCGCTGAGGGCCTGGTATGAGTCAAGGGCACCAGAGAATGTGGTGGAGGTGATTCCACCAGACAGCAACCATGGATTTGGTAGTGGCCTGTCGCCAGAGGAGTTGGCGGACAGGGCCGCAGCCAGGGCACATGAAGTGGAGATGGCAAAAATCAATGGCCAGATGGATATGGAAAAGCAAAGGCTGGCAATGGAAAGCCAGAGACTGGCCATGGAGGAAAAGAAAATTCTATTGGAGCATGAAATGAAGCTGAGGGAGCTGGAGCTGAAAGCCAAATGTTTGGAGCTCAATCCCTCTGGTGGCAGCACAACATCGGTGCAGGTAGAGTCAAGGGTGTACATACCCAAAGATGTGGTTAAGGAATACTTTAAGGGGGATGACATAGGACAGTCGTTTAGGGCCTATGAAGTAGCCATGTCCTCCCACCGGGTCCCTGACAAGGATTGTGGAGCGGGGTTGTGGGGGAGGTTCCTTAGCGAAGGGCGGGACACCCTACTAGACACTCTGAAAGAACACCGTTCCTATCCCCACATGAAAGATGCCTTAATGACCAGGTATGGGTTAACTACTGAAATGTACAGACAGAGGTTCAGGGAGTGTGACAAACTTCCTGGGAGTATGTATGTGGAGTATGTGACCTGTTTCTGCAGAGCACTGGATGGTTGGGTGAAGGGTAGTAAGATAAATGATTTTCAAGGGCTTCTTGATATAATGGCATGGGAGCACTTGTCGCAGCATTGTTTTCCTGAGCTACGCCAGCACCTGATTGATAGCAAGCTGTCCAACCCGAGGAAGCTTGCTGAGGAGGCGGACCGCTGGCTCAGCACCAGGGTCCACAAGGGTCCAATGGGGGACTCCGCCAGGGGTGGGCAGGGTCCCCAGCAGAAGAGTGGGGGGGACAGGGGTAAACAGAGAGGGTTCCAGAGAGGCCCCCAAAGTAATCCCCAAGGGAACCAGCAGAAAGGTTCTCAGCCTCCCCCACCCCCGAAGCAGAATAGGGCCCGACAGGTAAACCTGTTCAAAGAGGGCCCATCGCCTGTTACAGGTGCGGTGACCAGGGTCACATTTCCACTGATCCTAAGTGTCGCCTATTTTGAAAACCCGCACCCACTGGTGCTCCCCCCCGGCAGATGGCTAATGTTAATTTTGGGGAGGAGGTAGCAATCCAGGAGGGTGGGGGTCCTGTGCAGATGAACCTAGTCTCTTTAGGAGACAGTGAAATGGTCCCTGAGAACTACCTGCCCACCAACACTAAGAAATATGGGCAGGTGGTGACCAGCAATGGTAAGAAAGCAGAGGGTCTTAGAGATACAGGAGCCAGTGTGACTGCAGTGAGGCAGCACCTGGTGTCTCAAGAGCAGGTTGTACCCCATGCCTACTGTAGGGTTGTCAATGCTGACAACTCAGATAGTCAATGTCCAATGTCTCAAGTTCCCTTTGAGTGGGGTGTCTCTGGTACTCTGCAGGTTGTTGTGAGAACGTCCATGCCTGTAGACTGTTTGCTAGGCAATGGTCTGGAGAACTCCCCTTGGGAAAAGGTGGAGAAAACAGCTCACCTGAGGATGATGGGCCTGCCTGACTGGGCGTGTGTGACCACCCGGTCAATGGCAGCCAGTAGGGGTGCTCAAGAGATCCTGGAGCCTGAAGGAGAGGCCCAGGAACCGGCCTTAGAGAGAAGGCGCAGGGGGCACGGGAAGCCGACCCCTGGAGTTCCCACGGTCCAGGAGGAAGCAGACCTTGAGGGGGATGCCCTGGAGCCTACAGGGGAACAGATTGCTGCACTGGGGGACCTGCCTGAGCTGACCCATTGGCAGCAAAAAGGAGGCCCCTCCAGGGAGGAATTCTGCAGGGAGCAGAAATAATGCCCTTCTCTTGTGGGTATGCGGCAGCAGGCTGCAGACTAGGCCAATGGTGTTCAGTCTGGAACACATTATGTGTACTGGGAGAATGACCTCCTATATTCTGAGCCTAAGGTTGCTGAACCTGGGTCAGCCCGTGCGCTGGTGGTACCCCAGAAGTTCAGAGCCTTCCTACTGGGGCTGGCTCTTGACGTGCCTTTAGCAGGACATTTGGGAATGGACAAGACCTATGACAGGCTCGTCACCCACTTTTATTGGCCCCAAATGCACAGGAGCTCAGATGCTTACTGTAAGACCTGTCAGACTTGCCAGGCAAGTGGTAAGAGCGGAGGGAAGCACAAGGCTCCTCTGCAACCCTTCCCCGTGGTCAGTACTCCATTCCAGCGAGTGGGTATTGATATTGTTGGGCCTCTGGACCCCAAGACAGCCATGGGCAACAGGTTCATCCTGGTCTTGGTGGACCATGCCACCCGGTACCCTGAAGCCATCCCTCTGAGGACAGTGACGGCCCCCGTGGTGTGACGGGCACTGATGGGAATTTTCTCACAAGTGGGATTCCCTCTAGAGGTGGTGAGTGATAGGGGCACCAATTTCATATCCAAGTATATGAAATCCCTTTGGCAAGAGTGTGGTGTAACATACAGGTTCACCACCCCTTACCACCCCCAAGGAAATGGGTTGGTTGAGAGATTCAACCGAACCCTAAAAGGCATGATCATAGGCTTGGAAGGTCCAATGAGGCGTAAGTGGGACGTCCTCTTGCCATGCCTTCTCTTTGCATACCGTGAGGTGCCACAGAAGTCCCGAGGGTTCAGCCCCTTTGAACTGCTGTATGGTCACCCAGTGAGAGGACCTCTGAGTTTGGTAAAGGAAGGCTGGGAGCAATCTCCCAGGAAACCTCCCCAGAATGTATACAGTTACATGCTGGCCTTCAGAAACCAGACCAGGTGATTCAGGCAACTTGCTGAGGAAAATCTGGAAGCCAGCTAGGAAGAGATGAAGCGGTGGTACGACCAGAATGCCACTCTGGTAGAGCTTCAACCTGGACAAAAGGTGTGGGTCTTGGCCCCAGTGGAGCCTTGTGCACTTCAGGATAAGTGGACAGGTCCATTTGAGGTTGTGGAGCGCAAGAGTCCTGTCACCTACTTGGTGGACATGCAGTCTCCCAGGAACCCTTTGAGGGCCCTACATGTTAACCGCCTTAAGCCTCATTTGGAGAGGTCCGAAGTGGGCATGCTCTTGGCAACTGATGATGGAATGGAGGAGGAGACTGAGCCTCTTCCTGACCTCTTGGTAGCCTCTGAGAAAGATGGGTCAGTGGATGGAGTTAACCTCTCACCCACCCTGACGCCTGAACAACAGGATGACTGCCGCCAATTGCTGGGGCAGTTTCCCGATCTGTTCTCCTTGGTTCCTGGTGTCACAGATTGGTGCGTCCATGATGTGGACACAGGAGACAGCTTACCTGTGAGGCACAAGGCCTACAGGGTAACTGACAGGGTCAGAGCCTGCATCAAGAAGGAGGTCTCCAAAATGCTTGCTCTTGGGGTAGTTGAGTCATCCAGCAGTCCTTGGGCCAGCCCAGTGGTCTTGGTCCCAAAGGCAGCCGCACAGGGAGCCACACCTGAACTCCGGTTCTGTGTGGACTACAGAGGACTCAATTCAGTCACCAAGACTGATGCGCACCCCATCCCTAGAGCTGATGAGCTCATTGATCGGCTAGGGGCTGCCCGGTTCCGCAGCACGTTTGATTTAACGTCTGGATACTGGCAGATCTCCTTGACCGATGGGACAAAGGAGAGGTCAGCATTCTCCACACCAGATGGGCATTTCCAGTTCCGGGTTATGCCATTTGGGATGAAGAATGCCCCTGCCACCTTCCAGAGATTGGTCAACCAGGTGTTGGCGGGACTGGCTGAGTTCAGCGCCGCCTACCTGGATGACATCGCAGTGTTCAGCAGCACATGGAAAGAACACTTGCGACACCTCTGGGAAGTGTTGATGGCACTGCGCAAGGCAGGCCTCACGATCAAGGCAAGCAAGTGCCAGTTCTGGCAGGGCTCAGTGGTGTACTTGGGACAGCAAGTGGGGAGTGGCAGGGTGGCACCCTTGCAGCCCAAAATTGAAACCATCCTGGCTTGGGAACCCCCCAAAACCCAGACTGCGGTGAGAGCCTTCCTAGGGCTCACTGGGTACTACAGGAGGTTTGTCAAGGGATATGGCACCAGTGTTGCCCCCTTGACAGAGCTGACTTCTAGAAGCAGCCCAGGAAAGTGATCTGGACTGACTTTTGACACCCTGAAAACTGCCATGTGCACGGTGCCCGTGCTCTTGGCCCCTGATTTCGCCAAGGAATTTCTAGTGCAAACAGACGCATCAGAGCATGGTGTAGGGGCTGTTCTCTCACAGATGACGGAGGAGGACTGGGACCAACCTGTAGCCTTCATCAGTAGGAGGTTACTTCCACGGGAACGTAGGTGGAGTGCAATAGAGCGAGAAGCTTTTGCTGTGGTCTGGGCACTGAAGAAGCTAAGATCCTACTTGTTTGGGTCTCACTTCCGGGTTCAGACAGACCACAGGCCCCTTAGGTGGTTGATGCAAATGAGGGGTGAGAACCCAAAACTGTTGAGGTGGTCCATCTCCCTACAGGGTATGGACTTCACGGTGGAACATCCCCCTGGCACAGATCACACCAATGCTGACGGTCTGTCCAGGTTTTTCCGCCTTAGTGATGAGGAACTCCCTGGGGAAGGGTAGTTCTCCCCACATTTCAGCTGGAGGGGACACGTGTTAGACCTGGCACCTTGGTGTGAGTCTCCCTTCCACTTTTTGCTGATGTGCCTCTGATGTTTTTGCTAGTGTTCGCTGCTCAGGTCACTGCGCCACGGCCAATCCGTGCCGCAGTGCAAGTGCTCCCAATGTAAAATGTAAATGTGATTGATTTCCATGATTGGCTCATTGGATTTACTGTCAGTCCCCAGTAAAGTGCACCAGGGGTGCCAGGGCTTGTAAATGCCAATACTGCTAGTGGGCCTGCAGCGCTGGTTGAGCCACCCACAGACGCAGCCCTTTTAAAATGTATCTAGGGTCTGCCATTGCAGAACCTGTGTGCAGTCTGGTACTGTCATGCTGGCTGGGCAAGTGCACACACTTGCCAGCCTCAAAACCTTCCCTTTGCTTCATATTAGTCACCCCTATTGTAGGCCCTAGGGCAGGGTGCATTGTAAGTGTAAGGTAGGACAAGCCCTGAAGTGTGTGGCATGTTCTAATAGTGAATTACAGCCAATTTTGTTTTTCACTATTGTAAGGCTACCTTTTCTCTTAGGCCAAAATGAGCTGCTGGAATTATTACACCCTATAATCCCAGCAGGCTCAGGGAACATGGTAGAAAGTCATGTTTAATATGCCTGAACTCAGAATAATAAAATACTTCTTTTAGTAAAGTTTATTTTAATATCCTGTGTTTGCAAATGTTATTTTTAGAAAGCTAGCATTTGCTTGCCTAACCATTTCAGCCCGCCTCTGCTAGCATGTGTATCTAACTGTCTGGATTGTGTGAGTGACAGGGCTGGGGGATACAGGTGGTGAATGCTAGGATTACACCTTGGTGGGAGGTGGGAGTGCCCCTTGACTCTGAATAGGGCTGTGCTCTGCCACCACAATGCTGGCTCCGCCCCCTGGGGAGCGACTGATGACTCAGCCCGACACCTGGCCCAGGAAGTGGGAAGCCTGTAAACAAAGTACTCCTGGCTGCCCCTGTCCACACAATGCTGGCTCCACCTCCTGCGGAGCGTCTGATCTCCCTGCCCCTCACACTGAAAGGCAAAGCCAGGAACAGCACAACGGAGTGCTTCAAAACTGAAATGGGCCATGCAAAGGCCCCCCTGGCCAGAAAAGACAAAAGAAACTGACTATAAATGTAGGAGTAACAAATGTATTATCCCTTGGCTCATGCAATTCTACTTACATATTGATCCCAAATCAATCCTATACACACAATATATACATTACAATCTTATCCACACACTTGTATAGTTTTGGACCATTTATTTAAAAAAAAAAAAAGTTAATTTTTTACACAACTGGTTTAAAATAACAGAGCAATATCACAATGTTACATAAAAAGGTTTACAAGAAACATATACTACAATAATTAAAAAAGAGCAATGCTGGTCAATTGCACTGAATTTATAAAAAAGGAGAAAAATCACAACAAAGGAGAGACATATACAAGACACCAACAATTTGTCATTAGGAGTTACACATCAGAGATTCAAACAATTGTCACCAACTAAACCTAGGCCCGTTATTTTCTGGACTCCAGTAAGTTATTTATCTCGTGATTGTGTTTCAGCGGCGTCGACGCATTTCGATGGCTTAAAATTGATACTCTGCCATCTTTATCAAGACTCTAAGATTCAGTCTCTCCTATATTCTGGGCACTGGATGGTGATTTTTTTTTTTTTTATAAATGGTCCAAAACTATACAAGTGTGTGGATAAGATTGTAATGTATACATTGTGTGTATAGGATTGATTTGGGATCAATATGTAAGTAGAATTGCATGAGCCAAGGGATAATACATTTGTTACTAGTTTAGTACCCTAATCCCCTGGTGTTCATAGGGGGTCTCTCTCATACGTCTGAATTAATAAATGTAGGAGCCCTGCTCCTAACAAACTAGATCTGCTTGAAGCCAAGAAGAAGCTCTGCCTGAGGAGGAGGCGCCGGGAAAGCTGTAAGGAGGAAGACTGTCCCTCTCCTGGGGACTGGCCTGCAGTGGTGACCTTGCTGCCAAAGGAGAGCAGAGAGGAACTTTTAAAGACTTGCTGCATCTTGTTTATCTACCAAGAACTTGTGCTTATCAACTATCTCCAAGGGCCTGGAAGAAGAGCTTGCCCCCTGACCTGAGCCACAGGACCATCTGGCTCAACCTGCTCCCTGCTCGTCTGCAGGTAACTGTGTGAATTTCTGCCCCGCCGGAGCCGTGAGCCTGGTGCCCGCCAGCCCCTCCTTGAGGCCGTGACGGCTGCTGTTTGGCCATTCCCGCCGAGGAAGAGCCCCACTCCGCTGAGCCGCTCTTCCCCCGCTGTGTCAGGCTGCCCTGTCACCTCGCCACTGGAGGCTCGCTGGTGTGCCCTCCACGCTCCCGATTGAAGCCCCCACCGGACCCAAAGATCTAGAGAGTAGACCCCACAAGGATCGGACGCCGGCCTCGCCCTGCCTAGAGCCGCCGTGCTCCCCGCATTCGCCTTTGCTGGGATCATCAAGAGAAAAAAAAGGTACAGTGCACACCGGACTCGGGGTCCGCAACGTCTGCCTTCCCTGTACTACAGCGTGTAATCATTGCCTGTGCGCTTCATATTACCAGCAAGTGAGTGTGCGCTTCAAATTGCCAACAAGTGATTGTGCGTTTCTTATTTCAAGTAACTAGGCGCCCCGTATTTCCAAAAGAAGCTGTACGCTTCGCATCTGTACTGCCTTACTGTACGCTTCCTATTGGTTTAAGTAAACGGACCACCACGTATGCCGGCTCACGCTGGATGCGTGAGCATTGGTGGGGCCGTCCCCGTTCTCCCGTTCGGAGCGCCCAGGAGCGCCCTGAAGCGTGCCACAGGTGCTAGACTGGGTTTAAGTCACCAAAAACCCTAGAAGAAGCATTTTCTAGGGACCAAGACCACTGCTACGTGACTGAACCTGTTTGAACTGCTCTAAAGGAATCTTTACCATTTTATAAGTATTGTGGCCCACTTGAACAACGTTACTGGGTCTTGTGATAAGTCTGCTTGAAAAAAAATATATATATATAAATACTATTTTTATATACAACCTGTTTGGTGTCCCTTTGTGGTGCAATTGATGTGTTTACTGTGTGTATCTACAAATGCTTAACCCATAACGCCTGAAGTTTAGCCTTGTCTGCTCGCACCACGCACCTAGAGGGTGAGCAGGGGTAATTCTAAAGGGGTTATCCTTCGCCCTGACTTAGAGGAGAGGGTCCCAGCTTGTCACAAGTGAATACTTGCGCCAACCAGAGACCCCCAATTCTAACACTGCATAATTGAAAGGAATTGAATAAGCTGGTATTATATTAATTCTGTACTAGTGGAGTGTATGTTTCAGACTGAGTGCTGTATTATCCTTACATTGGTACTTAAAGAGAAGTATTGAAGAAAATCAAAGTCACACTCCACTTCTAGCATGGCTAATATTATAGTAAACCCTCCTAAAGATTTTTTTTGCAGTCTAGGTGAACCTCCTATACCATGGCTACAATGGAAGAAGTATTGTTAAACTACATAGTGACTATTGGTTTCAAGGAAAAATTGCTATCTGGAAGAAAAAAAGTTTATTACTACATTCATTGGGTTCTGAAGGATTACGAATGTATGCACAACTTCATAGGCAAAATAATGGTGGTGGATGGTAATGTGTTTGTTGAAGCCATAACACATGTGGACAAGTATTTTTCTCCCAAAGTGTTTATAGAAGTCACTAGATACAAACTATTTCAAAGGATACAACAAAAGGAAGAAACTATAGATTATTATGTTACACAATAGAGAAAATGATCATTAGATTACAGGTCTGGAGGTCTACTCAAAGAATTAAACGAGATCAAGTATTAATGCTTGTGCACCATTAAACAATATAGGAAAGGTTGAAGATTAATGGTGATGCAGAGTTAAAAGATGTATTGTCTATAGTATGTAAGGCAGAAATGTCAGGAAGGTGTGCTAAAGCTAGATAGAAACCAATTGAACATGGGTTCAAGGGGACAAAACTCAGGTAGTTAATAAGAAAACTAAAATGTACATCCCACTTAACAAATAGTTAAACCTGTCTAGCACTAAAACAAAAATGTAGTAGATGTGGGAAAAGTGGCCACTATGTGCATGTCTGCAAGATGAAAAAAAGAAATGTGATAAAGTAAAATGTGTTGGGTACTGGTACGGAGGGTACTAGTACATCTAGTGAAGAGGAAAGTGAAAGTGTCTTGAATGTTAGAGAAAACGTTGTATTAAATATCTCAGATGAAAACAGTAGAAACAAACCTATATGTTTCATGAAGTTGGGGGATGTAGGTATACATATAGCACCAGATTCAGGTTCACCCTACACTATTGTGAATGAAAAAGCATGAAAGAATAATTTAGCAAAGAAATGTGGATCTTTTCTAGAGAATTCTAATATTGCACCAGAAAGTTACATGGGTGAGACTATTGACATGATTGGATACAGCAGACTGATTTTCAGATTCAAGAATAGGAAGGCTTGTGGAAACTGATATGTAGTAAGGAAGGGTCCATCAGTCCTTGGGTGGTTGGATCAAAAGAATTTACATATATTATCAGACCCCAGTAATAAAGAACAGTTTTAATTGTGGATGAAAGAAAAGTAATGGGAAAGGCAGTGATGAAGAAATTTCCCAATGTGTTAAATGGAAAAATTGGAAAGTTGAAACAATTTGAGCACACACTCATTCTCAAAAGCAAAGCTATTCCTATAGCCTAAAAGCAAGGAATATACCAATGGCAGTCAGGGATAACGTCAGGATTGGTTGATGCTTGCTGGAATTATAGCGCCAGTAGAAGCAGCGGAGTGGTTAGCCCCATTAGTGGTTGTGTGCAAAGCCAATGGTAAAGTGAGACTGTGCATAAGATTGTTGTAGATCAGTTCCGTTTACCGAGGAACAGTGAAATGCGGATTATGACAACGAGTATGGAAGTATTTTCAAGCTTGGATTTATCTGCCCCCTACCAGCAAATACCTCTTCATAAAGAGAGCAAGAAATACATGGTGTTTGCTACTCAATTAGGGTGCTTCCAGTTTAAAAGAATGCCATTTGGCTCAGTGTCAGAAGCCGCAATATTGAAATGCCTTATGTTTAAATCTGTTGGGAAAATGAAAAGGATTTTCTTTTTACAAGATGACTTACTAGTTATGGGACCTTGACAATTCGAGGTCTTACAGTTGAATATGCCAAATGTCAATTTGCTAAGAAACATTACTTAGGTCTTAGATTAGTGGATGTGGAGTCAAACCTAAGAAAGGTTTGTTACAAGCTATTAAAGATACTCCATGTGCACAGAATAAAGAGGTCTTATGGTCATTTTTGGGGTTAGTGGAAATCTTTTTGAAATTTGTAAGGAATATGTCCATGAAAACGTTCCAAGTAAGGAAGTTGCTAAAACAAATGTAAAGTTTCTGTGGCGAGATGAACGTAAGCAAGAATTTGATAATATCAAAGAGGCAATTTTTTCTGCAGCAGATCTAAAAGGGTTTGATCCCTGTGTACTAGCATAGTTATTACAGATGCAAGCAGCAAAGGCCTGGGGCAGTTTTGTCTCAAACTAATAGTGCAAGAGTTGAAGTCATTATTGTGTTTGCTTCAAGAGCAGTATCGCCTTCAGAAGAGAACTATCCATTGATAGAGAGAGAAGCACTAGCCTGTGTATGGTCTTTGGAACATTTTATCTTGTTTGTATGAGGAAAGGGGGTGATTATTAGATGTGACCATTAACTGGTAGGGAAAATTGACCGCGGGTCAAAAGTATCTTCTAGTTTAGCCCGGTTACCCTTGCGCTTGTTAGACTTCATGTACAAATTTGAGTATTTACCCAAAAAGAAAAATGTGGTAGCAGATCTTTTAATCTAGGCGTGCCCATTCCATTACTAGAAAATCAGGAGGATTTGTTGGAAAGCGAAAGAATTGTGTGAGTGGTTGAAACAGGGGAACACTCATTAAATCTGGAGGAATGGCAAGCAGAGTAAGATCAAGACTTTAAAAAAAAACGATTGACTTTGTGAAGGAGGGATGGCCCAATAAAAGGTATATGGGAGAACTCAGAGCTTCCTGGAAGGCGTGCAATGAACTGGCAATTGTGGAAGGATTCTTAGTTAGTGGGGAAAAGATAATTCCACCTTCTGCTTTGAGGAAAAATATATCTCTGTGTGCCATGAGGGTCACCTAGATAGAATAAAAACTAAATTGGCAATGAAAAGTTTATATTGGTGGCCAGGTATTGATAATGAGGTAGAAAGGGAAGTCATGCAATGTCATGTATGCATGTCAGCTGATAAAACCCTGAAGGCATTTCTGGATTAAGCTTGCAAATTTGCATTAGGCAAAGATAAACACCTGTTTTTTTTACATGGAATAAACATTTTTAATTCAGTCTTGTTAAGAATTTTGCAGAGGGAGCTTACATGGAAGGTTGTTGGCATGACAGCATGCCTTCCACATGAGCAATACATTTGAGTGCCCGAAAGCTCCTTGGGAAAAAGTGGCAGTTGACATTATGGGGCCAAATGGGAATACGCAAAAATATATTGTAGTATTTATGGATGTACTTTCTCAGTGGCCTTACATCAAAATTGTTAACACAATTAATATGGCTACTATTCTAGGGTTCAAAGATGGGGTTTCCAGAATGAAGGGGTACCCAGCATTTTACTGAGGGACAATGGAGCACAATATGTCTCAAAGAAAGCTAAGGTATGGTAAGGTGCATCACTTTTCGTGACGCACCACCAGCTCATTTCACTGCCCCATATTTACAAGGACAGGAAAAGCCACCCAGCGTGACTTATCCTGTCCTTGTAAATATGGCCTTTTTACACGCAACACTTTTCGTGAAAGGGGCATTCCATGGGTGTTTCTGTGGGTGTTCCATGCAACACCAACACCTACTGTCAATGTCCTTAGTTGGTGATAGAAGTTAGTAGTGACAGTGTACTCATTTTGGAGGATTAATAGTCCTAAGCAGACCATTATCCAGTTCTGCAGGAAATGAAACCTACAGTTCACACTCATATAAACATTTCCACTTTGGTGTAACACCCTGCAGGAAGGTAGGATCCTTCTGCATGGTTACCCCCACTTTTTCCTTGGTGCTATGCTGGTTTATGACTAGTCGGACTGGGATCCTGCCAATCAGGACCCCAGTCTATCTGCTTTCTCTCTAAATTGCTGTGTTAAGTACTTAGGTACATTCCAGATTGGATACTGGGGTACCCTTATCAGTCCCTAGTATGTGGTACTAAGGTACCCAGGGCATAGGTAACCCAGAAGCATTCATTATGCCAACCATGGGAGATCATGCAGAATGGATCTACAGGCCTGCCATTTCACCTGTGTAAGTTGGTGTTTGCACCACTTTCTTAAGATATTGGTTTACTATATCTAAGGGTCACTGCACTTAAAACCTATAAGGCACCCCTATAGCAGGCCTTTGCAATCCTGAAGACAGGGTGCTTTGTTCTAAGTGAGAGGGAGCCCCTTCATGAGCAGGATACCCCTGCAGCCTACGAATTCCATCCACCAGGTTGTCAGTGAAGCAGCCGTATACTATATAGAGAGGCACTGCGTAATTACGGGATGACCATCTCGAAAACGGATGCAACAAATCCTATCATGTTTGGTATCAAACATGTTGGAATCATACCCCCACACCGTGGTCCAGTTCCAACCAGTTCTGGGACCCGCTGGCTCCTGCTCTGGCGCGAAACTGGAGAAAGGAAATGGGAGTAACCTCCCCCCTGGCCAGAACCTCCCATGGGGGGGTCCCCTGAATCTTTCCAACACTTTCCTTAGGGTACTTAAGGGCTTACCTGGGTGTAGGTCCCTAGATTCAATGTGGGATAAGATTCAGATCAGACACTACTGCACTTCTACTGTCTGGGCACTCTGGACTTCGGTGGACTTCGTTTGGGCCTGACTTCATCTCCCTTCCAGTCTGCTGTATTGTCTGTAACATTAATACAAGCAAAGGGTTAGGAGTGATGCGGCAAGTATTGGCGCCTCTAATTGCAACGTAAGTGTAAACCAAAACAAGTAGTCAACGGTGCTACAGGTAAGAGGATCACCCCAAACCTCCAAACTGGACCGAAATCCTTGAGACAATAATACAGATGACCTGTGCACACCTAATTTCCCGGCTGTGGCGTCAACATTCAATAGATAGAGTGGTGATCAGGAATAGACTGGTCAGTCCCAATTTGGAGCACTTATAATACCCCTGTCCACACAACAAAACAGCAATTACGCTGGTGGCGTGGTTCTGCTTCTGAAGCCGGACGGAAGTAAAACCGGCGGAGAGAAACCTTGACACTGTAGCCATCTGTCCAATAGCCCTGAAGAAGTCTTGGGTTACACCCTGACGAAACACGTGTTGGCTGGGCACCTGAAAAACAAATAAACCATACGGAAAAGAATACATCATTTCGTCCATTGTGATTGTGATGCTTTTGTGATACATACAGTACTAATACTGTCAATGTAAATTGCGTGTGCACAGGTCATCTGTATAATTGCTGCATTGCCTGTGCCTGTGCATCATACAGGAACCTTCCAAGGCCTGTGAAGCATCAAAGGCACCTGAAGTAATATCCGTTGGAGTGAAGTAGTCACTCCCCTGCATTTGCAGGCATCGCAACTAAGTCGACCAGTCTGCAGATCCTGAGCTCCTCTGGACTCTGTGTGATCTGCAATACAGGTAATGGTTTTCCACAGCTCCCGAGGCCTGCTCTACCCTCTCACCAAGTTTGAGGCCAGTATCCCTCATAGGGGTTGCAATCACTGAAACCCTGTGCACTGCGTCCAACTTGCAATTGCAAAGGCTTGTTGGCTTCTTTGTAAGAAGATATTTGGGCTTCAAGTAGCCCTAACCTCGAGCACCTCCATTGACCAGAATCTTCAGCCACACCGCATTGTGTGGATCGTGGCCTGCATCTTTTGGTGAGCTGCTTGAGGTCCTCTCACGACTCCAGTGTCTCCGGCTTGTGGGTCAACTTGAGGGTTGCACTTGTTACTTTTGGGCTCCCCTGATTGCTCGGGGGCTGCCCTGACTCCCCTGCATTTGCTGAGTCCCTTGGACCTTGCTGGACCCGACGTTGCTCCTTCTTTGATTCCTCCGTGGTTGCCTTTGCCAAGGGTAGTCAGTGCTCCCGCTGGATACCGACCCCTCAGATTTTGACATCCTTCATGTGACAGCTTGTACCGGGTCTTGGTCTTCTTCAGCGTTACCTGGTCCTCACAGCTGCAAAGTCAAGGTCATCGTCATCTTCCCTGAAGCACCCAACGTTGGACGGCATTTGTCTTGTAAATGTAAATGTAAATGTAGTTGAGCTTATATAGCGCACAGCTACCCACAGTGGGTTTCCCGGCGCTTGCTTAGGGAACCCTTCCTGGTATTCCCCTGTGAGATAGCAGGGTATCCACAAGGTGAAAGTCAGGCATCCCGCCGCGAGAGGCCGTTGTGGAGATTAAGCAAGCTATTGCCCAGAGTCGCAGAGTGTGAACCCGTGAGTTGAGGAGGCACCGGGGCGAGAATTATCGAGTCCGTGGAATTTTTAGCCCAAGACCCTGCCGAGGCGGGGAATTGAACCCTGGTCCAGGACCGATCTCAGCTTCCGGGTCTGCTGCCTCTAACCCCTGAGCCACACTTCTCCACAAGTCTTCCAAGTCTCCTGGTCACTCCTGAGTAGCACAGACTCTGTCTGCTCTGCTTTCAGGTATTCCTCTTCAAGAATTTACATTTGGATTCCCAGGGACACTTTCTCCTCTTCCAGCAGCGGCACTTTCCTGAAGTCCTCCATTGGGTTCAATGGCGGTTTCTGACAACACTTCACATGTATGCACCTGGCTACCTTGGTGTAGGTAACGTGGGTACTAGGGTATACACGGGTGGGGTGGCTCTCCAACCTTCTGTTTTTCAAGGGATTTCTTCAAGGTCTACTGGAAGGGTCCTTAATCTTTAAAAATCAAACTGTGACTTGCACATTGTGTTGTACAGAGCACGCGGTCGTGTTTCCACACTACAACGCTCTCCGTGGGGGTCCCTATCTACTCACCTTGGTTGGTTCCTTGGGGACCCAGCATTTCCACGTCCACTCGACACTGTCTAGTCTCGAGTCGTGGTTCTTATACCACTTTCTTAGTATATGATTTGGTCCCTCCTGGGGCCACTGTGTATTTCGTGCTATTTACTGTGGGCCAGATGCATCAAGCTAAAAACCTGTCGCAAAGGGGCAGATTCTCAGAATCTGCCCCTTTGCGACCGGTATTTTTGCATTTGGGATGCATCATCCCAAATGCAAAAATCGCTAATAGAGAATTCGCTAAATTGCGATTGTTTGCATTTAAGGAATCTCAAATTGAGATTCCTTAAATGCAATGCATGAAAGTTTCAAAAATAGCGAATTCGCTAATAGGGCACGCAAATTACCACGAAGTACAACTTCGTGGTAATTTGCAAAAACTTAGAAAAATGCACTTTTGTGCATATTTTAAAGTTTCATATTGCGCACACACATGCCCTAAGGGCATGTGTGTGCGCAACATATGTGCACAGATCAAAATCAGGGGTGCAACAGGGTGTCCTTTGGACACCCCTGCACCCTTGAACTCGCAATCTCAATTTGCGAATCGCTAATTGCGATTCGCAAATTGAGATTGTCTTCCCATTCATTCCTAAGGGCCTCTGGGCCCATAGGAATGAATGGGGAGGTATTCATTAATTGCGACTCGCAATTTGCAAGTCGCAATTAAGGAATTCTAAGGAATCGCTATTTATGTAGTGATTGCTTGATGCATTCCATTTTGCTATTTCTTATTAGCGATTCCTTATTTTTCGCTAATAAGGAATCGCAAAATGGATGCTTGATGCATCTGGCCCTGTGTTTCTTTGCTAAAGTATTGTGTGCATTGTATTTATCTCTGTGTTGGTGATATTGGAAAGTACTAGAGAGTATTATGTAAAATATACATATTTTTATAAATACTTGGTATGGTTCTTTTTCACTTAATCTATACTATAAGATTGCATTCTGGTAAACCAAACTGCTTTACACTCAATCTGGACTAAGCCTGAAGCCTGCTCACCCCAGCTACCACTTACATAGCTTTCTAAGGTTGTCTAAGACCTCTTATATCACCATAAGAGTTGCCTGGACTGGTGCAAGGTTCCCACTTACATTAGTGGACATCATATGCCAGGCCAGCTACGCATACACCCAAACACTTATGATGACATTCGATGTGCAAGTGGAATGTGTGTGCATATCAGGTATGGCTGGCACACATACGTGGCAGTGAGACTGTGTGCAATGTGAGCATTTTTGCTGGGACCCCTTTTGGAAGGATCCTGGTGTAGCATGGCACATGCTGGAAGGTTGATACAGTTTCCCAAGTCAGGGAAGTGTATTGACAGCATTCCTGGAGCAAGATACTGAAGTGAGAGAGGACTGCGACAGGCCTTTTAGCAATGCTGTTTAGATTTTCCTGAGTCATTCAGTGGATGATAGGAAGGAGGGAGTGAGTCAGCAGTTTCTTTTGTTACTGTTAAGGTAGATTCTAGACAGGGCCTGCCACTTTGTCTTTCCCTGATTGCTTTTTCATTAAGGCTGGTGAGAGCCATGTGCAGAGTCTTCACAATTTACTGCATCCTGCTTGGTGCCAGCACCATCCCTATTTGCTGTTTGAGGTACCATCTTGTACACTCCCTGTGTCTGCACTACAGCCCAAAAATGAAATTTAGAGGGAACCATCTCAAACCGGTTCCAGAACAATAGACACGGGATAAACATCCCCTGTCTGGAAAAGGAGTATAAATGTGGGACCCAAACCAAGCCAAGTGGCTTGGTTTGGCTCTACTTCCCACTTGGCTCTACTTCCCAGCTGCTTCGCTGCCCAAGGAAGGAAGTGCTCCACAGAGTGCCCAAAGTGCTGCCGTGGGACCAGGGCTGGAGACTTCATGACACCCACTCTACCAGAGTTGAGGGAACATTACCTGAAGTCTGAACAACTTGCTGGAGAAGCTGAGGGACTTCCTAGCATATTAGCCTGCCTGCCTGCCTAAAGAGGGAATGAGTGTGCCTGGCCCTGCTAGATGACAGGCTGTGCAGGAGGAGAAGCCCAGCTATATTCCTGGAATGTGGCACACCAAGGAGAAACTAAATACTATTGGGAGTGCAACCTTTGCAGACCAAGAATGAATTGATATGTTGTCCAGTCTCTCTGTGAGGTTCATGTGGCACACTGCATGGAGAAAAACATGTAACTCAAAATCTTTGTCTGCTGTCCAGCATATCTACAGTGTTTCCGAAGGGTCTACCGCTACCACTGCTTACCGTGCAATGTGCCTAGGATGGTCACCATAACCACTATACAAGGGAGCCTACCTACATGGGCCGAAGGTCGCAACTGCCAAGAACAAAGAACCTGACGGCCGCGCCAGTCATACTTCATCCGAAAGGCTCCAGTAGAGAGCGAGTCCACAGTCTACAATCTGGTGTAGCTTACGAGAGCACCACTGACACGAAATAGAAAAATGCTCTGTTCAAGGCTGCTACAGCTGCATACCTTATGAACAGGTAGCATATGCCTTTAAAGAAAGAGACTGAGACTGTCTTGTGAACTAAAAACCCTACCACTCAGCGCGTAGCATTACCAGCGGGACCTGGATTAGCTAACAATAGAATGAACAGGGGTGGAGGTTCAGGGATGTACACATTCATGCCTTAGTAGCTGGATCTTGGTGCCCTGAGTTGGGTTTGCAATGCTTTGGGGCAGATTTACAAGAAAGTGCAGCAGCGTGGCAACGCAAGCCCTTTCACGCTGCAGCACTTTCAAAGCACCGGAATGCAACATATTTACAATAACATGTCGCATTCCTGTGCTCTCCCCTGCGCAGGCGCACAAACAGGTGCCATGTGCCGGCGGAAGCACCCTTGTGCTTGCGTCATGGGGAGATTGTTTTTGTGCAGGAAAGGGCACATCCCTGCACAAAAACAGTCACTACAGGCATATTCCTCTTTTAATGTATGCAGTAGAATGCTGCATGCATTGAAAGAGAAAAAAAACTAGGAGAAGTTAAAACATTTCTCCTCATTCCACCTCGCTACGCCATTTTGATGCATTCCAGGTTTACGATTCTCCGTAAATCTGGAAATGTGTCTGGTTCCATGGGTGTTGCGTGGGAACACCCAAACCAACAACCAGGAAATGCCCTTTTCAAGCAAAGTGTTGCGTGTAAAGGGGCAGTTTTTACGGCAGTTTTTACAAGGACAGGAAAAGTCACGCAGAGTGGCTTTTCCTGTCCTTGTAAATATGGAGCAGTAAAATGCACCACCTGTACGACACAAAAAGAGACGCACCAGTGGCTCAAGGGGCTTGTAAATCTGCCCTTTGTCTTTTCTCTGAATCTGATGCAGAGAAGCCTTTTATATTTACAAATGCACTTTCATCCTCATTTCACTAAGAGAAGCGGTTTTAATTTGTTCACTTTATGTATCAGAAACTTGAGGATATATAGTAACCGATTCACACAAAAAGTAGTGCATCTGCACCTACAGCAGTAGTCCTATAAACTGGTGCAGATTTACTATTTAGTGAAAAACATAGGCCGTAGTGGGCTTGGAAAGCTGCACCAGTTGAAGGTTTCCAGGCACTCTTCTGTTAATGTGATGTGACATTAAGGTCATGAACCATGAAAGTTATTATTTCCAAAATACAAACTGTACACACAGTACAATGTCTCATTAGGAAATATCAGTTTGCAGTTGGACTTTTTTCGCCATGAAGAAAATATTGTTCTCTATGTAGAAACCCCGTCAGATGCTTGACAATTTCCAATGTGGGACATGGTCAGAGAAAAGATTGTAAAAGCCCACCCCAACATTTAAAGACTCTCTAGGAAATCATGATTGATCCACACACTTCACATTCCCTGCCTGGGGCTTACTACTGCATAACTGTATGCCGCTGTGACGTACAGTTAGGCATTAGTGAAAGCTACATATCGTTTGGCGGATATAAATGTTGCTTTCTGAATTGGTCACTCAATGTCTATATATTATGGGACGGACAAGTGCAATGTAAATATCAATGCTCGTAATTTCTGAAAGAGTGGTAAAGCTGTAGCTTTAGCGAATGCTTCGAGCATCTAAGAGCACTGCACATAAGTGGCAAGACATTAAACTGCACTCTTGCGAGATCCAGGAGCCAGTGCAGGCTTTTCAATCTGCACACTTAGGGTCTCACTTATGAGGCCCTACCAGAACTTTTGCGCCTCCGGAACGTCACTTTTTTGACGTTCCGGTGGCGCAATGTGCCACTGACGTATTTGTAAGGCCACGTAAAGCCACATTACGTGGCATTTTATGGTCTTATACATATGTGGCCCTTTCATGCAGAAAACTACTTGAAAGGGGTGTCCCATGGGTGTTGTAGTGCCAAAAACGTATGCCTCCCCAGGCAGGGCCGGACTGGCCTTAGCGGGCACCAGGCAATGCCCTGGTGCGCTGCATGGGTGGGGGCCATTTTGGGCCCCTGGGGGTCGTTTTTGTTACAGGGACGTTTTTGCAGCATATCGTCCCTGTAACAAAATCGGCAGAAAACCGGCCCTGGCAAAGAGCTCGACCGCACCCCCAACCCCGCGCGGGGGGGAGGCACTTTGCCAGGGTCGGTTTTGGTTCCCAGTCCGGCATTGTCCCCAGGGCATTCTGCAGCACACATAGAAATGGGAAAAAGCCTCTTGTGTTTGTTTTTGTGAAGGAAGGTTTCCCTTCCTTCACAAAAATAATCATCCCCGCAACACAGAAACCCTTGCACCATGGTGCAAAAGTGCCTGTGTTAGTGCATGGCAGCACATTGTGTGCCAGAGCAGGGGAAAAGGACAGGAATGTGCCGTATCTAACAGATACAGCACATTCCAACCCTTTTCTTTTGCCTTAGGGGAGCGCTGCCCTACAGCAAAAAAAACTAAATGATGCACTTGGTTTTCGGGGTGCCTATTAGCAGTGACATGTAGAAGTCTCATTGTTCTTCAGTGATGGTTCTGAGATAGTGGAGCAATCTTTATGCATATATTTGTAGTGTTACATAGCACAGATATGACCTACGTAGAAGGCAGAGTGCTTCAGATAGATTCCAAAACACATCATGGGAATGCAAGATACTGGATTATATGAAACCATATTACAAGACAGGTACTTACTACTTAAGTTATAAGTGATAAAAATGTATACATATTAGGAAAATATATAGGGCCCAATTTACAATGGTTAATATAGAATTGGAGAATTACGCACATGTAGTAGGATGCCTCCTAATGTACGTACTTCTCTACTCAGATGCTACTCACAAAAAATAATTGTAAAAATGCACCTAGTAGTAAGAGTACATATCCCCACCCTTCTTCTATCCCACAACAAGGCAGAGCCAACCTATAGAAACAGTGACAGTGGTGTGGTCCATATATCTAAGAAAGTTAATAATTTTTGAACGTCGAACCCCCACCCACATTTCGTGGTAATCTTCATCATCGGGTCCCATCCGCATCTAAGACAGATCTCTACTTGGATGGGGCAAACCTAATTGAGAGCTCTTCATATTGTTCACAGACCGAAATTAAAATTACCTAGGAAACAAGTGAACATAAATTTAATCTTGGGTGCTCCTGATAAGATTAAAAACAATTGAAAAGGGATGTCCAGGAATGTCAATTATTCCAGCATTGAATAGTGATTCTACGTGTTTCAGACAAAACTTAAGCCCACGTGGGTCAGAGGCCATCAGGACTTGGATCCTAAATCTGAGAACAACATTCCTATTCCACTGTCTGAGGATTGGCATCCTCCTCCATCTTGTTCAACGTTGAAACCAGGTGCCATCCAAAATGGATCCCATTGGTCGCAGCAACCAATCTCACGCTTACCAAGGAGCCTAGCTTTGACACATGCACAATACATCCACTAGCCACATATGCACTCGACACACACAAAACACATCAGCGCAAATGTCAGGTAGTCACATGTAAGTGGAACTTTACCTCTGCACTATTTTTAGTAAAACAAAAAAAGAGTCTGCTTAGAACTATACATTCTCAAAAACGGTATGCTGCCATCACCACTGTGTGTCATCAAGCCACAACATGGACAGCAGCCCCATGTTGCTACAGAGGGTACTAATGATGCTCCCTCCCAGGCCTAGGTCACAGACCAGGTTCTAGACATTGGCTTTATCATGCATTCACTTGAATAGCATACTTGCTAAGACAAACAAAAAGTCAGGATACCAGATTTGCACATAGTCGGGCACTTAGGACAGGGGCACACACCCATACCATGGAGAGGCAACCCGGTCCCAACAGATATGCACTGTAACTATGCCTAGGTTACTTGGGAATGAGCCAGTATGTCATGGCCTTCGGCATGAATGAATATCACGGATGGAGATATCTTAACTGCCAACCGTCCTGTGTCTGTAATGTCAATGTTGTGCTGACTCCAATTATCAAATGTCTCATGAGACAATAACTACCAACATTCCATGACTCTTCCTAACTGATGGCTATCAATGCCTATTTTGAAGGTTCATTTGGCATTTTAGCTGTCAGGGGCTGTCCAGATTGTTTTGCATTTGCTTTCCCCTGTAACTCACATTTGTGTCCATGTCCTGTTTGAATGCTCCGCAGTTGTAATAGCCTGAACTAAAATGTATTCGCTACCAACTTTCATACCACCTCCTATGAGTGAGCCTCGCTTGCTTGACCACAGCCACTACTCGTTAATCAAGGAAACTAAGGTAGTCGAGGTTGATGACTGCAATCTATTGACTATCCTTCTGAGCCAGCCTTATGAACAGACAGTTTCACCCTTAATACTGTTGTGGGCTCCTTTCACAACACAGTATCTGACAACTTCCTCCTTTCACAAACCTCTTGAGCCACCAGCGTTCTGTGACCTCAACATCCTCTCTTGTGAGACAGACTTCCTCTCAGCAGGCTGGCTTGTCGATGTTTTTGCAGGTTCTGGGTGTGGGCCAAAAAACATCGAGCATGGAACCATGGGGCAATCTTCTTTAATGCCAGGTGAATCTGATTTAAAGTATTGAAAATATGTCTTTCAGGAACAAGAAAACATGACAGCTCCACCATCAGGTGTCATCCGTCGATATGGCCATCTTTGCTAGCTGATCTGTATTTTACAGCAGGGGCCTTGGGGCCTCGAAAGGCAAAGCACCTGGGGGAAAATGGCCCCTTTGCCCTCCCACTGAGCAAGCTCTGCCTTTAGCTCCAGACATTACCAGCGTTCAAACAGCACATAGGCACAGACCTGTGGTACGGTAAAACAAGACAGACCCCGACAGCTATAATGACAAATGATACTAAACTGTAGGCTTTGCTTTACCCTACAACACGCTTCCTTGCAGCATTGCATATCAAGCTAGTACAACCATGTAATTGATAGACATGATCACAGACATGACTTGGAAGAGGTCCTAAACATGCTGATGAAGGCCCAGACCTGTGGAGAAATAAGACCAGATTAAATAATAGTAGCAGGTGCAAACGTATTTAAGAAACAATGTAATGAATCTGGAAGTCACCAGTTATGGGTTAGGTGTCAAATCAGTATAAAGATGATAAAGTAGAGTGTTGAAGAAGAAAACGTTGGTAAGGAGAATGGAAAACAAACTGGACTCTTTAAGAAGGTGGTGTGTCACAGGGGAGGTGTATAGGGAAAATTAAACAATCAGGCAGTCCCAGAGGGAGTAGATGTTTGGTGAGATTATTGTAAGAATAAATCAAGTGTTGCAAATTTTCTGAGATGATAGTATGGCCTGTGGAATTATGTTTTTTATAAAAATCTTTTTTATTGAAAGAAACAACGAAAAACAACACAAAAAAGAAACACAAACACAAAAGAGAGCAGTTGTCAAGATGATCAAATTCAAGATATAAACACAAATTACATACAATCAATATAATGGAAAAAGAAGTCACTGGTGATATTTAGGTCACTTACTGGCATTAAAACCTTAAAGTGTCTCATTGTTAACATTATATGGGGAACCATCACCAAAGTGGGTGCACAGAAAAACCTCTGCTTTTCTTCCAGGGGTCCCATATTTTAGGCCATTTACCTGGACATCCCCTGCTCTCATACACCACTCTTTCGGCCTGCATGCCCCAGTCCATGTCGGCCGCCCAGTCCCTGTGCTGGGGCACAACTCCCCCCTTCCCTGTTCTGGCTATATTGCGTTTTGCCACTATACAGCCTCGCGAGACTCACGTTTATTCAGTTCGAGAAAGGTCAGTGGCGCCCCAAGTGTTTAGGAGACAAAGTCGAGGGGACGTTTCTATAGGTTTATGACATATTCGGGACATGGTGGACAAAACATTAGTCCAATACTGTTGAAGGACTGGACAGTACCACCACTGGTGCAAGAAGGTGCCCTAGAACCACAGCCTCGGGGGCAGAGCGGGGAATCCGAGAGACCCATTTTAACAAATGCTGCACTGGTATATTAGGCCCTGTGTAGTATTTTAAGCTGTATGGGCTTGAAGCAGGAACGGACAGCCACCTCCCGGGGAGAAGCCACCTCCAGGGGAGAAGCCAGGGCCTCCCGCCAATCCTCGTAAGGTAAGTCCCCTACGTCATCACACAATTTTGTGCGTAGTTTGTCGAGAATTTCCTGTGAATTATTACGTTTTTTGCGGTAGCTTAGTGAGATGGCCTTATCCGGGAGATAATAGTTTAGAAGCCTATCCTCCAGAGGCGAGGAGATGGGCAGATTGGAGCCCTTGGGAATTGCCTTACATAATGCACTTCGTGCCTGAAGATATCGAAACATTTCCCCTTCATGCAGTTGATATTGTGCTTGTAACTCAACAAATAGAACCACCGCACCTTTCGTCCACAGGTCGAGAGCGATCAGATCCCACTTTTCAAACCCTGGTTGACCCAAGAGCATACCCAACCTGGCACGATTCCAGCAGCGGAGTAACCAGCATAACTTTGCCCTTCCAACCCAGCGCGGCAGTTGCCGCATGCCAGATCGAAACTGTGGTAGAGGTCGGAGTATAATTTGGTAAGTGCCTAGGCCCGCCATACAATGGCTGTGAGTCTTATTAAGCCTGTCCATCCTGTATGTTGGATCCATAAGGGGACGGTGGGCCCAGTGGTTGAGGACCACTAATTGTGAGGCCCAGTAATATGTTTTAATCGCAGGGAGAGCAATACCCTCGTCATACCAACTTTGTGTACGTTTCGGGGCGTAGGTTTCGGGGCATGCCGCCATTCCATAGCAGCGTGCGGACCTCAGAGTCAACTGTCTGGAAGTAGTGGGTCGGGATGGGATATGGCATATTCTGCAGGGCATAAAGGAAACAGGGAAGTGCCATCATTTTAAAAAGGGCAGCTCTACCAAAGAGAGTAAGGGGCAGTGTCTTCCGGCCTCCGGATTTTTATTCTGAGGTATGCGTACTACGTATATATATGCCACCCAAGACCACATGGTTTGAAAAGAGATGAGATTAAGTGATTTCCAATATAGCAGAATGACTTCAATAGCGATTGTCAGTAGTAAGTCTAGGAGTGCAAAATCTGTATCTGAAAGGGTCAAATAGGGTGAGGCGGCATGAGGTTCCAAGATTATAGAAGGGAAACCTGGGTTGAGATTTACTTGGAAAATATAGATGAGCTGATATGTGATTTGCTCCCAGAATGGGTTAAGAATTTTGAATTTAAAAATCATGTTCAAAGTCGCCACAATTTTCTGTGCAAGAACAGCATTCTTTAGAGTTTATCAGATGTAATTTGTTCAATCTGTCTGGTGTCTGGTGACTGATAAAGTCAATGGATTGGATAAAGTATGGTCTGAGAGAGCCTGGGAACAAGTTTGTGTGAAAGAGCCAAGTTACAGATCCTATCCTAGATTGCGCAAGTGTGTGGTCCACTTTGAACACAAAGGAAGTGTGACTTTGGTAGATTGTTTTGTAATAAAGTGTAGATCTTGGAGGGTGGGTGGCCTAATGCCTGCTATAGTGCAAGTAGTGACAGGAGAGAATAGTCATAAAAATTTTGGTTGGTAAAACAAATTTAAACTAAAGCGAGGCAAACAATAGAGGATTGCCTCCTGAAAATAGATCCTTAACAAGGCTAATACCTCTTTTAGACCACGCAGAAACAACTGGATGAGAATTTGTCACCACTGTTTTTTCTGAGTGTCATAATGAAAGTAAATTGGATTTGTGAATAGGACCCAGCAACTTTTTGACAATTATTTTGAGAGCATTAATAGTTGCAAATATCATGCGTTTGGAATGTACGATTGTAAGATGATCCATGAATAGCATTATTTGCATAGGAAAAGAGGAGCACAGGTCTTGGTCAAGGTAAAGTTGGGAGAGGATGTGGCCTAACGTCAAGAGTACTTGACCCTAAAGCTGTGGAACCAGGTTTGAGTCTCTGTAAGGAAGCTCAATATCCTATGATTCTGGGCAAATCACTTAATCTCCCTGTGCCTAACAAAATTAATGTGTCCATCTGTAACGCAACTGGTGCTCATGCAAAATGCTCCGATACCTTCGGGTTGAGTTTGTGCTATATAAAACTCAACAAAAAAAAAGTCAGGTAGGGAACAAGGGGAGTGATTTGATAGCCATTTTGCCCTTATGTGTCAAAATCAACAGGGGTATACCCAAATGACCCTTATAAACCTGAGCATAGAACATAATTTAAGACAGATGGTATAAAAGAATAAATACAAAACAGTTACTGGGTAGAGTACATTTAATTTACCCTCTCCGCACGTATTATTCTTGATGAATATATCAGACCAAAGTTATATCCTACATGGACAATAGCACCTAATCAATGAGATAAACACAAAAAATGACATATATCACACCATTCTTCTGTACATGAACAAGAACAACATACAAATATAACAAAATAACCCTAACAAATAATTCTTACTAGTGTCATCCATACAATTCTGGACAGACCACTAAGAGGTAGTCAAGGTGACACACTTCAAGGTTAGTCAACTGATTAAATTTTTTCAAATGTGACACCCTATAATTTTAAAGCATCACTATAATTCTATTGACTCCTCCTTATTAGTGTCGTCGACGTGACACCTGGACTACCTCCTAGTGGTCTGTCCAGAAGGATATAACTTTGGTCTGATATATTCATCAAGAATAATAAGTGCGGAGAGGGTAAATTAAATGTACTCTACCCAGTAACTATTTTGTATTTATTCCTTTATACCATCTGTCTTGTTTATAAATTTGCCCATATGTGGCAACATAAGCCTTTTGATAGCGATACCAGTTAGAGAAATTGCAACCTCCATCCCGTGTACTCAGTTATAGATTTCTTAGAGACATTCTTGCTTTTTTTTGAGATCATAAAGATTCTGTAGTAGTGGTCATTTTATCGATGGAGAAAAAACATGATTGAGATAGGCATATTGGAATCATGCTACACAGATAATTAGCAAATGAGGTAACCATCAGCTTAATAGTTTCTAACCTCCCCAACCATGATGATATGTTCTTAGGTGACCAAGTGGAGAGACGATTTTTAATTTTGAGAATTCTTTGATGTTCATTGTGAGCAACAGAGTCAGAGAGGTTCCCATTCAACCAAATGCCTAAATAGGTGATAAAAATTCAGTTCCCAATGAGAGCCTGTACCATTAATTGATGATAAGGGGCATCACTTCTGTTTTTACTTTATTTAAAGTGTATCCTGAGAATTTGAAAAAGACTGTCTGATATTAATAATGGATGGGATTACCAATTCTATCTCTTCCATAAATATTAAGATGACATCGGAATAGGGCGCAGTGTTGGAACAGTTGTTATGGAGCATGAAGCCTTGAATGTTGGGTGAATTATTGGGAAGGCGAATAAGTGGATCAATGGAAATGTGGGGCTGCCTTGGCGGGTGCCTTGTTGAAGAGTAAACGAGTCGGATAAAGAGTCATTGATCTTGATATTAGCAGAGAAGCTACCGTATAGTGACACAGCCATTTTTTATAAACGTTATCACCAAGTGTGCACCAGTTTAGGGTTGCCTCCAAAAAAGGCCATGTAACTTTATCAAATTATTTTCTGCTTCATGCTCTATGTCAGCCGAGGGGGAGTTGGACTTTCAATAATGTAACAAAACATCCATATGTTATCTCTTAACCTTTGATGAAGCCAGCTTGAGAGTTAGGTATGATTTTTGCGATGATAGGTTCAAGACGTGTGGGTAAGTTCTTTGCATAGATTTTTGATTTCATCTTGATTAAGGAGATTGGTCGAAAGTATTTGGAATCCAGATTATCTTTACCTTCTTTGGAGATTACTATTATACAAGCAACCACAGCAGTGCCTGATACTTTACCTGATGACGCAAAGTAGTTAAGCACCAACATTAGGGGTAGATAATCTCAGAGATTTGTAAAAAGTAATGGGAAAGCTGTCTTTGCCAGAAGAGATCCGTTTGACAGACTCTAGTATTTCTTTCTTGTCCAATGGCTTGTTTAAATTCACCTTATCATTGTCTACGATATGAGATTAGGAAATGGATTTGGGGAAAACTAGGCACTCCTCTTAGAAGGGTAAGCTAGAGGTGGTATACAATTTGGTATAAACGTCTCTGAAAACCTTCAGAATATCATTAGGAATGGTTTTCATTTTACCAGCAGTCTTTAATAATAGAAATTATGGAGTATTTTTTTTTATTTCAAGAATGCAGCAAGGAATTTCCCAGCTCTGTTAAGGTAAAACATTTGTTTGCCAGGGATGAACGCTTTTACTTTTAATAAAGTTGTATCTATAGTTCTAGCTTTTTGAGCAGTTCAAAATTCTGAGGGTTTTTAGTGTTCCTAAATTTGATTTTGTGAAGCTTAATTTCTTTTGAGAGTAGTTCAGTAGGCTGTTTGATCTCTTTGTTTTTGCGTGCCATGCGATTGATATGTTCCCTTATTGAGCACTTTGGAGCATCCCGATGTGTCATCGGAAAGGATACAGATTATTTGTTCTCCTGTAAGAATAGTTTGACTGCCTGACCTAGGGCTTTCAGTTCCTTTGGGTCTTCAAAAATGCCATTATTCATGTGCCATGACCTAGCTTTTGAGCAAGGTGGGGTAATTTTTAGGCAGATTGTAAAGGCAAATGCCACTTATTTGAGTAATTTCTATATGATTAGAAGAGTTCCTGCATGCAAAGGGCCCATGATGGAACCATAGGGGAGTTATTGACAGATCGACTGGAGGGGAGAAGACACACCACTAAAATAGAATAAACACAGCAAGTAAAATAAGCCAAAAGAAACAAAATTGTGGAAAAAACAGAAACAATAGAGGCCACCCCTAAATAGGAGCAGAGAGGTCTTGAAGAGACAAAGATGTGTGTGTTTGGGGAAATGGGGAAAAACAAGCGAGGGGGAGCCCGCTGAAGTATATTAACAACAGAGAAACTTAGGGTCCATTTGGCGTCATTATGAAAAGGAGGGTTATCATGTAATCTCATATCTAAGGCTCCCAGTTTTCCATTTTTCCTGATTTTTACAGATAAATACAGACAGAAAACATTATGTTTTCTGCCTGTATTTATTGTTAGAGTGTAACAATACAGAAAATGGTACTTCTTGTGGTTAACTTTCCATGCTGTCTTTTGTGATTTCCAGGACAACAGTTGAACAGATAGACAGCATGAGAAGGTAAAAAACAGGCTGTAATTTCCCTAAATACCTGCATATGTTAACATATATTTGTATTATAATGGTTCTATTTACCAGTGGGTGTAATGTTTCATTATATTTGGCTGCTAAATTTGCTAAAACGCAACCGGCAGCAAAGTATAGTTGCATGCTTTTCAGTTAAATAAACTCCATTTAGTCACAAAACACTAAATAAATATGGATAAATACCAATAAGATGACCAAACAATAAATATGGATAATACAGACGGAAATGTTAAACAAGCATTGGAAATGCAATAGGTCTCGCATTAGGAAAGTTTGAGAGATTGGTATTGTAAATGACACTTTTTTTATGTATGTGTTGGTTTTGAAAATAGCAAAATTAATAGCTTTGTCAGTTACAATGTCAATAGTTTTAACTTTCGCAAATGTGACACCTATAGCATTTGTAATGCAATGTGTGTTGTATTTACGTGACTTAGATGTATTGATATTACAAATAACAATGGCTTTTAATTTTGTAAATAATGTCGTGGTGGATGCGGTGGTGGTGCATGTGGTGGATGTGGTGGTGGTGGATGTGGTGGTGGATGTGGCGGTGGATGTCATGGTGGATGTGGAGGTGATGGTGGATGTGGTGGTGGATGTGGTGGTGGATGTGGTGGTGGATGTGGTGGTGATGGTGGATGTGGTGGTGGATGTGGTGGTGGATGTGGTGGATGTGGTGGTGGATGTGGTGGATGTGGTGGTGGTGGATGCGGTGGATGTGGTGATGGTGGATGCGGTGGTGGTGGTGGTGGTGGTGGATGGGGTGGTGGTGGTGGTGGATGTAGTGGTGGTGGGTGTGGTGGATGTGGTGGTGGTGGTGGGTGTGGTGTATGTAGTGGTGGTGGGTGTGGTGGATGTGGTGGTGGTGGGTGTGGTGGATGTGGCGGTGGATGTGGCGGTGGATGTGGCAGTGGATGTGGCGGTGGATGTGGTGGTGGATGTGGTGGTGGATGTGGTGGTGGATGTGGAGGTGGAGGTGATGGTGGATGTGGTGGTGGTGGTGGATGTGGTGGTGGTGGTGGTGGATGCGGTGGATGTGGTGGTGGTGGATGTGGTGGTGGAAGTGGTGATGGATGTGGATGTGGTGGTGGATGTGGTGGTGGTGGATACGGTGGATGTGGTGGTGGTGGGTGTGGTGGATGTGGTGGTGGATGTGGTGGTGGATGCGGTGGTGATGCATGTGGTGGATGTGGTGGTGGTGGATGTGGTGGATGTGGTGGTGGATGTGGCGGTGGATGTCATGGTGGATGTGGAGGTGATGGTGGATGTGGTGGTGGATGCGGTGGATGTGGTGGATGTGGTGGTGGTGGATGCGGTGGTGGTGGTGCATGCGGTGGTGGTGGAAGTGGTGGTGGATGTGTTGGATGTGGTGGTGGATGTGGTGGTGGATGTGGTGGATGTGGTGGTGGATGTGGGGGTGGTGGATGCGGTGGATGTGGTGGTGGTGGTGGTGGATGTGGTGGTGGATGCGGTGGTGGATGTGGTGGTGGATGCGGTGGTGGTGCATGTGGTGGATGTGGTGGTGGTGGATGTGGTGGTGGATGTGGCGGTGGATGTCATGGTGGATGTGGATGTGGTGGTGGATGTGGAGGTGGATGTCATGGTGGATGTGGAGGTGATGGTGGAGGTGATGTGGATGTGGTGGTGGATGTGGTGGTGGATGTGGTGGTGGATGTGGTTGTGATGGTGGATGTGGTGGTGGATGCGGTGGATGTGGTGGTGGTGGATGCTGTGGATGTGGTGATGGTGGATGCGGTGGTGGTGGTGGATGCGGTGGTGGTGGTGGATGGGGTGGTGGTGGATGTGGCGGTGGATGTGATGGTGGATGTGATGGTGGATGTGGTGGTGGATGTGGTGGTGGATGTGGTGGTGGATATGGTGGTGGATGTGGAGGTGATGGTGGATGTGGTGGTGGTGGATGCGGTGAAAGTGGTGGTGGTGGATGTGGTGGTGGAAGTGGTGGTGGATGTGGTGGTGGATGTGGTGGTGGATGAGGTGGTGGTGCATGTGGTGGTGGTGGATGTGGTGGTGGAAGTGGTGGTGGATGTGGATGTGGTGGTGGATGTGGTGGATGTGGTGGTGGATGTAGTGGATGTGGTGGTGGTGGATGCAGTGGATGTGGTGGTGGATGTGGTGGTGGTGGGTGTGGTGGATGTGGTGGTGGATGTGGTGGTGGTGCATGTGGTGGATGTGGTGGTGGTGGATGTGGTGGATGTGGTGGTGGATGTGGTGGTGGATGTGGAGGTGGATGTGGAGGTGATGGTGAATGTGGTGGTGGTGGTGGATGCGGTGGATGTGGTGGTGGTGGATGTGGTGGTGGAAGTGGTGGTGGATGTGGTGGTGGATGTGGTGGTGGATGCAGTGGTGGATGTGGTGGTGGTGGATGTGGTGGTGGTGGATGTGGTGGTGGATGTGGTGGTGGTGGGTGTGGTGGATGTGGTGGTGGATGTGGTGGTGGTGCATGTGGTGGATGTGGTGGTGGTGGATGTGGTGGTGGATGTGACGTTGGATGTCATAGTGGATGTGGAGGTGATGGTGGATGTGGTGGTGGATGTGGTGGTGGATGCGGTGGATGTGGTGGTGGTGGATGCGGTGGATGTGGTGGTGGTGGATGCGGTGGTGGTGGAAGTGGTGGTGGATGTGGTGGTGGATGTGGTGGTGGATGCAGTGGTGGTGGATGTGGTGGTGGTGGATGTGGTGGTGGTGGATGTGGTGGTGGATGTGGTGGTGGTGGGTGTGGTGGATGTGGTGGTGGATGCGGTGGTGGTGCATGTGGTGGATGTGGTGGTGGTGGATGTGGTGGTGGATGTGGTGTTGGATGTCATAGTGGATGTGGAGGTGATGGTGGATGTGGTGGTGGATGTGGTGGTGGATGCGGTGGATGTGGTGGTGGTGGATGCAGTGGATGTGGTGGTGATGGATGCGGTGGTGGTGGAAGAGGTGGTGGATGTGTTGAATGTGGTGGTGGATGTGGTGGTGGATGTGGTGGATGTGGTGGTGGATGTGGTGGATGTGGTGGATGTGGTGGTGGTGGATGTGGTGGTGGATGTGGTGGTGAATGTGGTGGATGTGGTGGTGGATGTGGTGGTGGTGGATGCGGTGGATGTGGTGGTGGATGTGGTGGTGGTGGGTGTGGTGGATGTGGTGGTGGATGCGGTGGTGGTGCATGTGGTGGATGTGGTGGTAGTGGATGTGGTGGATGTGGTGGTGGTGGATGTGGTGGTGGATGTGGTGGTGGATGCGGTGGTGGATGTGGTGGTGGATGCGGTGGTGGTGCATGTGGTGGATGTGGGGGTGGTGGATGTGGCGGTGGATGTCATGGTGGATGTGGAGGTGATGGTGGAGGTGATGGTGGATGTGGTGGTGGATGTGGTGGTGGATGTGGTGGTGGATGTGGTGGTGGATGCGGTGGATGTGGTGGTGGTGGATGTTGTGGATGTGGTGATGGTGGATGCGGTGGTGGTGGTGGATGCGGTGGTGGTGGTGGATGGGGTGGTGGTGCATGTGGTGGATGTGGTGGTGGTGGATGTGGTGGTGGTGGATGTGGTGGTGGTGGATGTGGTGGATGTGGTGGATGTGGTGGTGGTGGATGCGGTAGATGTGGTGGTGGATGTGGTGGTGGTGGGTGTGGTGGATGTAGTGGTGGATGCAGTAGTGGTGCATGTGGTGGATGTGGTGGTGGTGGATGTGGTGGTGGTGGATGTGGTGGTGGTGGATGTGGTGGTGGTGGATGTGGTGGTGGATGTGGTGGATGTGGTGGTGGATGTGGTGGATGTGGTGGTGGTGGATGCGGTGGATGTGGTGGTGGATGTGGTGGTGGTGGGTGTGGTGGATGTAGTGGTGGATGCGGTGGTGGTGCATGTGGTGGATGTGGTGGTGGTGGATGTGGTGGTGGATGTGGCGTTGGATGTCATAGTGGATGTGGAGGTGATGGTGGATGTGGTGGTGGATGTGGTGGTGGATGCAGTGGATGTGGTGGTGGTGGAAGCGGTGGATGTGGTGGTGGTGGATGCGGTGGTGGTGGAAGAGGTGGTGGATGTGTTGAATGTGGTGGTGGATGTGGTGGTGGATGTGGTGGATGTGGTGGTGGATGTGGTGGATGTGGTGGTGGTGGATGTGGTGGTGGATGTGGTGGTGAATGTGGTGGATGTGGTGGTGGATGTGGTGGTGGTGGATGCGGTGGATGTGGTGGTGGATGTGGTGGTGGTGGGTGTGGTGGATGTGGTGGTGGATGCGGTGGTGGTGCATGTGGTGGATGTGGTGGTAGTGGATGTGGTGGATGTGGTGGTGGTGGATGTGGTGGTGGATGTGGTGGTAGATGCGGTGGTGGATGTGGTGGTGGATGTGGTGGTGGTGCATGTGGTGGATGTGGGGGTGGTGGATGTGGCGGTGGATGTCATGGTGGATGTGGAGGTGATGGTGGATGTGGTGGTGGATGTGGTGGTGGATGTGGTGGTGGATGTGGTGGTGGATGCGGTGGATGTGGTGGTGGTGGATGCGGTGGATGTGGTGATGGTGGATGCGGTGGTGGTGGTGGATGCGGTGGTGGTGGTGGATGGGGTGGTGGTGGTGGATGGGGTAGTGGTGGTGGATGGGGTGGTGGATGTGGTGGTGGTGGATGTGGTGGTGGTGGATGTGGCGGTGGATGTGGTGGTGGATGTGGTGGTGGATGTGGAGGTGGATGTGGAGGTGATGGTGGATGTGGTGTTGGTGGTGGATGCGGTGGTTGTGGTGGTGGTGGAAGTGGTGGTGGATGTGGTGGTGGATGTGGTGGTGGAAGCGGTGGTGGTGCATGTGGTGGATGTGGTGGTGGTGGATGTGGTGGTGGAAGTGGTGGTGGATGTGGTGGTGGATGTGGTGGATGTGGTGGTGGATGTGGTGGATGTGGTGTGGTGGTGGTGGATGCGGTGGATGTGGTGGTGGATGTGGTGGTGGGTGTGGTGGATGTGGTGGTGGATGCGGTGGTGGTACATGTGGTGGTGGTGTATGTGGTGGATATGGTGGTGGATGTGGCGGTGGATGTCATGGTGGATGTGGAGGTGATGGTGGATGTGGTGGTGGATGTGGTGGATGTGGTGGATGCGGTGGATGTGGTGGTGGTGGATGCGGTGGTGGTGGAAGTGGTGGTGGATGTGGTGGATGTGGTGGTGGATGTGGTGGTGGATGTGGTGGTGGATGTGGTGGTGGATGCAGTGGTGGTGCATGTGGTGGATGCGGTGGTGGTGCATGTGGTGGATGTGGTGGTGGTGGATGTGGCGGTGGATGTCATGCTGGATGTGGAGGTGATGGTGGATGTGGTGGTGGATGTGGTGGTAATGGTGGATGTGGTGGTGGATGTGGTGGTGGATGTGGTGGTGGATGCGGTGGTGGTGGATGCGGTGATGGTGGTGGATGTGGTGGTGGTGGTGGATGCGGTGGTGGTTGTGGTGGATGGGGTGATGGATGTAGTGGTGGTGGGTGTGGTGGATGTAGTGGTGGTGGGTGTGGTGGATGTAGTGGTGGTGGTGGTGGTGGATGCGGTGGATGTGGTGGTGGTGGTGGATGTGGTGGTGGAAGTGGTGGTGGATGTGGATGTGGTGGTGGATGTGAATGTGGATATAGCGCATACTTATGGCATGACTAAAAAAAAAGCAAACTGGTTCTGAGACGCTGCGGGCTCTTAACGACTGAGATGAAATCAGCAGCATTCCTGGATTTCTTCAAGTTTGTCGGAGGGGAGGGGGGCCGTGGGTTTTGCAGCACTCATGAGGCGGTTTTATACATTTTGGTTATCCATTCGTTGTGGGCAAGAGATGGGGAGATTACCAGTGACGGAGGGCGCAGACCTTTGCAGCTGTGAGCGCATTCAATTATGAAAAAAGAAAAGAAGACACGGCCGGCCGGCCGTGAAACTGAAAGCACGGCCGGCCGTGCAAAAGCCTTTGATGCAGCAGGGGGTAATTAGGGGAGGAGAATGGCTGGGCTGAGGCAAAGCAAAAAGCCTTTGATGCAGCAGGGGGTGGAGCGGGAAGAGCTGCTGGCGGCACCAAGCTGACGATTTGATGCTGTGCACGCGCATTTTAACTAATTGCGCTTGCGCATTGAGTTAAAAGTACACATGCACTGCATCAAATCGCCAGTCTAGGTAAGCTCTGTTTAAGCCCCTATAGTCTCGCTCTGCTCAATGCGCATGCGCATTGACAGGCGAGACCTAAAAAAGGATTACCATAAAACCGGGAGCCCTACTCATATCACAGTAGATGAGTAGTATCATTAAAATGGCTTATCAACGCCTGCTGAGCACAACAAGATAAGCTAAAGATATACTCATAATCGTAGTAAAGTATGCAATAATCAGGTTATAAATGTCAACACATAGTGCAATAGGCATTCCAAAGTTGTGACACAGAAAAACAAGTATAGAGAGTTATCCTACTAATAGCCAATGGAAAAAAAATGGAATTAAATATTCAACTTCAACAGGTTAGCATAGGCTTGGTGTAGTGGTGTAACGAAACTTGAGTGGGCCCCCTGCAAGTTACGTGGAGCCCCCCACCACCATGCCAGACACATTTAAGCCCATCTCCAGCGCACAGTACACAGTGCCAGAGGGGGACCCCCTGGAGCTTGCCCCCCCCCCGCACAGCAGGGCCTCTGGGGCTGTGGGGCTATTATTACACCTCTAGCACGTTTACTGCGGCAAGGGCCTCCTTTCAATTTATCATAAGAGCATTCAGCTCAAGTGACCAAGGTAACATGAAAAAGGAACAGGAAGAGAAAGATTCCAATAGCCTGCCAGCCAAATTGATTAAACAGGTACAATACATGTTAGTGAACCAAAAAATAAGTTTTACATTGAGTGCACAATGGGACTTCAGTGAATACAATGTTGAGAGAAACAACATTTATATAAGAAACAATAGGCAAACCAAGTAATAATACTAAAAGACAGACAAAGGATCATAATGTCTGGGCACTAAGTAGGTAGAATCCACAGCCATTAACATTGACCCGTTAGTAGGGGCTAGTACAGTAGCACAGGCATCAGAGAATAATTAAATGTGGCGATCGGGGAAGTGGAGAGTAATGAATCCACACCATCTTGTGGAGAGATATTACAAAGTGTAGGGATGGAGGCAGCAAGAATCAAGTAGAAGGTGGTGAAGAGGTGGGATATTCTTCCATGCAGGCTTCAGATTTATTATCGAGGAGGGCTTCCAACTCTGCATGTTCCCTATAGATCAATATTTTGCTGTTAAAGATAATCTTAAAGTTAGATGGACAAACAAAGGAGTTTTGAACTGACTTTTCGACGAGTCTCTTTCTAAGCGCAAGTAAGCCTTTTCTACAGATGACAGTACCTCTTTCATAATCCTGGGGGATGGAATTTTTTGATCCGCTCCAAGAGGTTGATCTGATCTTTCATGTATGTGCCAGAATTTCCTCTTTATGTTGGTGTCTCAGAGGTTTGAAGATGAAAGTCTTCAGATTTAATATGTTCTTGGGTTTAACCCCTTGCATGCTTATGACAAGCTCAGCTCAGCTCGTCATGAGTCACAGAGGAGCTGGAGCTGAGCTCGTCATATCTGCCGCGGACGGTACACGCGGGGCAAATTCCCCACCTGTGTGGGCGTTCTAAATGAGTGGGCGGAGTCGTGACAAGCCCAGCTCGTCATGAGGACAGCTCCGCTGTGCAGCATGATGAGCTGGGCTCGTCATGAGCAACGTGGCGTCGCGCGTGGCCCCTACCCGCACAGTGGGGGAATTAGCCCCGCGTGGAAGGGGTTAAAAGATTAAACTGTAGGACCTCTTTCAATCTCACAGTCTCTGAAGAAGGAGATACCCAAGACATTAGGGATCCAAGTAGTAATGAAGATTGCTCCTCCTATTTCTATCTTCTAAGTCAGTGATATCTCTTCTTAGAGAGGCCAGAATGTTGTCCGTTTTGTGTAGCCTCTTCAATTGCAGGTTGTTGTGATCTCCCAAGAAATTGATCCTGTTGTCGATGTTGGTAATCCTCACTTAAAGATTCTTCAGCTCCTTCCTAATCACCGCTTCTTTAATTTATAGCACATTTGTGTCGTTTTTGTGCGTTGGGCAATGTCCTGAACTGAATTCAGCTTCCTTAGATTAGTCTTCAATGCACTGTTTGATTTATATTTGGCAGGAGAATCAGGACGTGTTGGAACTTGCTTTGCTCTCTTAAAAATTTCTTTTGGATTCTTTATTTTTATGTTTTTTACCGCCTTTGTGTTCTCTACTATCTGCCATGTTCACACTGTTTATTCTGTTAGGGTAAGGCAAGTAGCAAGGGCTGGGGGACTGCGTTCTCCTGTGAACGCTCAAGGAGCTAAGGTGTGAGGAGCAAATCGTAATGCAGGACAGTGATAAGAAACCACTGAGGATCATGACATAGAAGCACCAAAACAGGTAAGATAAGGTTGGCATAAAACAGAGAAGGCAAAAGCTTGTCAAATGTAATTTTGGATAATGGTAATCAGGTCTATATTTCAAGCATACATTTGCAGCATGTGAGAAATGTCCAAAATAGCCTTGTATCAAAGACATGGAGATTTGCTCACAGATATGCTCCAACAGTCAAAAAAAAGTAATAAAAAATCAAAGCATCATCCTATGCATGCATATGCATAGTTACTGCATTTAGTATATGCCAAAGAAAGACATCAAAGAGGAGCAAGAAATTCATATATAACTTGCCAATGGAGAGGGTGGGCTTAGGATTCCTCCCTGAGGTGGACGTTGCCTTCCATATGTACCAAAGCCCCCTGCATGTTACTTCAAATGTCTCTCGGACCGTCATTGATTCAGCTGCAGAAATAGCATTGCCGAGATGGCATGTAAAAGGAGAGAAGAGGAGGGCCTCCTAAACGCGGATATGTGGACATTCATTACCCGATCATAAAACAACCCACCTGGAGGGGCCGCCACAGCGGGAAATTGAGCTTAGATGAGCAGCATTGCCATGACAGAAGAATCCGGCAATCGTGTCTGTGCCGAGATCTCTCTGTAGAGGAGTGCTGGAGGGCCTCCAGGCAGGGATGTGGAAAAAGACGATGTTATATATTGATAAAACTGCGACTTCAAAATAATCATCTTTTAAACCATGAAATGAAAACATTCATTATCCACCAAAGTTTGCATGTAGGAGGGGGGTTTAAAGTTTATGTCGAATAAGTTCATTCTTCATACAAAGTGTTGATAAACCTTAACTACACTTCTGCTATTATGTTTATGAGTCTGCATACACGGAAAAGAAATTACAGGTAGCTGTGTTTTAGGGTCCTGCAGAGACCTCTAAGGGAGTGTTTTACAAACCCTAACAGAATCACCACATGGAAAGGTGCATAGAAAGCACTGCTCCGTAGTACTTTTGTAAAGTTGCATACTACAGCATACTGTACTCATTTCTAGGCTTCACAAAGGTTGAAATTCATAATTGACAGAGGCAAGCCACAACATATACAATATAAATAGTTAATGGATAAGACAGCCTGCCTGGTGAGTATGGAACCATAGCTCGAGGAATGTTATAGTAGTAAGTAGTAGTAATACAAAACCTCGTAAAAAGGAATGTTTTTTGCGGCTTACAGTTAGCTGTGGTAGCACGGCATCTCCGAACTCACTGCTCGTGCGCTTCAGACGTGCCTTCTTTCTAGTTGTTTTTACAGCGAGGCTAGAGAGAGGCGAGAGACATAAGTCTCGACATTGGGGGTATTAAAATTCAAAACCTGAGAAAAACATTGGCCAGTAGTCCCAATGGGTCCCTCCATGTGTTGAGTAGGGCGAGTGGTAAGACTACCAGACACAGCAACACTCTAGTCTTTTCCCAGTAGCCAGTGCTTAGCGCCAGGACACCCCAGGGTAACCGTGCGCTCTATAAGTGCAATTAACATAACATAACATAACCCAGCATGCAGGTCATGTGTCATGTCTGCCCTGCACTGCTGCTCTAACAGTATCCACTGCTCGAGCTGGCCTTTCCTCAGCTGCAAATCTCTTCATACAACCTCAGGTTTCTCCCAAATCCCCTATTGCTTTATCAGGTCCCTCACCCCTGCTCTCCCTTCAGTTCCTACTCCTTTCCAGGCTGTGGTATGTGTTGTGTTGGGATCTCACCAGTGGGATGAGGCTGTTTTGAGGACCAGGCCTCGCCCAGGCCGCCCAATGCTCAGGTTGTGCCTGGGTAATCTCTTCCGGTATCTGCAGGTGAGTCTGAGCTCTGACGACGTCTGTTTTCTTCCCTCAAGTACAAAGGTCTTTGGCTTCGGTGCAGTGTTTGAGAACGGTGGATCTTGGACAGGTGACATTAGCTTCTGCGTAGAGCTTTCCCGTCTCCATTTACACTACACGTTGTACAGGTCTCAGCATCACGAGCCACGCAGAAAGTCTCCACCACGAGCGGGCCAAAAAACAATTCTACCAAGAATCACCCGGAAGACTTCACCACCACAAAGCCGTCGTCAAAGCCACCCGGAAAAACGTCACCCCCACGTGCCATCTGCAGATCTTCAGCATCCGGTGGAACTTCGAGGCTTCCGCCCACGCAGTGCCGCAGCTCCACGCCGCAGGGGAGCATGGCGTCAAGTAAGTGTAGAACTGTCAGCTGCATGTCATGAAACCACTGCCAGCATCTGCCAGTCAGTAACCTACAGGAAAATACTACTGTTTCTATCAAAATGGCATCTCTGGAAGGCCTTTGGGTCCAGGGAGAGACAGTCACATCAGCGCTTTAACTGTGATGAAAAAAGAAAGGGGTCTCCAATGGCCTTTGTAATTAAGGGTGTGGCTTAAACATGTAAACTAAATTTCTGTGATTTCCACAGCGTGCTACTGGGCCATTAGTTTGGTGCCTCGCTGAACGTTGTTATTGCATATATAATACAATGGATCTAAAACTAGCCAAGACTATTGGATTTATCAGTGGTTGTAAGCTGTTTGATATGAATAAGTAACAAAAAATGTGCAGTAAAAAATTGAAAATGTTTTAATTCTGAAACTGTGAATTAAATATTACTGTGGCCTGTGGAAGGGGAAGTGGTCTTCAGTGTGTCTCAGTCACTCCCGTAATGTTTACTCTACGTTAGACATGTGCACCCTTTCTCCAGCCACATAGGGTACATCTATGTCTTACACCTCATCTCTTTCCTCTCCAGCACCCTCTTTTTACTCTCTCCTGAATATACCTCCTCCCATCTCCTTCACTTCACCACCCCCAAACACACCACTGTAAGCCTTGGCTTTTCTTTTACTTTTGCCATGACAATATTATGACAACTGTATACCAATTTTACACACAGAAGCCTACAGAGAATCACATTTCTCTATGTGGACTGCAGAGAGGCCAAGAATTAGATGGCCATGTATTCTTAACACCTCTCTGACCCACTGACAGGCGCTGCCTTCAGCCTCAACTCCAGACTTGTCAATCAAGGCACATTATAAACACCTGGGGTTGTATTATACATTGTGTCATGGGGGCACAATAGGTGGGTTTGTCTGCTTGGTGCACACACTGGGCACAATTGTATTACAGAAGGGGGCCACAGATGCTTGTGCGTCCCCTTCTGTACTACTGATAGCGCTGGCGCGCATGTAGCGCTAGTGTTATAGTCACTGGCTACCGGGCAGTTTTGTGTGCTGCCGAGCTAGGGGCTAATTTCTCTGTGGTGGGGGCTAATTTCATTGATGGGGACCTGCGTGTAAATTGAAATAAAAAAAGCAAAACGAATTTCCGCAGGTCCCTATCAACGAAATCAGCCCCCAGCTCGGCAGCACACACAACTGCCCGGTAGCCAGTCCGGCCCTGGTTATAGTGAGAGGGGTTCCACCATTTGTATGGAGGTGTGCACTTTTAGTGCACCTCCTAAAGGCAGCCTTCTGGAGTGGAGAAAGGGTGTCCCATGGACCACCTCAGACATCGCTTACCGTGGGCGGAGAGCTCCGCTCCGCCCGCGGAATGTGCAGAGTTTTGTCTACTCTGCATTCCGCAGAGAATGCAGAGTAGGCAAAACTTTACACTCACCGCGGCAGAGCGGAGTTGGCCCGTCTCCACCCCTCATATTAAAAATGTATTAATACTACAATAAGAAGCAAATAAAAACGACTTACCTTCACTGAGGCTTCCCCGGGCTTCCGTCCTCCTGTTCCTTGCATCCAAGGTTAATCTGCACACGCGTGCGCGGCAGCTCATGCGCATTCTTGCGAGAAATGCGCATGCGCAGATCACCCTGAGACAGGAGCAAGAGGAGGACGGAAGCCTGGGGGCGTCGCAGTGAAGGTAAGTTGTTTTAATTTATTTCTTATTGTAGTTTTAATTCATTTTTAATACGGGGGTGTAGGCGGGTGGCAGAGTTTGTCCCCAACTCCGTGGACCTTCGTGTAGTGCAACTCCGTCATCTCCACCCAGGGTTAGACATCACACTGCAGGCAGGTGCAGTCACTCATTTCACCCACCTGCAAGGGGATCACAAATCCCTCTTGAAAATGCCGGTGGCATGTGGCCTGCCCCTTGAAACACGGAACAGCTTTTAAATAGCTGCTCCGTATTTCACTTGAATGCTCTGCCCCAGTACAGTGCGAGTTCACGGCTGCCCTAAGGGCAGTGCATTCTTCATAATAGAGCGCACTATTCCTGTTTGCACTCGGTGCACCTGCTTATAGATGCACCAAGGCGCAAACAGGGAAATACCTTTTTAGTAACACATGCCCTGAACGTGACTCCGTTCAAAGTATACACCATACAAAGGGAATATGTTACAAAAAAACAGAAACACAACATCCTAGAAATAGCAAACATTCTTAGGGAATGCACGATTAAGTGAACCACGTGAAATATATACAGGAACTAATTCACTGAACGATTACCTGATCGTTTTTACATTGTTTAGAAATCGGTCAATGTTTTTGCCATTCAAGTTAAGTACATGAATATAGGGCATGATATGCACTCATTTCGATGTCCGTTCTTAATTCCTAGATAAGGAGAGACCCGGCCCACCTAAAGCTGTGAGTCACAGCTTTCTCTTGAGTTGCACGGGATCCAAAGCAGCAGGCAAATCTCGGCGATGACCGTCTGACAACTTGTGGCCCCTGACATGTGGCACTAAGCTTACTTGGTCTCGTGCATTCATATTAACCAGGCATAGGCTGCATTAGGCGCCCGTGGTTACTATGTATCAGCCGGACACCTCTTCCATCCCCCTCCCCCTTCAATCTCCTCCTCCTGCCCCGCCAGCCCAACTCCGTGGTAGTCTGCAGCTGGAATGGAGATAAAATACTAAAGTAAAGCAAAGTGTATAAAACACAATTTCTTCCCACGCCCGTTGAGATAACGTGCATGAGAATTATTTCCAGATGCGAGAAACCCCGTTGCCCGTGAAGGCCTCAACGCAGGCGGGAGGCCGCGTTCACATGCCGCGATGGCTTGTTGTCTTCGAAATGGCATCACTCAGGCCCGGGGGATGGTCAGATGCCCAGAGAGCGTGTTGCCCCTGGGGAGGCATCAGTCCAGGGCGGGGGCTTGGTTCGGATGGTACAGATACCGTGCTGTCTAGTTGTAGATGTGCCAGGCCATCCCAGATTGGCCCTTCACAATTGACTGTCCTTGACGCAGTCCCGGTTCTGTCCGCTGTGCCAGGCCAGCAGCTCACTGGTCCTGGCGCACTCCTGCTTTGCCCCTGACGTGCAAACTTTAAACATCGCTCACGTGCTCAGAGGCTGAGCCCATATTTGCAAGCAAAACTCCAGAAATCCTTTAAGACCCGGGGACATTCTTGTCGCATTGCTCCGCGGTCTTTTTAGGACACCCTACTGCTATTTGGGGAGGAGGTGGGGCAGGACCACTGGCACTGTAGGGAGTGGTGTGCGATCGGAAACTGGTCGTGAAGAGCGGGGGTGAACGGGGGCTCTCGTTTGTCAAACGCCTGGCCTGGCAGTGCCAACAAAGCCCCGGTCCTAGCCTCCCTCTCAGCTTCTGTGCCAAGCGGGGCCCAGCCTGGCACTGCTCTTGGCAAAGAACAGAATAGTTGCCAGTCTTAACGTGTGTTTCTCCACCGCCCCTCCCTCCTGCGCGCACCCAGAATGGCACCTGTCCTATGGGGATATTACTTTCCCAATAAAGGCAGCGGCCCCGGTGGGCACGCATGAAAGCTGCAGCAGTTGCGGTCCTTGGCGGTGTTCATCAGACGGGAAGAGCGCGAGGGCGGCCGCGCACCCCGGCTACGTGGGGGGACGGAGGGTCCTGGCGGAAGGTTCAAGGCGCTGCTGTCTGAGGGATACTTCCGGGGAGCTCACCGCTGGCTGGGGGGCCTACCTGCGAGGGACTAAGTACAAAGGTGGGTTACGAAATATGATTTTGAATTTCGAAAACATAAATGGAGGACGGAAATACCTGTATATTACCCCTGGAAGAACCCTACGTTCTCAGGAGATGCTTAGAGTGTGTTGGGTGGGAGGACATCCAGAGTTTGAGACCCAGCTAGAAGAGATTAACCCGGGTATAACATACGTGACAGTTTCTAGAGAGAACATTATAGCTAGGCATGGGTGTAATTCAGATTAGAAAGGCTGGGCTGGTGATGATGTTTACTGAGTTGGCAGCCATACTTCTTTATTGGCTTGATCGACCTTGAGAATGAAATGCCACTTTTGATGTTTGTGCTAATACAAAGCTGACAGTCTAATGGTGGACATCTTGAAATCTGACAAAACCCTTGGCAGGGTAAGAGGTTCTGCCTGCTGGCTGGCACCACCCACCTGTGTGGATCGAGCTTTCTATGGAGGATTGTAGGAGCTGTTCAGCCCGCAGGAGCACCAGAGTCCACCTCAGCCTGACACCATCAGTTCCCAGGTATTGAAGGTAGCCATGTCTAGTGCCTGGAGCCCTGGCCAGTGGGGACCGGGCCTCTCAAGTGAAAGCTATGGCTTTGCCCGGCTCCGGGGTTACAGAAGCTGTTCAGGTGGCAGGAGACCCAGACTCCTCCCCGGTCCGACACCACCCTGACATGGGTAGGAAAGGCTGGGGCCCTGGCTTTATGGGACTGGCAAGCCCAGGTAAAAGCCACGTTTTTGTCCAACACTCACGTGGAATTATGGAAGCTGTTCAGCCTGCAGGAGACCCAGGCTCCTTCCCAGTCTGACGGCACCCTAGCCCAGGTAGGGAAGGTGTCCCTGCCCGATGCCTGAAGCAGTGGCCTGTGGGGACTGGGCTTCTCGGGTGAAAGCCATGGCTTCACCTACTTCTACCAGGGGGATTATTGGAGCAGTTCAACCCACAGGAGCCCATGACTCCTCCCAGGTCCAACGCCAACCTATCCCTTGGGCTGCCTGGCAGCTGGGCCTTGATAGGGGTGGTTTCTACCATGCTCCACACCCCTGAGGGGCACAAGAGTCCTCCTGAGTTTGCAGTTACTATGCCCGTAGTATGGACTGTAACCCAGTCAATTGGCTAAGGCTGCCCCCTGGTTGTTGCCTTCCTGGGACTTGAGTCTGGGGAACTAAGGAGGGTTAAGCCTCCAGCCAACACCTCTCTCCCCTTGAGCCTGCCTGAGAAGCAGCTTTTCCCTCCAATATTAAACCCCAACAATGTGGGGGCTTAGAAAACCCGTGGGAGATACAAATCAGAGTTGACGGTGCCAGCCAGCCCACCAGTCATCTGGTCGGCCAGCTACTGACCGGTCATCTGGTGCACAGCCACTTATTGGTCGTCTGCTGGGCTATCCTGATGACCAGAAGGCTCGTCCCAATCTGATGACCAGAGTGCCCAGGCGGCAGCAAACAATGTAGCCGGTGCTCCGGAGGCTCTTTCCAACAACCATCCACTGGCTCCTTGCCTTCAGGTGGCTCTGCTGGTGATCGCTTTGGCCATCTGGTCATCCTGCTGACCTGCCACAAATTGTGCCCCCATCCCTGCGACCAGCAGTGCAGATTATGAAGGGGAGGCCTCTGTGCTGTACTGCACATGGTTGAGGCAGCCTCCCATGGCCTGGCGGTAGAGGGACCCTGGTGCCCACAGATAGAGGCAAAAGCTTGGCTTAGAGGATGACTTTCAAAAGATTACAGCAAGGTAGCTACACTGCTACTTTTCATATGCTGACCCAGAATCAGGTAATCTACGAATGGTTTAGCACAAGGTGCCCCATGAAAATGTAGTGCACTAAGGGTGATGGAGGCGGTTCCCTTCCGTCCGCACTCTGCTTCCAGGGTGAGCAGCTCTAGGCACTGACCCAGAGGTTGTCTATCCCAGGCCAACTGAGATTCCAAGGCTCTGCAGTATCATTATGGTTTAGGGGGATTCTGATTTGAGGCATTCAGTCATAATCCCCCAGATAGTAGCTTCGCCACATTATCTCCTCAACCAAGCACAAACACTAAATGTCTGAACCTGTTGTTCCGCTTGTACTGAGCAGGATTGCTCATGCAACAACACATCATCAGTAGGGTAAAACAACATCATCTCCCAATGGTCTAAATCCAGCTCACGGTCCGTATTAGTGTCTGAACAATCTAACCCTTGATGAATTCTGCTTCAAAATGATAGGAAGAGCCAACACCAAAGAATCAAATTGCGACGTCGCTATGGACGAGTGGCCGCCACAAACCAGTTATCCATGTGGTATCTTTTCTGACACCTCCTGCTTGAGACTCAAAAAGTCTATGACTATTTCTGGACAGGCAATGGAGAGATATGCTATAACTTGAGATGTAACTTGAAATGCTAGCCTAGCCCAGTGAGCTGGAAGAATTTCAGGGTGTTGTTGCAGGTGTGCCTACTGATGACGACTTTCAGGCCAGAAAGTCAGCATAGTTCCATTATAGGGGGATAGGGAAAAAGTTGTGTAGCATTGGTTTTTTTTCATGTGCTTCTATGGCTGTAGACTGCACTCATAGTCCCCTTGGCACACTGTTTTTGATTGGAGCTGTTGGATAGACTTTTGTGGCATAATAACCAAAGTAGCCTGTGCATTAGAAGTTTGTGAATGCAGGACCAACTTCAGATGCCCATATGTCAGCACTGGATGGTTGCAGTCAAAATATTTGGGTTGTCTATTGTCTTGGTTGATTATTGTTCAGCCTGCATAGAAAACGTCAAGGGCCATTACCTTGGTAACCACCCATCACAGTTAAGAAAAGTCTTATGCTGGAAGTTTTCATAAGGCCCAGGGGAACCTTACTAGATATTCTTTGGGAAACAGGGATCAACCAATTTGAAGATGCCAAAGGGGCCATGAAAGTCTCTACTTAAAGGCCTAATGCAGCCATTGATGTCAAACTGTCCATAGCCCAAAAAGCAGAGAATGTTCAGGAGGCTCCAATGTCTGCAGACCTTTACAGTCACCAAGGAGATATTTGCCACATAATTTGTCGGTCTTTAAGTACAGAGTTCAGGGATCCCCTGGTGGAGTAAAGTAACTCATCATGCAAGGGAGCATGTTCAGCATTCAGAATTTCAACATAACAGCTTCTCAGCTGGACTAGATCCGTCTTTGTCCTTCTCCTTGACTACTCGACCCACTCCTGTAATGATGCTTGCTTTTCTGTTCTGCAGCAATGTTATATTCAGTTTGCAACAATGTGCAGTTATTATAAGATTTCAAAATGCGGTTATTCATTTTTATAATATATACATTGGGAATTGTTTATGTTAGATGCTGTCCTTTTTGTGATTCTACTGTAGCTTCATTAAAAATAAGGAGCACTTCATACCCATGATGCAGTGCTGAAGTGCACCAGCGGACTGGTAGCACGCTAGATCGTGAGAGAGTGCTTTGTTGGAAAAGTGTTGAATTGCAGTGCAGCCTTTGTTGGAAGCGCTTTTGTTAGTGCATGATTGACAAGTATGGTGATCTTATCCTGACTTAAGTCAACCTGCCTACTGATGTAATGGAGGGGAATGGGTGGGAGAGACAATGTATGCTCTTTACATTCATATGCTTTTGTGCCTGGGTGAGAAGGCCTCTATATAGATTTCAGGAGTGACAGAGAGGCCCATGGCTTGCACAAGATAAGGTAATCATGAAAGATGCTCTATTTAGTCCCTCGGAGTGATAGGTGAACAACCTCTAGGCATGCCATTGAAAATGACTTTATAGTTCATCCTGGAGTGGCGAGAAGCCCACATGCATGCAAAGGAGAAATATGCCTAAATGAAAGCTCTCTAAGGACTCCCTAAAGGAGTGACAACAGAACTGCCCACAGGTATAGGCAGGCAGGATAACTGCTCTGTGGAGTACACATAGGAGTGACAATGAAGCATCCCACACGGATGCACTGGATACAGCCAGCCCTGGTAAATGTTCTAAAGAATCCATTCAGGTGCAATGAGAAGTGGAAATGCAGAGTGGCGCACACCAAGATAGCCACAGCATGGGTAGTTCTTGTATAATAAATATAATATTTTGATCAATAAGGAGTAACAATGAGTAACCCACATCTAAGCACAGTCAAAGACAGCAAAGGTAAGGCACTTTCGAGACTGCCCCGGTGTGACAGGGAGACTATTCATAGCCATGCATTGGTTACAGGCAGACTGTGCTCTAAGTGAAAATCAAATGAGTAGACCATGATGACAACATCTAAACAGCTGCAGACAAATAAATAAGCAAGTCACAAATCAAGGAGGCTATGGCAAAATGCCCTTCACCTACACGTAGCATTGAGCATTTGTAATCAAAAACTAGTGGTGCTAGAAGATTTCAGTGTTTGGTTATCTAGGCGCGACAGAGGTGCAGCCCACACTGCGCAGTGGTTTCAGGCAGCCAGGGTTATTGCTCTATAAGGTCCACCCAGGAGCAATGTTCGCTCTAATTATTTTTCTCTGTGTGCAGGAAAAGAGTATTGGTGTGCTCTTTTTTCTTAGCTGTGAGCAGAGCCAAGTGAGGAAGCCTAATAATCAATAAAACAAATATGCAGTGAGAGTCCAAAGTAGTACCTTTATGGAACACAGCAGCATGGAACGTAGCCTCACTAGAGTCTAGCTTGAAATACATGAGAATATATAGGTTACATTTGCACCTTTGTGCAACTATAACCTATAAAATCTCAGGTACCAATCAGGGCACACCCATCTGAGGTTTTATAGGTAACAGTACATGTTGCACAAAGGCACATAGCCAATCAGGGCACACCCAACGTAATTACTTTTCAAACATTTATTCAATCGTTAATCAACAAAAAACACCTAGCTATATTTAGATAATGATTTATGAAATGTTCTGCAACTGAAGCAATTTAGCCAACTGATTAGTACGCTCATCGTCTCATGACTTCCTTAATTTATTAAGGCCGTGGGTCACTGCAAGCTCAGCACAGGACATCAGGCCTTCAGACGTTCTGCAAAGTCATATAATAAGTGTAACAAAATGGACCCTGAAAAAAAATGGCTTCCACATAAGTATTAAAGTAAGACACAATGAGAGTCCTTAATTGGTTTTGGGAGCAGAGTGTACGTTCAAGATTTTGTTTAAAAAAAAATCACTAACAGCAACATTCAATCTGTTTTAAATGCATTTCACATACTTACCAACAAAATATTGGACAACGATGGGATAAAAGAAGGAGAAGATGTGACATTTTTTAAAAGCAAATTGCAGATGATATACTGAGAAGAAAGCAAATAATAAAAGGGGAGAACATGGCGGCCGCCTTCCACGCCGGTCGCTAAGCTCCGCTGAGCACGCCACTACCAGGGTAGTTTTTATCCTCCCCCCTAAATTAGATGTGCCTTATCTAGTCGTTCTTGGGTATCTCAGCAGTCCTCGTGGCTTTTTTGGAGGGCGTGGAGTCACCGCTGGAAGACAACGGGGGATCCTGTTGGTTCTGCGCAGTCCTGGAGCTGCAGAAGAGCTACAGGACGGTAGCGTGAGGTGGTGTCAGAAGGAAAAGAGCTCGTTCCAGCCCCAAGAGGTAAGAAGGGAGTGTTTCCTTGCTAAGGTCAGCAGGAGGAAGACAACTGAGAAGAAGACTGCCATACGCCCAAGTGGTAGGGGGGGGGGGGGCGAGTCCAAGATTCAGTGCATTTGGAGTGGGGAGGCAGCGTGAGTAAGCTGGTAACCCGGTAAAGGGTCTCAATATTGAATTTAACACAGAGCAAGCTGTGCCCCCCCACCCTTAGCAATTGTGATTTTAACCTTAAATCCAGTATAGAGTGGTTTAGACTGAAGGGGGAAACGAGCCAGGAAACCCTAAAGCCGGGGGGGAGGATAGAAAAGCAGAATAGAGAATTTGAATCGAAATATAAAAGTTACCCCTTCTTACAGGACTTTCTTTAAAGTCTTCCACCAGTGGTAATTCTCAAACATCAGCAAAAAGATATGGAGAGGCAATCAGGAGGTCCTGGTATGCCAGCTGAGGGGGGGTAAAGTCTGCCTATTGGTGCCACAAACAGAAGAAGTATCAGAAGAAGTGGCATACAAGAAAGGGGAAGCCCGGGTGGATGAAAGCACACTAAATACAAACAGGGAAAACCTTCTCTGGACGAACGCTTAAAGAAATCTCGGAGATCAGAAAGAAGATGCTGGAGTTGTAGGGGGCTCGCTAGAAGATATGTTTGCATCACTTTCCGGGAATATCAGAAAAGGTTTTGCGGTATCTGTGGCAAATCAGAGTGGGATACGTAACTTTTGTGAGGTTTTAGAGAAAAAAATAGACTCTAACAGCGAGAACTCAGACCCTGGAGACTAATGTTGGGGAGCTAAGGAAAGTAATAAGTGATAGCCAAAAGAAGATCCTAGTACTACAAAGGGGTGAACAAGAACTGCAGGATAAGGTGGAACAGCATGAAAATAACTCTAGGAAAAATAAGTAAAGAATACTGAATGTCCCTGAGGGGAGGGAAGGGGACAACTTAAAATCATTTGTGGTCTTGCTAATAAAAGAAACCCTCCAGATTGACGAGAGTGAGGCAGCTATAGAATGAGACATTTAACGGATACACAGAGACCCCTTTAGGAAGAAACCAAATAGAGTGAAGCTGTGGAAAATCCTGCTTAATTTCCAAACATATGCCTTGAAAGAAAAAATACTTCTAGGTGCATCAAATGATGAATATGTCGCAAGAGTAAGGACATTTCTAATGTTTTTTGAATTTGAAATATTAAAAAATTAAAAACAAATAAGATTGAGAACCATACAAGGATGTAACTCACTAGAGTTTAGAAAACAATTCTCAGAAAAAATATGATTTACAAATAGTTTTGAGAATAGCTCAAACAGAAGTTCAGGCAAAAATGCCTGCCACAAATATGGAACAAGGAAGAATGAAAACAAATGAACATTTGTGACAGATGTTCAAAAGAGGAAATAAAGATGAGAAACTTGAAATTCAGCAGAAGAAAACAGGCTATGTCATCGTTGTGGGTTGCAATTTCCACATTCAGGTGTTTGTACAGCAATGACAATTTAACACACAGAAGTATGTTGAAATGTAAATATTTTGCATCTCATTCTGCTAGTGTATTGCTCTATGTAAAGTTAGCATTCGCTGCACCATTTTAAGTTGAGCTGCCATTTTGAGCCATGACCGAAACTAATTTTTGTCTCACTCAACAGAAAGCAGCTGTGATATTCTCTTCATGTATTTCTCCATGGTTGAGCTTTGCTGTGCTAATGAATAGACTGTTTTTGTCATCACATACCTTTCTCGCTAGATAGGCCTGCTCCTACGCTTAGAGCGGCGGGTGCAGGCAGAGTAACCTTGGCTTTGAGATAACATGTACTCGGTCCTGGGATTGCAACTCATCCTTCTGTATCTCCATTGTTCACTAGTTACCGACTGGAAATTTCTGGGCGTGTCTTTAGTGATTCTGAAAATGTACATTATATGTTGTCCTGGTGGTAGAAGTCAGTTCCTCTGCAGCAATCTAAGGAGGCTGGTCAGACCGGACTCCATTCAAGTATACTTTCAATAAATATCTTTGGTTTGTATTCTCTACTGTCTGACCGACTCTTCATTTGTGAAGAAGACCAAGAGGTGGTCGCGAGTGACCCAAGTGACCCTGATCGGGTCACTTCCTTCAAGTATATCCAGTAAAGAGGAAACAGATGTTCTAGAAGATGAAATTCCAAGTACATGATAGTTAAGAAATGTTACTACACAAATGATTGCTAGTAATGACTTTTAATATTATAACAGAGCATTCCATATACCAAAGATATCAAATATTGTTTGTGGGTCTAGGAAAATTGAAAGGAAAGGCAGTAACCTTACATGTTAAGGTAGCAATTATACAATGTTGAACTGATGCATAGTAGAGTTCCTATCCATTTGCAGAAGAAAATGAAGGAAGATATAAAATCAGTATTACAACAGGATATCATTGAATCAGCCACAGTCCAACACTCTGGGTATTGCCTAAAGTGGTTGTCCCAAAATGCAAATTCCCATTACAGTGATTGAAAGAAAAAAACAAACTGGGCCACATTTAAATGGTATGGCCAGTAATTGTAATTGTGCTACTATATTAGATCTTTGTAAAGGGTATCATGAACTTAATATCAATGAACAATTCATGTCTTGCTCGCCCTGTTTCCCGCACTAAGTTAGAAGTGCCGGGACACTCCTCGGAGTAACTGAGCGCTATATAAAACACGCATTAACATTAACATTAACATTAACAATTCAGATACATAACAACATTTTCTAGACACATTGAATTGTCGAGATATATAAGACTGAATTTTGGTATTTGCTAAGCTCCTGAAATATTTTAGGAGATAATTGAATGTGACCTGATCTGGTAAAGGTGTCTTCTCCAAATTCAACTAACAGCCCAAAGAATGTGCCCGAACTACATTCCTTTTTGGGACTGGACAGCTACTGTTCAAAGTATATCAATAACTATATGACTACAAGTATCCAACCGTATCTGTCACAAGTGACCTGGAAGGCACATCGGTTTGTGTTGACTAGACTGAGAACCGGAGTAGTCCACAACCTTGTTGCTTTCCCCTCTCAGCATTCGCATCCCGCTGGCCCTTGTCCGTGTGACAATACCACCCCTCAAAGCACTGTGCACTTTCTTTTGCTCTGTCAGTTGTACAAATACCTGCGGATTGCTTATTTGAAACCCCTGTTTGCTAAGTTTGGAGTCAGGACAATACGAGACTGCATGAGCCTGCTTTTTAACTTACATCACCCTGACGTTTGTTTTTATACGGCTACCTTTCTCCTTAAATCAATAAATGCAAGGAAAAGTATGCTTTTTTAACTTTTTTAAATTGCTGTATCTCCTGTCTTTGACTGTTGTTTTATACCGTTGTCTTTTTATGCTGTGCTTTTATGGACTTGTCGTTTGCTCCGAATAAAGCCTTATGAAATGACTACAAGTACCCCACGTCGAGAATTAACTACGAGAAGGGAAATTATTTAAATAGGACCACAATTGTGGAAATGTTTTCAAAGAAGGCATATCATCAGCTACTTTCCTCAGATGTTTAATCCTAATGTGTACACAGAACTAGTGGTGGATGCAAGTTTTGTACATTTGGGTGCTTACTATACTTCTACATCATTACCAACCACAGGGGCAGCCCAACACACCTGAAACAGGGGCAGTCAGTGTATAATCCTAACAATGGTTCAAGAAGCAATTTGCTTAAAAATACAATATTTACACACAAATCCAGGTCACAGACAGGACAGATAGGCAACAATATAGAAAGAGTAAAGAAAGAGAATGCCCATATGCAAAAGACAATTTCTGAAAGATTATCACAAATTTATTACATATTATAAAATATGTAAGACAATAGCGATCAATACAGTATGCTGGTATACAAACAATACATATCATAAACCAGACAGGTGGCAAACGAAAAAATACATGTTACAATAAAGGAACAGATTGTACAAAATTAATATGTCGTTTGTTAGTTTTATGGCCACATAAGCGTCAACTGCGTTTCGACCACTGCAGAGTTACACGGTCATCATGAGGACTGAGGATTCCATTGAGCGTCACAAACAGTTCTGTATAAAAAATGCCAATGGGTCACATTTGTTAAAAGGCAAGCTCCTTCGAGAGAAAAGGCCTACTCAGAAAAAAGTAGATGAAAGGGAAACTGGTAAAGGAAACGTGAAAAAAGCCTGTACTGTGAAGTAAAGCATCCAAAGATACCCGGGAAAAATGAGAAACTTTATCAAGGCTCCATTACACACACCCAGTAGACCATAAAAAATTAAATTACCATCACCAAGGTGTCAAAAAAGTGAAATATGAAAATTCAACTATTTAAAATAGCAATCCAACCTTATTTACTTTAGTTGGTTGAAGAAGAATATCAAAATATCACTAGGAAAAAAGACTACAGTAAGAAACAGTTCCACGTATCCATTAGGAGCTAGAAAACAGGGGTCCTAAATAGTCGACCACTTACTTAAAATGGACGAGTATGACTTCAACCCATCCCAGAGAATGGATAGTTTCAAATTGGCTGCATCTATTCTTATGATTAGGAAGAAAATGTCCGGAGCCAGGTGAGCAAATCACCAATGTACTTCCACACAGCAATAGGCTACAAAATAGAGAACAAAAAGACCTTAAAAGCTCAACTGTTCAAACACACTGTTACTAGTGCCTAAACGATATTCAGCTTTTCCGCTTCCTACTGGGATTTCTTAATATTATAAATCCCTTGTTATTTGGTCTCTGATTTATGCATAAACGATATTCAGCTTTACCTCTTCCTACTGGGACTTCTAATATTGTAAATCCCATGTTATTCGGATTCTGAGTTACGCTCGTGCTGTCCTCATCTGCAGAGACACTAGTAACAGTGTGTTTGGACAGTTGAGCTTCCTAATACAGCACATTTAAGGTCTTTTTGTTTTCTGTTTTGTAGCCTATTGATGTGTGGAAGTACATTGGTGATTTGCTCACCTGGCTCCGGACATTATATTTGCACAAGAAATTTTGTCTAAATTTTAAATGAAACTGTTCATATTTTTAAAATTACAAAGCTGCAAATACATGATTGTGTTACAAATTAATTTCAATAATACATAATAAATAGGAGCTTATAGCACCAATTAAAGAAGAGAAGAACTGATTTATGTACTCCCAAAGTGATTAAAACATGCATAATCCTTGAGATTAATATAAATACAAGTGAGAAATCCTTAACCCAGTCTATTCGACAACAATGAAAATATTAATTTGCCAAAGACTGGAAGAGAAAAGGAATGCAAAACTTCCCACACTCTGCATTTAAAAAAACTGTATTATCAGGAAGCTGACCTACATATTGTTTTCTTTAGCACAGTTATCAAATTGGTTAATCAGTTCCCAGTTATTTTCAATATAATGCACCCATCTGTGACCAAGCAAGAACGCTATGTCGTCTGTGTCACATTAAGATATGTGTGCTTTTTATATAACCTGTAGTTTGTATTCACGGACTTTTAGTTTAATCTTTTATTATTATAGACAGTAGCTTAATATCCCATTGTACAATGTGTGCTGGCTAAAAAGCAATCACTTGCTAAGGGTGTCACACATGCTATGAGGCTGATTGGTGGTTGTGTAGGTGGTACAGATTGCAATTGTACAGTTTTCACCTATCTCTAAGCTTTATTGAACAGTTCTTAAAGTGATGATTGGTTCTGGAAAGAGACTGAACAGACTATAAAATACCTTATGCCAAAACTACTAGATCCATGTAACCTGTAAAATAGCTCTGATGTCAGAGGCATGAAAATGTAAGCATATAAGAGCTGTGCTACTTGAGGGATAGGTCTGGAGTCTGAAACTGGAGTCTGTAAGTTCTCTGCAACCTGAAGGATGAAGCTGTTTGAAGCTTGAGCCGTTGATATCTGTGTTCGGTCAGCGATTGATCTGCTCACTACATTTCAAAGCTGTACATCTGTATAAACTGAGGAATAATTCTGCTGAGGAGTGAGGCGGGCGGTCAGCGGATGGTACTGTAGGGATATGGTGTGGGTGCTGGTGCCAGCCCATACCTTTGGCGAGTCCTAACTTTTAAATTAATTTTGGTTTACACATTCCGGGACCATGGTAAAGTGTAAACTGGCCACAGGGAAGGAGACTGGGTCCATCAAGTTACTTCGCAACTAAAGTCTACACAGCAAGACACCACATATTTACCGCCTGACCTGATATCCATGGCTACGAGCCCCCAGGATGCCAACTCACTTGTTCTGGGCCCACAGGAGGGGCATTATGGTTTTGATCCAACGACTGGAACATGATCTCGCAATGAGTATCATTTTCTGGGAACCCGTGGCTAAAAAGGAAAAAAGAAGGGGAAGTTAGGACCCACCTTAGCAAATTCTAAAAAAGAAGGCCCTATACATACATGAATAATGCCGGGGACTACTAATCAACAGATTGTATTCCCTTCTGTGAGTACAGACTTGACCCTTAAGGAGTCAAACCTTCCATGGGGTGGGCTTTTGGATCAAACAAAAGACTTAGGGCTACATGCATCAAAATAGAAAATTGTGAATACATAATTGTGAATTCCTGGGATTCGCAATTAGGTAATCCCAATTTACAATGCATGAAACTCAAACAGTTTCAGATAGCGATTCCTTGGGAGTCGCAAATTTCTCTACCTCATTAATAATAATGAGGTAGATTGCAAAAATCACAGGGATGGTGACCTGCTGAGGTCAGCAGACCAACATGTCTGTGATTGCTTTTAAATAAAGCAATCTTTTTTAGGTCTCGCCTAGCGTAGCAGCCCATGCGCTGCTTGCTCGGCGAGACATATAGTGAGAGAGGATATTTCAGAAGGGGACTTGAAGCCCCGCCCATAGTTTTCATTTGGACGTGTCATGCGTTTATGCTACATAAACAATATGCTAAATGCTGGCTTTCCCATTGAAAAGGATGCTTTTTTGCCAATGCCCTTTCTCCCCATCATCCAGCCCATCGGGACTGGCTCGTCTGCTTTGCGGCTGTCGCGAAGCAATCTTTTATCTTCATGGGGGCTATCTGTTTTTAACTAGCATGGCCTTAGCGCGTTTGATTTCGCGGCCGCGCTTGTTTATTTAGGGGGATTTGTCTTTGTTTCTGTTAGTCAGTTACCCTCACACCATGCACCCACCCTTAACCCCTTCTTCTATTTTACTTCCGTGGGCGCCCCCGTGAGCGCATGGAAAGGGCGTTCCCTTGAATCCACTGAAGTGTGCTGTTAGGAGGTGGACGCAGGCGATCATGAGGATGGCGTTTCATTCCATTTCAAGGCCCCAAAGTGAGGAGAGCAGTGCCCTAAATACAGATTGTATCATTAAAGTAAGAACGTCATAAATACAGCTTCGTGTACAATGATTCCAAAGACTATAGCACATCTAATAACGTTGCAAAGGCATCACAACAGCAACAGGACAAGCGTATACACTTAAAACTTGCAGAGCTTTGCACCTGTAGACTCTCTTCTGGGACCCCTCCCTGCCAGATCTCGCAACATCCACATACCACGTATAGCTTATCTTCCTTATCGGGCCATAAATCTCAGGCTGCTTGTTTCCTTCACTCTCACATCCTAGCCCAACCATTGCAGACCAGTCTGAAAAAATAACTTGTAATATGTCTTACAGTTTTCTCTCCCCAGCGGTCAGCAGCCAGTCTGTGCCACCCCCTCCACCCCAAAACCATCTGCCAGTCACTGCTTGTTTACCATCTTATTGTCAGTTGTCCATTTTGCTTGTCTCGCCTATTGTCTGTGCATTACCAATGCTTTTTTTCTTTTTTACATTTCTACTTGTTTTGTTTACTTTTGGTCAATCACTGTCCAAGAGAACATTTCGGCTGTCCGTCCCCGCTGTTCCCTCCCTCCTCACTTGTCTTGGCCCCCAGTGTCTGTTGCTGCTGCCCCCACATCTCTTGTGCTATATATCATTAAACCTGCACAAGATTAAATGACGAGAAGGGCCGTTTGAATATCAGGGCAACATCAAGCAGTTATTTTGCTTCCACTGGGTCATAGACGATCAAGTCATCAGTGCTGTTTTATTATCAAGAAAGAAAGTGGCAGTAATTTAAAAGAAACCAAGTACTCATTTCCATTGAGGTTATTTTTGCAGTGCCAGATGCAGACGGAGGCAATCCTGGATATAGATGCACCATCTGCTTTTAAAAACAAAAGGGTGGGGTAGGGTCCTAGGGAATTAAGTTTAGAGACCAACGAGGAGAACTTCCCCTATATATAATCTATACCAACATACTACCTCGAGTCTATGTATTTAGCACGAGAGTTGTGTATGATGAAAGTGCAAGTTCGCTCAAAAAAGTTTCTTTTTTTTTTTTGTAAGTGAGATATAACGAATAAGGGGGGAATTATCCCTTAAGGACTAGACCCTCGCTCACCCGCAGGTGACATGCTTCATCATATGGATTCCTCCTCCCAGCAGGAAATCCTAGTCCTGCTGAGGGCTTCAACTCCCTCAGTGAGGTTATATCTCACTTACAAAAAAAGTTTTGGAGCGAACTTGCACTTTCATCACACACAACTCTTGTGCTAAATACACAGACTCGAGATAGTATGGTGTTATAGATGCACCATCTGCTACATAACAAATTAACCAGCCACGGCCGGCTCCAGGACGGTGTGACCGGTGCCACCGCACCGGGTGCTGGCATACTGGGGGCGCCGTGTTTGCAAGGTGATTATGTTTTCAAAGCACCTGCTGCAGCGTTCCTTTCCTCTGCAAATACCAGGCCTCACAAAAATGTCAAGATAACTCCTGTGATTAATGTCCTTCCTGGAGAGAGATCAGCGTTTTGTATAGTTGAGGTTTTGACTGATGTGAGGTTAGTGCAGAGGGTTAATATACCTGCTACAAAGAACGTTTACCAAGTAGATTACAGAATGCATATATTGTAAACAGACCAGCAGGTTAATGCTTTTACAAGAGACATCCTTTTGTCACTTGCAACGTATAACTTAAAGCCCTAATATTGAACAGTGAGCTATTAACTTTCATCATAGAACTGCATACACACTGCAAAGTCTACATTAGCACATTGATCAATGTTGCAAAAAAGGGTTAATTTGTCTAGAAATCGAATCTTATTATTAAAGAAAACTCCTAACTATGCTGTTTCTTTATCGACTCTGAGTTTGTGCTTCTCCTGACCAAGCATTTTTAAACTATACTGCTTACCAATATGGATGACATGTGACTCCTACACTTTTAGTCCTTTGGCTTATGTAACATTACCTATACACGCATGATTGACTATCTCTGTGAAATGTGTGTGTGATGCAAAGTGCTCTGACACCCTACACTGGTATGAGTGGCGCTGTATAACTAATTCAATGCATCTGAGAGAGAGTGGTTATGGAAACTTGGTCACGGTTAAAGGATGCTAGTAAGAGAATCCATGGTGGAGGTGGTCATTGGGGGGGCGCCGACAAACATTGTTGCACAGGGCGCCACCAGCGCTAAAGCCGGCCCTGTAACCAGCACTGCTTACTGAGCATTCCAAGTACTTAACACATACTTGCAACTCCACAATGACTGCTATAGGGAGCACTCCTCTTGTGGTGGACTCCAGCACATGTGCCAGGAAGTCAGGGAAGCGCAATAAAAGATGACCACTTCTGCATGAAGCTCATTTTCCAATTTAAGAAGTCTTTTGGCAAACGGGAAATAAATCAACCGGGCGAAACACACATCAACAGTGATATGTAATACAGTCCCGTTTGTGTGGCTATTTATGGTTGTATGTGTTGCTTTTTTTAAATATATTAGAGCAGAATAAGACCAATGCTATTGGGCAGGGGTACGTTGTGGGTACATTTTACTGCTAAGGGTGTAGTAATGGGTCAGTAACTGAGGTGCCACAAGCAACTCTCCTTTGTACTCCTTCTCTTAGTGTTTTGTTCCTTTTTTCGAGTCACTTTGAAAATACTCTGTGATGTATTTCTTGTTTCTCATTGCGCAGCACCATACTGCTCATATTTATACTTGTTATGACTTTTTCGAGGGTTTGACGCTTATTTGCTATTTGAGGGTCTGTTTCCGCTGGGATTTCGACACGCAAAAATAAACAAGATTCTCCAGCCCCAGGCCTGTCTTGAATTCTGTGAATTTGAGAGTCTTCACTCCACCCTAAACCGATCTCCGGGCCCGATTCACAGAACTAACTTAAGACAAAATCCTAAACTTACTACTTTTGGTATTCACAGAAGGCATTTAGTAGTAGTAAAGATAGGATTTTGTCCTAAGTCTGTCTTAAGTCTGTCTTAAGTTTGTCTTAAGTTTGTCCTAAGACTGTCTTAAGACTGTCTTAAGCCTGTCTTAAGTCTGTCTTAAGCCTGGCTTAAGTATGTCTTAAGTCTGGCTTAAGTCTGTCTTAAGTCACTTAAGACAAAATCCTAACTTTACTACTACTAAATGCCTTCGGTGAATACCAAAAGTAATATGTTTAGAATTTTGTCTTAAGTTAGTTCTGTGAATCGGGCCCTCCCTGTTCCCACCTGCCCCACGCACACTCCCCTCAACAGAAGCATTGTTTGAGGTAGGATAAAGCTGCAGTAGGTGGGTAATCCCTCTAAAACAGACTTTTGGGCTTCGAAAGCTAATAAGCATTAGCAAGCCACTTGGTCTGGCTTTAAATAAATGCTGTATGGTTATAGGAAGCATTATAAGTAAACAGCGAGAGGATGGATATGTAGTTACGTGGAGCAATTAACTGCAGACAAATATTGATGTATGTTAAAAGGTCAAGTGACAGTTGCACAGTCAAGCCAGACCTAAAGTTGATGAAGGGTAACTCTAAGCAATGAAATTGCCCAACAGGTTTGTGCATCTGCTGCTGAGATCATTGTGCAGCCTGCACGTGTGAAACCGGAGAGGGGCAAACCAAACACTCATCCGACTAAGCTGTGAAGCTGCAAGGCCATGACAGAAATAACTTTATAGAACAAGACATTTTTAGTCCCCTTTAGCACTTCACATCAGCTTATTGCAAAACACCACGCTGGTTTTTGCAGCCTCGACGCCAGCCTGCTGCAACCCCCCATGCAGGGCAGGATGTGGGCAGTGCGTTGTGGTGTGCAGCTTCAACCCAGGTGCACCATGAAGGAGTGAGGTAAAGGCCAGGAGAGAGAGGGCTGCCTAATTTTGCTGGTGATCCATCATTTTCAGGCCATGTAATTTTTACAAACTGCGTTGGCAGCTGACTGGTGCTTGTGTGTTTTTTTTCTCCTGCTCTTCTTGGCAAATACTCATTTTCTCTGATTCACAAAATAGCTGTGAGGAGTGAGAGGTAAATATGGGGGAAGATGGAGGGGCCGTCTCTGGGAGCTTTCTGCTCACAGGTGCTGCTAACACAAGGTAAACCATACGTTACATAAATGAATGATACGCTTTAAACCAAAGAACTCGCCAAACCCATAAACAGAGTAAACAAAAACATCAAGCGTTCGTCTTCTGATCTAATTGGGCAGTAATATTGATCTCACACCTAAATCTGCAGTAAAGGTAATCTCAAACCTATATCTGCCGACATAGTGATCTCACACCTATCTAAAGTAATAGTAACCGCACACATATATCTGCAATAATACTGATCTCACACCTAGATCTGCAGTGATATCAATCTCACACCTATCCAAAAGTAATGGGAACAGCACACCTATAGCTGCAGTGACAGTAATCTCACACCTATTACTGCAATAATGGTAATCTCACACCTCCATCTGCAGTGACAGTAATCTCACACCTATCTAAACAACAAATGATCACATACCTATATCTGCAGGAATACTAATCTCACACCTATATATGCAGTGATAGGAATATAACACCTATATCTGCACTTATTGTAATACCCACTCAGAGTACTTATTTAAAAATGAGTAGGTATTACCATTTTGGATGCATTAGATCAATGTGATAAAAAATAAAAACGTTACTAAAAGCCACTACCATTTACAATACAAAACTCACACTAGTACAAATGCAATGCAATAGATTTCGCATTTACAACAAAGTGAACTATTGCCATTTTGCATTACACCATTTAATTAATGCTTCACAAAGGGAAAAACAATAACATTTACAATGCCAATAGCTCAAAATAATGTAATTGCGAGACCTATTGCATTGTAAATGCTTGTTTTGTGAAGCAGCCCTTTTTTCTTAAAGGACAACGAGATGCTTTACAAAAAGTAAAATGAAAAGTTTTCTTTTCATTTTTAGGTCTCGCAGTCCTGCGTTGCAGCGTGCATGCAGTGCTCGCTCTGCGAGGCTTCTTGTAATCAGGATATTTCAGAAATGAAGTTTAAGCCCCACCCATCTTTTTGATTGGCTGGCGTCATCGTCCATGCTAAACTCTGACTTCTGATAGAATAGGAGGCTTCTTAGTCCCTCCTTGTTAACACCCTGTCTCCTTTTGGAACGGCCCATGCAGACAAGATCATTTGCTTGTGCCGTTACACCCACAGTCTCCATAAGTCGGTGAGCACTCTTTTTTTGTTATTTGCAGGATTGCGCTTGTTTATTTAATGGATTTGCTGCGCGGGCCACTTTCACTGCTCTTGTTTATTTATGTAATTAATTTGGAGCATGCTCCGCTGATTTTAGCAGACACGCTTGGTTTAATTTATTTAATTAATTTGGAGCGAGGTCCGCTGACTTGAGCGGGTGCAACAAGGGGTGGTGATGGACAGAGTCTCTGAATTAAGCAGAGTACTCTCACCCAGTCAAGAGATCAGGGCTAGATCCAACACCGTTTTTTAGCTCATTGCACCATCCCAGTTTCAGAACCTGGCTGTATGCAAATTAGTCTGTCCCTGGCCCAGTGCATCATGGGAACAGGGCAGACCAGACTACAAAATCCAATTCTTACACTGGGAAGGAAACAAGCTTCCGGGGACCGGTTTCTGCCATTTCAGGCGTCTTCGGCCCGGCTTGCTTGTTTGGTCTGCCCTGTTCCCATGATGCACTGGGCCAGGGACAGACTAATTTGCATATAGCCAGGTTCTGAGCTGGGATGGGGCAGTGAGATAAATAACGGTGATGGATCAAGCCCTGATCTTTGGACTGGGTAAGAGTGGTCTGCTTAATTCAGACACTCTGTTCATCACCACCCCCTTTTCTGTATCGTTTTTGGCTACTATAGGTGTGGCAGGGTATACTCAGACATGAGTCCCTTTCTCACTGCTCCATCAGGATTCAAGCAAGCCGGGCCGAAGAGGCTGAAATGCCAGAAACCGGTCCCCGGTAGCTTGTCTCCTTTCTGGTGAAGAATTGGCTTGGTAGTTTGGTCTGCCCTGTTCCCATGATGCACTGGGCCAGGGACAGACTAATTTGCATATAGCCAGGTTCTGAGCTGGGATGGGGCAGTGAGATAAATAACGGTGATGGATCAAGCCCTGATCTTTGGACTGGGTAAGAGTGGTCTGCTTAATTCAGACACTCTGTTCATCACCACCCCCTTTTCTGTATCGTTTTTGGCCACTATAGGTGTGGCAGGGTATACTCAGACATGAGTCCCTTTCTCACTGCTCCATCAGGATTCAAGCAAGCCGGGCCGAAGAGGCTGAAATGCCAGAAACCGGTCCCCGGTAGCTTGTCTCCTTTCTGGTGAAGAATTGGCTTGGTAGTTTGGTCTGCCCTGTTCCCATGATGCACTGGGCCAGGGACAGACTAATTTGCATATAGCCAGGTTCTGAGCTGGGATGGGGCAGTGAGATAAATAACGGTGATGGATCAAGCCCTGATCTTTGGACTGGGTAAGAGTGGTCTGCTTAATTCAGACACTCTGTTCATCACCACCCCCTTTTCTGTATCGACTTGAGCGGGTGCGCTTGGTTTATTTATTTAATTAATTTTGAGCGCGGTCCGCTGACTTTAGCGGCCGCACTTGGTTTATTTATTTAATTAATATAGAGCGTGGTCTGCTGACTTTAGCGGCCGTGCTTGGCAGTGAATGGGCCGCTCTGTAACTAACAGCCGGGCGCAGAAGGCTCACGGTCAGCGTGAAACCCATCCACTGTTTATTTGCAGAGGCGCCTGAAGGAAGGGTGTTCCGCTCTCCACAACAGCATTGTTTTATAATCAGTATCCTGATGTACATAATCACAGACGGCCAGCACCAAGAAAGCCGGGAAGGGTTTCTGTGCAAACCCTAAATTAACCTCCGAAACGTGCATGCATGCAGTGTGCAGTGATGTCAGGGCTCGGGGCTACACGTTTAGATGTGACTGGCCCTTGTGTCGACCAGAATATGTCTGTGTCTCTGGTGTGTGGTTGCCCAACATACATGCAAGCATTTTAAAACTAGGAAAACTGAGATTTGGGGGGGAAAACGGGGAATTTCATTCTCCGCATTGACATACATTAAAGAAAAGGCAGTTTTAGGTGGGAGACAGTAGAAATTAAATTATTATCGTAAGACTCGGGCATCTCCCAGTTGATTTGGGTCTGTTAGTATGCATGGGTGTGTTACCAGATGTCCCTTTTCCAGCCCACGAGTCACGCACTCCTGTTGGCCAGGAAGTGAAAGAGGTGCAGTCATTTGTCAGGGCTAATGAGATGTTACACACCTGCAGGTGTATTATTCAACACACTGTCTACTGTTCACGAATTGTGCTGGATCCCATACATATCTGTGTATTGAGCAGTTTTACGTCTTGCATCACGGGGGCATATCATCATTACTGGTAGGCCGACGGCAAGATAAAGTTATCATTTTTCTTTTGTTATATTTTTTAGGTGTTCTTCTCTTCATTCTATCTACTTTTCCCAATTGGCTACCTAATCTAATCATATACTTTATTCTTGGCCACTGGAATTATGTGATTATGCAGATGCAGCGTTTCCCATATAATTATGGATTTTCCACATCTGCCAAGCAATTCATCATTAAATAAAACATTGTCAAACATATCAAAAGTCGCTAAATATGTGGCAACACTTATTGGCACAATGTGGAAGACTCTTGGCAAGTGTTGGCTGGTTACCATTCTCTTGCTTATTGATGAATTTGGGTGTTGAACTGGCACTAATGATGTGAAACGTTTGCCCAGATAGTGTGAACATGTGTTCAGATTACAAAATAATAATACTATTGCAAAATGTGCGGCATAATGCCCAACAATTTGCCTTTACTTATGGCGTAATTTAGTCAGCTTTGCTTCATAATTTGGCCCTTCATTGCCGCATAATTCCAGTGGCCCTGATTATATATGTATATACTTACATGATCATCACCTATCTGTATACACTATGACATTAACTGTCTGCCTTCCAAAAACCTATGGCTGTACAGTCTATTGCTAGTGTTGCCAGGTGAGCGCACTACGATTACTAAAACATTAGCCCAGCATTCAGATTGGCCAGTTCATAGACCACTAAGATAGCTTTGTGGATTAATGTTACAGTCTTCTGCTTGCAACACTAGGGGCCAGATGTAGGTCGGCAATTACCGGTCGGTAACAGCCGATTTCGGCCGTTACCGACCGGTATTTGCAAATGGAGATTTAGGGGCCTTCAAATTTACCGAATCAGTAAATTTACCGAATCGGTAAAGCCAGATGTAGGTGGCACTTCAAACAGGCCATTACCGATTTGTTATTTACCATGTAATACAATTGCATGATAAATAACGAATTCCTGTGTACATGCACATCTGTGCATGTACACCTGTGCCATGTGGCACACATACATGCCCTAAAATGGTTACATGGCACACAAGCCAAAATCAGGGGTGCAACAGGGTGTCAAAGTGACATCCTGTTCCCCTTGCAAAATCGGTAATTTTACCGAATCGGTATTTACAGATTCGGTAATTGCCATTGATTCCTATGGGCCTGTAGGCCCATAGGAATCAATGGCAATTACCGAATCATACAGATTCGGTAAAAATTACCGAATTTTTACCTACATCTGATTTACCGAATCTAGAATACCGGAACGGCAAAATTCGGTATTCTAGAGTCGGTAAATCAGATTTACCTACATCTGGGCCCTAGTCACTGGTTTGAGTCTGAGACGATTGGTGAGAAGAGGGTTGGAAAGGGATAAGGGGGGGCATAGCCTTGCATACTTTTCAAAGAAACATTGCACCTAGCTGTCACTATGTCATACGAGGCACCTTTAGCTAGCTTTACAGACAATAGCAAGTTGCATGCTGGGATTTGTAGGCCAGTACTTATAACTGTAAATAAAATAACTTCATTTGCCAGACTGTAAAATAATGCAGAGTGATATTGGCTAAAGAGCCATGGATGACCTTAAGGTAGCATATTTGATAGGGTACCATTGCACACATATGGAAAAGTAAAATATGTTTCGACTTAATTAAATGCTACACCTGTTTTTAGTCATGGTGGTAACCAAGGCCTTTTGATTTTGCTAAAATTATACATATCCTATTTTTATAAGGGCCGCCCATTGGCCTGTTATTTTGTCATTCACATTTTATTCTACACAGTACAGTATACAACATGGATCCATGTGGGTCAGCCCGTTTTAACAATTTTTAACTTAACTGTGAGTGATGCGTTACATTCTGTTAAATGCCAGGGACTACTATGGTACAGTGTTCTTTTTAAGACCCAAAAATATTTTTGAAGGCCCAGGTGCTGCTCCAACAATAACGTTTTTCAAAATCTTGATAAAATTAACAAGCACTGACAAAGCCAAAAGGTTGCCTGACAACCCCCAACCTATTTGCTTAGCCAATGATTGTTTATAGTTCTTACTGGTCTGGGGTGACACAGTTTAAGGCAAATACTTGTTTGTTATTGTTACTAAGCAGTAGAATAAAATGGCTTGCTAGGAATTGAAAGTTGTGAAATTGAGCATTTCAAGCCCCTGCTTAATAAGCCATCCTTTTAGTAGCCTGCTTGCTTCTCAGTATGTCTGTGCATGAATCGTCTTGAAAAAGTGAAGTGAACCTCTCTGTGGAACACTCTGGCCTTCATTCTCAGACTAGGGAAATACGGAAGTGTAATCCCACCCTGATCATACTGATACAGCTGGGTATTGCCTTCCCATTTCACGCTCTGCAGATTGGAATGGGGCATAATGCTGTAAAAAAGTACCTTTTCCACCATTTTGAGCTGTTGAAATCAGAATATTGACTTTTTTTCCCTGCTTAAATTTCCCCAGGTTACCCATTTTAGGTCGAGCCTGGACAGCGCAAGCGCTGCTCTGCGAGGCATGCTGTATTGAGGTATGGAATAGAAGCTGCACCCATTTCCTACCCAGTTTTTCAATTAGCTCCTGTTACTGTCCTTTTAAAATTGTTGCAGTTCATTCATGAATAGGATTAGTAGTCCCCCCTTGGTACCGCCCTGTCTGTATTTTTAACTCCAATAAAGAGTGGATTTTTTACTAGTGTTGTTACACAGTCTGCTTTATCTACTCTATGAGCACTATTTTCTTTAACCCCTTGCGTGCTGATGACGGCCCCCGTCCGTCATGCATCACAGTGCTCGTGTGCTGATGACGGCTGGGGGCCGTCATGAACCTGCCCACTCTTCGAAACGGCCGTACAGACGCAGAATCGCGACCGCGCCCAAGGGGTTAATGATCTGTCAGAATTCCACTCTCCACATGCTTTCCTACAAGGCAGCATGCCGCCCGCTTTTATATTTTTAATAGTAATAGCTGTGGGTCCGCTTTAACTATAGTGGCTGCGCTTATTTATTTATTTCATTTGCAGCGCAGTCCTCTTTAAGAATAGCCGAAGCACTTTTTAAATAAATTTTATTTTCCTGCTTGGTCCACTTTAACTTTAGCGGCCGCGCTACAAAACCGTAAATTTATTTATTGTTATTTTTTGGGGGTTGAAAGCGCACCGTACAGCACTTTCAATTTAATGTTGGCTGCACCCCTTTCTTTAGCTGCTGCTCACTGAAACCTGAATAGGGCAAGCAGAATTTAAAGAACGGGCGCGGCCACCATTAAAGTGGTCTCGCATTTGCGAGAGCTTGAGGTATTGGAATTATAAATAACAATGCCTTTTATATGTGTGTTGGGTTTAAAAACACATAAATTAAAGGCATTTTCATTTACAATACCAGTAGCTTAAACACTCACAAATGCAAGACCTATTGCATTGAAAATGCTTGTTTTAAGAGCAGGTAGTGGTCCGTGGGACCACTGCTTGCTCTTAAAAATGCTTTTACAACTATTCACAAAGGGGAAGGGGACCCCTTCCCATTTGCAAATGGGTTACCACCTACTTGAAGTAGGTGGTAATATGCAAATCTTTTGCCACTGCATTCATGGTCACAAAACATTCATGTATACCGTTAGGATTCAGTATTTGGAAGGGGTGCCCAAAAATGCCCCTTCCAAATACCGATTCGCAAACCCATTTTGCGATTCGGTAACAGGTTACCAAATTGCAAATTAAGGTTTGATGCATCTGAATCGGCCCGTTTGTGGAGGCAAAAATGCTTGATGCATGTGCCCCTAAATTACCTCGGCTATTGCACTTATCTTAGATAGGCTAATGGCTTTAGAAAGAAAGATCAAGGATATAACAATTGCAGCACAGCCCTACCCAGAAGTTACACTAACCTTTGTCTTCTTTTGATGTAACATCCACCTCAAATTATCAAAGCAATATTGAAACCTTGGGTAGACTCAAGGTCAACTGAGTCTACTTTACTATTAAAGAACAAACCTAGTCTAGATGTAACAGAGAGACCCCAACCCGACACCCAGATAAATCAGATACCGGCTCTGCTTACTTCTGAAAGTACTTCGAGTTCCCAGGTTGCTTCTGGATATCCCTCGTACTCCCACTCTTGACCTTCACAAATACAACAGACGTTAAATCTACTGCCAGCCTGCTGCCTGTACATGGCAGTAATAGTGGGAGTACCACCTACTCCAGATAATAGGGAGGAGAATTTTACAGATTTAAAAAACAAAGTATGCTATTGTCTTACTAGAAATTCTGCCTTTTCTACAAATTAATATGAGGATATTCTCATGGTGAGGAGAGTAGAGTGAGTTGGCCCCTCTCGCAAATCAATAGAAGGGGACTGTGTAGTGTTAAACTGCAGAAATCCAGAACTGAAACGTTGGTTAATAAACTCTGGTAACAGAATGGGGCTCCCCTTTCAATTGTCCCATTGGCTATTTGTATCATCCCAGTGCTCTCATCATACAGGGGGCTATGCATGGTCTCACTTTTCTGCCGCAAGCAGTTGTAAGGAGAGCTTGCACAGTCCCAACTTTTAACAGATATATTCCTGCAAAAACGGGTTGACTGGGTTGGTCATTAGCAGTCTCGCTTTTCCCCTGCTGCTTGTGGTCAGCACTCTCCTGCTGTAAACAGGCAATGTAGTAAATAGACCTCCTGAAGTGATTGCTACTAACACTACTACACCTTCTCAAGCGGCCCCTTGCCATCACTCTGTGGTAATTGATCACAGTTTGCCTAAGATAATTGGGCCTCACCTGATGAATATGGTTTCTACAACTCCACGGTACACGGTTGTGTTTAAAGCTGTCCCCTGAATTGGATCTGAATACAGTTTGGTTATTCCTAATAACATTATTCTGGAACCAAGCACTGACAGGATGTGGACATTCCCTGAGGGTGTTGTCAGCCCCCAGGAATCAGAAATGCTTCTTGAACCTCCCTGTAAACCAGAGACACCTAGTATTACTCTAAGGGCCCCTTTGAGAAGTTTGAACATTGTTGTTACAAAATGTTCTGACAATTTAGTTTTTAGTTCCTAGAACGTGCCAGGGCTTTGCTCCAAACTATGTAATAATTAATGGCTGTCCTTTACCAAATACTCTGACTTTATTTGTCGCCAGGAAACTTGGGTGTTTGATAATGTTGCAATTGTTGGGTTTAGGTCCTTCAGTTCGCCCCCTGTTCCTTAAGGTTCAGGTAGGCCTTTTATTTCTCGTATCTACTAAAAGCAGGAATGTTTGTGTTATTGAGTTGATTGTAAATCCCCACAATCAGATTTTGAAGCTTTCTTCTCTAAAAGAGTTCAATATAATCCCAGTAAATTTTTATTATAAGTTTTATACCTCACAACTCATGAATATTATTGAGAATTTGAGGATTATGATCTCTGACTTAATGAGTGAAGAGACTACAAGCACCTCACTTATGTAGGTGGGAGATGTTTATGCTATCAAATGTATTCACAGCGGGAACCAGGTGTGTGGTACTGTCAATGGGCAGGGTGACCGTGTGGCCCACTTGCTGCATTCCTCCAAAGGAGAGTCACAGACTAGAATATTTATAATGAAATATAATGAATAATCTTTTTCCATCAGAATTAAAATGACATTCTTACTTCTCCTTTTAGTGACCATCGACTAATTATTGCCACATTTCCTCCCTTACTAAAAGCTTCTCTAACCTCCAGCCAAATTCTCCCTTTAACATTTTCCTCTAATCAAGGGGTGCTTAGAAAATGGCAATGCGTGAATTCTAATAAATTCCATGCAGAATTGATCACGATTAGACATGTCGAGATTATGGACTGTTTAGATGAAGATGCAGATCTCGTGATTGTACAGGATAGTTTCCAGAAGATTTGTACTTCTATTTCTGGCATGCTACTAGCATAGAAACCCCGCGTGGCCCGCCCGGCACATTCATGGTTTAACAATGACTGCACTAAGGTATATAAATTCTTAAAAAAAATAACTAATAAAATCCAGTGTGACTCGGGTGCTATTAGAGCAGAAAGGCGTAATAACACAAATGCAATTGACAGAAGAAAAAACTAGATAAGAACCAAGACATGGAAAGACTTGGAATGCACATCTTCCCTATAAGCTAATAAGGTTTTTTGGAAGATAGTGAATCGCCATTTTTTCATAGGAAAAACTCCCTGAGCCACTGACTGTCTCAATTTAGAATTGGACTGGGTTTCTCATTTCATGAAGATATTGACCCCAGACACAAGAGAAAAAGATTTATTGAGCCCGCAAATCGTTGTAAGCATCTGGTGAACTTTAGTAAATTGATTTTAGTGGGGTACGTGAGAAAAGCTATTATTAGTTCAGCAACAGGAAAGGCCAGATAGGGAAAACAGGAAGGGTTCAGTTGGGGTCCCAGCGGAGCTCTTTAAGCATAACCTAGCTCTTTGGGCCCCTATGATCACAAATGTCTTAGAGCCTTAGTCAATAATGGCCCGGTTGACTCTTGGAAAGAATCTGTGACAGCTACTATTTACAAGAAAGGAGACAAAAATTACCCATCAAATAATAGGCCAATTACACTTATTGGCTCCTCTACTAAGAGTTTTGGGAGGGTGATCTTAGAGAAACTGTAGGCCTGAGCAGAAGAGAGATCCTTCTTTACAGAATACCAGTATGAGCTACGCCAAAGATTGGGTACTTCAGAGCAAGCGCTTAATTTGTCCCTTATTCTTGGCAAATATGTCAAGGGGAGGAAAGGAGCCATACACTTGGCTTTTATGGCCCTCTCCTCCACTTTTGACCTAGCGGATAAAGATTTATTTGGGGACATTATGGGACCTGCAAGGGTTGACCCCCCCCAATCCCCCCTATTAATGGTTTTGAGAAGCTTACACCAAGATACTAACATGAAGGTATGATACACCCAGAGTAGTGGCCAGATGCCCCCTATTCAAGTCACCCAAAGGTCAGACAAGGCTGTCAACTGACCCTTTTTAATTGCTATTTTACATTAACACCCTAACAGCTTTTCTAAAGCCTCTTATGGCTGATATGCCCAACTTGGCACAAGTTCTGTCCCTGTTTGTACATGAACGAGGCTGTGCTCTTAGCACACACCTCAAATGGCCTGCAAAGTCTTTTGGATGGGTTTAATTCCTTTATGCAGGATTTGAAGCTAAGGGTCAACCATAATAAATCATACATCTTGATTAGTGGCCCAAAAAATACTAATTCCTAAAAAGAAATGTTGGGAGGGACTTCCATATTGAAAATATCTAATTTCAGCTATGTTGGTAATTTATTTTCTGCCAATATGAGCTGGGAGCGATTAATAATTAAGAGGTCACAAGCAATGGAAGCAGCATGTGAAAACGTTTTTTAGCTTTGCCAAGAAATTGGGCCACAAACCATCAAAAGAAATAGTTATTCTATTTAAAAGCAATTGTTTGCCAGAGGCTACATATAAAATGTGATTAAGGGGGTTCAGTCGGTAGAGAATAGATTTCTGAACAGATTTTTAAAAATCCCTAGATCTACCACTAGCCTGATTACCCACAACGAATTGGGGTTAGGATTCCTAGACGCCTTGGTAGGCGTAGCTCCCATTCTGTTATGGGCCAAAATTTGGTCTGCCCCTGAGTGAAAGTTGACCCGTAGTATCATGGAAGACTGCCTGAAACAAAGTAACAAGCAAACCATTCCTAGGTTAAATTATGTTTAAATTACTGCCCAAGATCTTGGGTGATTCATTTATGGGCAAACAGAGACAACATTAACTCCCACTCTAGGATGCAGATCAAGACAAAGTTTCAAGAGCATAAAGAAAAGCTGAGACTTGGGAAAGACTTGATATGGTAACTGTCCACTGTTACATATCGCTTTCCACTAGTAATGGCTTGGATCCCTGCATAATGTGGGTCAAAGCCTCTGAACTAAACATAGGTTTTGTCTCTCTCGGTTCAGACTTAATATGATTGAATATCGATGGGCTTTTCCCATCACAGAAACATGGTTTGTTTCTCTCCCGAGCTGTCCCTGTGACGGGGTGTCCTGCCAAACCATTAAACACTTTGTTATTCTGCATTCCCTAGATCACGGTTTTTATGCCCCCTTTTCAGTGGGAGATATTTTAAGTCGCACCAAAGGTCTGATTTTCTTACAACGCCTTGAGTCTCCAACGATTTGTTTTGCTGTTCTTCATTTTATTACCCAGGCGCTGGGTTTAAGAAAAAATATGCATCATGAACTTACATGTCTGATTGCCGGGATTTAAAAACAGCTACTTAATATTTTATATTTCATCTTAATGTTTTTATTATTCTACTGTGATGTTTCTACTTGTTTTTAACGTTCTTTTATGGTCTTATTAGTCTGAATAAAGATATTTAATGATTGATTGATTGAGTCTGCGGCTGAACCCTGAAACTGTAACAACGGTGTAACCAGGTGGCTAGCTCTGTTTCAACCCATGAGCTCCTTCTATTTAAATGTTAGAACTGCTCTCTGACGCTTGATGCTCTAAACCAGGTGTACACATTGGATAACTTTGCTGTGTGAGGCCTATAAGATCTGTCTAACCTTAAGCATACACCTCCTGTTTTCAGCCTGGTTTGGTAACCCCAGGACCGGGCCTGAGCCAGAAGACCCTGGGATGGCACAATGGTCTGAAGCATGAGTTAGGCTGTGCTGTGCAAAGGCTGCATCTGTAGGATCTGAGTGACTTCAGAGATAGCTTTGTTCTCTTGCCAGGACACTGGGTCGAACCAGGACGTTTGAGACGTTCCTTGGGCATGTGAATGTATGCATGAGAATCTTTTTTCAAATTATTGATTTTGCACTTGTAATTTATTGTACATCAGTGATATTACTTTCTCTGCAATGTGATCTCACCTCTGCTACCCCTTAGATTTGTTTTAATGCAACACCCATGAGACTTTTGATGCCTTGATCCTGTAAGAACACAAGTGGCAATTCCTAACTACCTCCTCCACTAGTATTATACTGGCCCTGTTTCCTGACCCCAGTCGGCCTCTTTTAGAGAAGCCATATGCATAAACTGTCCAGAATACCAGTGGTTAACCTCCAGTTGCTAATCACTGACAGCTCATCAGACACCACTAACGTCTACCGTAGGTTGAGCTTCATTTCTGTTTTAACAAATCGAATGAGCCTTCTCGTTACATCTGTCAATGACAACCTCCGTCCTTTTATTCCATTATCCCATTCATATTTATCCTGACGTCTCCCGGATCAGACTGGGAACACTCAGCTGCGGTCCGTGCAGGGAACAACGGTGGGGGTTATTTAGAGGGACGACGACAAGGGAAAATTAATTATTTATTTAATTTCCCCTCTGCATTGTCCCTCGAAATCGCCCCCAAGCCGGCCCACCGCTGTTACCTGCACGGACCGCGGCTGGGAACACTGTTAAAGATGTTGCCTTGTGCCACTGCAAATTAGTGTTTTACAAACATACGTTATATTGAAATATATTTGATATCAATTTTACACAAACTTCTGAAATGCGCAGATAATACTAGAAAACAACAGCACTGCCATGTCTACTGAGAAGAAAGACTTTGCAGCTGTTCGAGGACAGCACTGTGGGAATATGTCTTATCCCCGGATATTTCTGCTAATTTTAATTTATTTATCCCTTTTCTTATCCCTTGAGATGCCCGTGGTGAGTCATAATAATAATAATAAAAAGAGAAGCTGTCGTGGACGTCATTTAGGAGTCGCCAGGTGTTGCAGCTCCTACCCCTAGTTTACACCTGGCGAGCACTTCCTTTGCGACACTTGGCTTCACAGGCTGCAAAGAAAGCAATAGGAATCGAGGAAATACAAGCAGCTTCTGAAGGCAGCTGTGCACAGAGGAAAATTGAAACATTTAAATGTTTCAAATTTTCAGAACAGCTAAGTTGTTTCTCAGCAACACCTCTGGAGCCTTCCAGCCTCCTTCAAGCAGGAGTTTGCTTGGCCGGCAGGCTGTAGATTTTGGGGTGCTCCTAGACTGGTCTGTCCTGCTTCCTAGTGTTGCTGGCCCCCAACTTTCTTGATGGGATGTGGACTGCACTTTTGCAGAGCTAAGCGTTATCGCAACCTGCCAGGAATCGCAGCATGGCAGTCCCAGTAAGTGGTTTCATTTTACTTTGTGATTCATTTGTTTATTATTTGCAAACCAATGTGTGATTATGTTCCTCCCTCAGTATTACACATCTGCCAAGTGATTTACCAGCTTGATTGTGTGTATGTGTGACATTTCAGTTACTTATTTATGACCCTTCAACCCCAAATCTGAGTTGCTTTGTACTGTTAGGGCGCAAACTTTGCACCTGTAAATTCTGGTATGCTGCAACACCTCACCAGTACCGTGCAATTCGGAGTTAAACTCCTTGAAATGGAGAATAATTGTGCACCCCTGGAATTACAGGGCAGAATTCTTCACAGTATTTCCTATTCAAAGATGTGTAATGCACACATTGCATTACCAGGTGCTTTGAGCATCTGGTAATTACATACAGAAGCTAATCTCACTCACTCCTCAGGCGGAAGCCGGGAGACGCCAGGATTGTAATTTTCTTTTAAAATTGTATATTGACTGTGTTTTTTACTTACTTACTTCCCTCTCCTGGGCACTTTCACCATCGCTCTTGACACTCTTGGCATTCCCGCGCAGCAGATTACATAGCTGCAGCGGGCTACACCTTCTTCGCCGCCATTCCCCAGAGGCCACTGGCCACGCCCACCACCAATAGGCCACGCCCCCCCGCCGAAGGCTTTTAAACGCGCTGAATGCGAGCGCGAGTTAGAAGCTAATCTCACTTACTCCTGAGGCGGAAGCCGGGAGACGCCAGGATTGTAATTTTCTTTTAAAATTGTATATTGACTGTGTTTTAGGTCGAGCCTGTCCCATTCCGCAGGAATGGATAGGATCGAATTCATGTCGGCAAAATCCTCTTCAAACTAAGGGCTTTCAGCCCGGCGTTTTCTTGCAGTTCACGTGAACATGCACGAGCATTCACGGCCAGGGCTTCTCCTCCCCTAGCAGCACTCCTCCCACACCAGCAACTCCCCCCTCCCACACCAGCACCTCCCCTCTCTCTCCCCGCAAACACAGCCTTGCAGTAGCAGCACTCTTCCCACACCAGCACCTCCCCCCTCCCACACCCAGCCTTCCCACTGCCAGCAGCTTCAAAGGGATCTGCTTCCCCCCCACCCATCAATCACCCTCCCACGCCAGCAGCTCTTCCCGATCCGGCCCCTGCTCTCCGCACCCTGCTGCATTGAAGGCTTTTTTTTTGGGATCCATTTCACGTGAAGCCTGACATCTTGTTTGTCAAAGTGGTCGGGTACCTAGAGGACTATAATGAATTGTATAACTCATCAGGTCTGGCAACCCTTACTTCGTGCTCACTAATTTCTCAAAAGGGGCTTACTTGGCCGTTAACTGCTTAGAGGACGTGTATTCAAACCAAATGCGGGTTCTCAATGTGAAACGTCGTTGTTCCTGTGCGCGTGTGTGGCCTCCGGTGATTCTGCCCTGCAAAGTACATTTAAAGAAACTTTATATTTCGTTTATTTGCGTGCTTGCAAGCTTTTCAAAGAAGAGACGGTCATGTTATGTGCTTACTTGAAGGGACTTCTTTTTGTCCGTTATCAATGAATTCTCTCTCGTGCGTAGGCAAATTTTTTTATCGACCTTTGCCCGTTTGCAAAAATTAATTCTCTGCAACGTTAATTTAAATGCTGGTTACCTTCATAGCATCATGTATTATTTGTGTTTGCAATGCGGTTATTCTTCATAAAATAGCGCATGTGTGTTTATTGTGCCAGGTTATTCTTGCAACATTGTAGCTTTGCCGCTTCAATTATATGCGCGTTGTGCTCTATGCCTGAATGCTTGTTTATCCAGAGTGTCGCGCTATCAGTTTTAAATGCGCTCCCTTCCCCACCGCGCTTCACTGATGCGAGGCGGGCGCTGTCTTAATTGAAGGAATCCGGTCTCATATAGTTAATAACAGCAGCCGCGCAGCTCAACCATCTCATTTTTTAAATCACTTACATATATTACAGTTCCTCTTTGTTCCCCCCAAGTCCCCCATCTATGCCCTTTGTGTTTGTTTGTTGTTTTAACCGGAGCGTTGTGCTATCACTTTTAAATGCGCTCTGTACCTTTCTTCTTTCCCCACTGCAGGGACGCCCGCAAGGCAGGCACCTTCTTAATTAGTCATCGGGTCACATGCCCGCCCTCACCACCATCTTCTGTATACTTGTCAAGCCCACTATTAGAGGGACTCTGAACATTTGCAACCGGTGCTGTTAACATTTCCTCTCTAAATCGAAGTGCAAACATGAACATGTTTACCAGACGCATGGGAGGGTCGAGAAGCACTTTAGTGCTGTTATATTAGAATATAAAGTGGAAGAACGAACACCTCCGTTGTCACTTGTGTGAAGGCTGCATTGAAGCTGTCAGCAACAAAAAAGTAATGTGTGCTTTCCCTGCAGCCACTGACTAGGCTAGACGAGATTGTTTAAAGGTCATTGTAAAGTTGTGTACACACCCGGTACAGTTAACATCCCGTCCAAAACGAAAGGAGTCTCAGGGGGAAGAAAAGGGCACAGGCCGCCCCCCACTCAAACCATAACACACAACAACAGGCCTGTCACCCAAGACACTCTTAGAAAAATTCTAATATGGCGTGGATACTGATGATACAAATAAGCTTTATGTATTATCACCGCCCCTCAATCTTTCTGGTGATTCGAATCCAGCCAGGTGTCAAACATTAATGCGGTACAACCACGGTAACAAACAATCTGTCGTGATACCACCACCCACCAGACACTACTTGTGGAAAAAGTGTGGAGAAGAGAGTGAGCCCCTCACGGAAGAACCGCCAATCGGGTTATCTGACTCACAATTGCCAGTATACCCAATTATCATCATTGGTGACTCACTCTCATAACAGTGGGAAAAGGGAACAGAAAAAACTAACAACATATAACAGTGTTTTTCGATATCAGCCCCACGATCTGCTGATAGTTCCTATCAAAACAAGACAATGTATTGCCCTTGCTGTACTTTGTGCACAATTAACACAAACCACAAAATCAAAGAACCCCCAGTGAGAAAGAAAAGTGGATCTCACACAGTTAAAACAGAAGAGTTCACTAGCCACTCATGTTTTATTCTGGGCTGTGAAACCTTCTAACATAAAAATGACTCACACCATATGTACTCTCAGGTGGGTCATAGTGCCAACATGTTTCGTTGCTTGTATTTTCTGCAACTTCTTCAGGGCAAATGGGGGTGCCCACTGTTATTGCCACTGTATAACAACACACACCTGGGGTTAGCGTTTCTCACGCATACCTGCTACCCCTACAATCAGTATGCCCGTGTCCTCAAAAGATCACGTGTTGATTGTGAAAACCCGCTATCGTCGGGTCTCCCACGCTGGATCAATCGTCCTGCCGAATATCAGCCGCCGGCTCTGATCTTTTGAGGACACGGGCATACTGATTGTAGGGGTAGCAGGTATGCGTGAGAAACGCTAACCCCAGGTGTGTGTTGTTATACAGTGGCAATAACAGTGGGCACCCCCATTTGCCCTGAAGAAGTTGCAGAAAATACAAGCAACGAAACATGTTGGCACTATGACCCACCTGAGAGTACATATGGTGTGAGTCATTTTTATGTTAGAAGGTTTCACAGCCCAGAATAAAACATGAGTGACTAGTGAACTCTTCTGTTTTAACTGTGTGAGATCCACTTTTCTTTCTCACTGGGGGTTCTTTGATTTTGTGGTTTGTGTTAATTGTGCACAAAGTACAGCAAGGGCAATACATTGTCTTGTTTTGATAGGAACTATCAGCAGATCGTGGGGCTGATATCGAAAAACACTGTTATATGTTGTTAGTTTTTTCTGTTCCCTTTTCCCACTGTTATGAGAGTGAGTCACCAATGATGATAATTGGGTATACTGGCAATTGTGAGTCAGATAACCCGATTGGCGGTTCTTCCGTGAGGGGCTCACTCTCTTCTCCACACTTTTTCCACAAGTAGTGTCTGGTGGGTGGTGGTATCACGACAGATTGTTTGTTACCATAGTTGTACCGCATTAATGTTTGACACCTGGCTGGATTCGAATCACCAGAAAGATTGAGGGGCGGTGATAATACATAAAGCTTATTTGTATCATCAGTATCCACGCCATATTAGAATTTTTCTAAGAGTGTCTTGGGTGACAGTTAACATCCCGCCAACTCTTAAAGTAAATCTTGTAGGGCAGAACAGCCTAAAGGAGGCACATTAGCCTGTGCAGTGGGCGGTTCGACTAGAATTTCCAGACATAGTCCACAGCCCTTTCCTTTTCAAACCGAGCTGTGAGTAGAAGTAGTTCGACCTTCCTTGGCTCCCCTTTTAAACCTCCCTCACCATTCTCTAATCTCCAGTGCCAGCTTAGGTGCCTTTAAAAATTTATTTTGTTGATTAGGAATTGTGGCTTCCTCGCAGCTCGCAAAACCTCATTCTGCCCGCCCTCCCCACCTTTAGGGACAGAAATTGTACTCCGCTTAAGGTCTAAACACTTTCAGTGTGCAAAGCGGGAGATGCTCACTTCGTTCTATGCGTGTATAACTTTTCACATGGAAGGAAAAGCTGCTCTTTTTTGCCCTACTTGCTTTATGTACCATTAGTAATTACTTTGGTGCTGCTCCTTGATTTTTGTCATTTCCTAATTTAGCAAGAGTTCTGCTAAGTAGAGTTGCATATCACCCATCCGTTTTACAGCTCATCTACTGCCCCGTGCCTTCAGGTTACACGGTAGTTAGTCAACCCACTTTATTCACTGGCTGTCCGCACTATGAGTGAAAGCATTTTGTTTGATCACATGTGCACAGGAGCATGAGAAAGAGTACACTACAGTGCATGTGCTGGCATGTTGGAGCTCTGGCCTGCTCCTTTATTTTGTATATTTTTCCCACAGTTTTTTCCACATTGCAGGTTTGGAAAATAAGCAAACAACAAGCATTGGCATAGCCAATAGGTCTCGCCTTTGGGACCTTATAAGTGTTTAGCCACGCAACAGTTGATGTTGTTGCATCAAGGATATTGTGCTGCATAACTAAATACTTAGAAGGTTCCAAAAGCGAGACCTATTGGCTATGCCAATGCTTGTTTTACTTACTTACTTCCCTCTCCTGGGCACTTTCACCATCGCTCTTGACACTCTGGGCATTCCCGCGCAGCAGATTACATAGCTGCAGCGGGCTACACCTTCTTCGCCGCCATTCCCCAGAGGCAACTGGCCACGCCCACCACCAATAAGCCACGCCCCCCCGCCAAAGGCTTTTAAACGCGCTGAATGCGAGCGCGAGTTAGAAGCTAATCTCACTTACTTCTGAGGCGGAAGCCGGGAGACGCCAGGATTATAATTTTCTTTTAAAATTGTACCGTATTTTCTGGCGTATAAGACGACTTTTTAACCCTTGAAAATCTTTTCAAAAGTTGGGGGTCGTCTTATACACTGGTGTCATTTAATAAGCAAGCGAATATAGCCCAAACCCTATATTTTAAAAGGAAAACTAGGGCGTCGTCTTATACGCCCAGTCGTCTTATACGCCAGAAAATACGGTATATTGACTGTGTTTTTTACTTACTTACATTTACATAGCTGCAGCGGGCTACACCTTCTTCGCAGCCATTCCCCAGAGGCCACTGGCCACGCCCACCACCAATAGGCCACGCCCCCTGCCTCTCTTCCTATAAATAATGTGCCTTTCCCGTACGTGCAGCGGACGGGCGCAGCGGGCGCGCCAAAGGCAAGCCCGTCTGCGCCCGTCCGCGACCGACAGCGACCAGGGGCCACGGACTCTGCCCTAGCCCTCACCTACACCCCAGCTCAACTTCTTCACTTAAATACTGCCCAATTCATCACCCCGTCCCTGTCTATGCACATTGCGGCTTTGGGCATTTCTGTCCCTTCCATCCCCTCGTCTGAACCTGCACTGCTCTCTCCCCGGTTACAGTTTCCCCTCTCCCTGGTTCCCCCTCTTTCTCTCCACCCACTATGGCCACTGCCTGCCTGTTAAATACTAGATCAGCAGGCAAGCACCAGTACGAGCTTTTTAACTTACTGGACACTGACGCCACAGACCTTTTGTTTCTCACTGAGACTTGGTTTGCTGCTGACTCTCTTCCTGATCTGTTGTCCGCCCTCCCCGACTCGTACTACGCCCTTAGGGCGGATCGCCCAGCTGGTAAAGCCGGCGGGGGGGGTGGCGATGATCATTCGCTCCCATCTGCAGTTTCAGCTTCTTTCCCATTCTCCCATACCCGATATAGATTTTTTGGTTGCTCGCTCAGTTAACCTTTTAGCTCCTATCACAATAGTTCTAATGTATCGTCCCCCTCAAAATATACGCCTACTTTTGTGCCTATCTTACAAGAATTACTGGCCACACTAGTGGTCAATAACTCCTCAGTGCTCCTTCTTGGAGATTTTAATTATTGGCCAGGTGATCCTAGAGAGGACCTGTCCTCCAAAGATTTCTCATCTACTCTTCAGTGTCTTAACTTTCTTTCTCACCTTCACTCCCCTACCCATATTCACGGCCATACCTTAGATCAGTTATGGTCAGCTAGCTGTACTATTCTTTCCCCCACAGTTGTCCCCTGCACCTGGTCCGATCATTTTTTGATCTCATTTCTCATTGAGCTTGGAGCCCAAAAAAAAAACCCCTTTGTCTAAGAATGTTACAGCTCGCAACTGGAATCGGGTTGATCTCAACCTTCTTTGTTCCTCTCTAACTGCTTCTCCTCCTGACCTAGGGACTCTCTCTCTTGATCTTCAAGCAGAAGATGTGAATCAATGGTTGTCCTCCACCTGTGATCGCGTTGCCCCCCTTAGAAACGTTAAGATCTGCCGCCCCCATGACGCCCAAAAATGGTTCACAGATGATTTGAAAATCCTTAAATTGGACCTTAGGCGTTCCGAACGCCATTGGAGACGCAATTACTGTCCCTCTTTGCTAGCTAAATATAAGCTTCTTTTGATTAACTACAAGAAGGCTATTCTCTCAGCCAAAACTACGTATTTTTCTGAGAGAATATCTCTATCAGCCAATAAACCTAAGGACATTTTTTCCATAGTCCGCAACTTAGTTGCCTCGGACAGAGCTAATTCCAATCCCGTCCCCTCTCAAGCTCTTTGTCTGTCTCTTAACAACTTCTTTCTAGAGAAGATCGCGAAGATCAAATCCAATATTCCTCCAACAAATTCACCTCCTCTCTCCTCTCCCTCCCCCTCACCTCCTCTGCCCTCTTCGTTCCTTGATCAGTTTCCACCCATCTCTCTAAATTCCTTTCTGGCTCTTCTCCAGAAAGTAAAGTCAGGCTCCCCGGCTGACTGTGCTCCAGCTCACATTCTGAGAGAGCTTTTCACTCACTGTCCTGATCCCTTTCTTTCCCTCCTTAACTCTTCTATTTCCTCAGGTCTAGTTCCGCAATTTTTCAAATCCGCAATAGTTCGCCCCATCCTAAAAAAGCCTGGTGCAGACTCCTCCCTTCCTTCCAATTTCAGACCCATTTCCCTTCTCCCTTACCTTGGAAAGATATTGGAGAGCTACATTACTTCTTGTCTCTCCTCCTTCATTGAGGATAACCATCTCTTGGCCTCCCACCAAGCGGGTTTCCGCCCAGCCCACTCTACCGAGTCAGTGGTCCTGTCCGTCCTAGACGAGCTAAAGAGTAAGGCGGATTCCAACTTGCCTCAAGCCTTGGTCTCCTTGATCTTTCCGCTGCGTTTGACACGGTCGACCATTCCATCCTTCTCGACCGTGTCAGCTCGGCGGGCGTTCGGGGCACCGCCCTTTCTTGGCTCGCCTTCTTTCTTTACGGGCAGACTCAGGCTGTCCATCTGTCTGGCCATATTGCACCAACCCGCCTGGTCCCCTGTGGGGTCCCCCAAGGTTCCTCCCTGTCCCCTCTTCTTTTTAATCTTTATATTCGTCCCCTTATCCTTTCTCTCCTTGACATGGGGGTCTCGGTATATAACTATGCAGATGACCTCCAGCTTGTCTTTGACCTCTCTTCCCCCCTGCACTCCCTACCTAAATTTCATTCCACTCTTGTTTTCATCTCGGAGTGGATGAACTGCAACCAACTTAAGCTTAATCTGGACAAGACGGAGCTGGTCCTGACTGGCCTTTCCATCTCCCCTTGGTCGTCTGCCTTTTGGCCCTCCACCTTTGGCCCTTCGCCCATACCCGCGGCGTCTGCAAAGACCTTGGGCATTAAAGTCAATGGGGACCTCTCCATGCATGCCCAGATTGGCTCCGTTGTCTCCTCATGCTTTCTTTCCCTTCGTATTATTCGGAAAGTGTCCCATTTCTTTTCCACCGATGCCCTCAAACTTATCATGCTAGCAATGATTCTTTCCCGTCTTGATTACGGGAATAGTCTCTACGTGGGCATCCCGGCCTACGAACTGCGCCGATTGCAGGCCATCCAGAACCAGGCTGCTCGAATTATTCACCACCTGCCCAAATCTTCCCACATCACGCCTGTTTTGAAATCCCTTCACTGGCTTCCCATCTGCCAGAGATCTCTCTTTAAGATGGGATGCTTGGCTTTCATGGCCCGCACTCGTATTGCCCCAGCCTTCATCAATTCACTCATCATCCCTTATACTCCCACCCGTGCCCTCCGTTCTTCCAACCAATTCCTTCTTAATGTTCCGCGGTTTCGCAAATCTAAAACGGGAGGCACCAGATTCTCGGTATTAGCCCCCCGTTTCTGGAACAGCCTCCCTTTGTCAATCAGGTCTATCCCAACCTTTCCCCAATTCCGTAAAGCCCTCAAGACACATCTGTTCTCCATAGCGTACTCCGGCTGATCTCCTCTTGGCATCTTTTATCCTCTTTTAGCTTCTACTCCCAGCGCCAGGAAGCCGCTTGGTCGCAGTGCGCTTTATCAAGAACTTTCTTCATTTCATTTCATTTCATTCCATGCATGGACTTCAGTGTGGTGTGATGAGGTGATGGGAAGGGTAGAAGGGGAAAATGACCATTACATGCTTCCACCACACTTTGCCTGAGAGTGAGGCTGGGCCAGGAAATAGGTCCAGACTTTCCTAATGCAACTTTACCAGCAGGATTTTCTATTAGCAAAATACGGTCTTATGTCCCAGCACGTGGTAAATCCAGTGTAGGGACAACAGTCTAATCATGATTGAGTGGAAAAAATTCCACACAGGAAATATGCTCTATTCAACTTACAATCAAGGCCTTTTAGTGGTAATTATTCACTCAAGTGTGAGAAAGTTGAGAGGATGCTCTAAAAACTTTGGCCAGATTTGGGCAATCTGAGACTAAAGTCTAACTTTATGACTTTTGGCATTCACAGAGGTCAATTACGAGACGTATCTTTACGTCTGCATTCAGGCCGGAATCTTCGCACCCGACCGTATTGTCCACACCCGGGCCGTACTCTCCGGCTCCAGTCCTCCTTTCCAGCTCCAGCAGTACTCCACGGCTCGGACAGGATGAAGTGCAATCAATGGGCCGGAATACAATTTTTTACAAAAAGGAACATTAGGAATGTGTGATAAATGGTAGAGGAGGTCATGAAAATCAGTTTGGGCAGGGAAAGGGGTGTGGTCGGACACTATATAATATCCCAGAAAAGTTTGCTCCCTTGCATCATGGTACATGCAGTCCATGGTTTGCACTCCTCATTTCTGAATGTATCGTCAGTCTAGACTTCATAATGCCCAGTAATTACACCCGCCCCATCTCATGGATCTACTCATGCATGGGGATCTGTAATTATGAGCTGTAGGGAGTATAATGCCCTCAAACTGTGGCTTACCTTTGATGAGTGTGGGGTGCATGAAGTGCAACAAACTCAGATCATTTAGCAGGGTGACCACGAGATGGTGAGCAATCCTGGCTGACATCTTTACCCAGACCACAGTGCCTTCTGCAGATGTCAAGCTTTTAATTTCCTAGAGTAGTGTTGGATGAAAAAGAAGCAACAGTGAGCTGAGATGAAATGTAGGAAATGTGGAGGTAAGATGGGAGTTATTGAGAAAGCAGCCTGACCGAGGAAAATCGAATATAGAAGACTGATGTCAGAAAAGGAAAAAAGCCTTTACAAAGCAGGCATTACAACGTAGTGCCTTTACTACACAATGCCTTTACCACGCACTGCTTTTACAAAGCAAAGCCTTTACCACAAATATGCCTTTACAACACATGACTTTACATCACAAGGTAAGTAGGTGTACGGTAATTGTGTGTGTTTTATATATATATATATTTTTTTGGGGTAGGGGTACTGGGTGGTAACAGTGTTTTTAAGTTTTTGGGGTGTGTAGAGGTATAGGGTGGTGAGGGTGTTTTAGCGTTTGGGGGCGGGTAGGGATATGTAATGATAAAGGTAATTAATAAATGGCCGTCACCAGTAGGTACTTATAGTTAGGACCTAGTTCACATAGGAAAAGCGTTTATTAATTTGCCAATAACTTTGGAGCCATTTGATGAATCCATGCAAACTTTTCCAAACTAGTTTCCCACTCACTTCAGCTGCTGTCTTGAAAATTTCAGATTGGTCCATCAAGCAGGGGCCGAGAAAAAAAGGGGGTCCCAATATGCGTTTTCCCCATGTTCATTTCCATAGAAACTTTAGACACAGGTGCTGGCCAAACTGCTGAACGGAATTGCACCAAATTTGGCAGAAAGGTTTGTGTTGGTCCAGGAAAGTGCCTTTTTGTGATTTGGTGTAAATCCGTTCAGTAGTTGCGGAGTTATTAAAGGCAGTTCAAATTTGTATATATAGAGACGCATAGGATCCGCGACCCCTCCAGATCTCGTGCTGAGATCTGATTGGCTGCCAACACTTCAAACCAGGAAGTGTTGCCAGCCATCTTGGGACTTGACTTGAGCCATCTGTCAGAAAAAACATTAGAAAAAAATGGAGAGGGTAGAAATACCCTGACCCCCTTGGTCTCTTGGGGGCGGTCCCGCAGGGCCAAAAAAAAGCTTTGTTAGTATCAGCCCCATTGTGAGCTAGGTCCTGAGGGCATTTTCATATTAAGGGAGGGGGCTTATTAATGTCTTGTGGACCACCACCTCCCTGGGGTTTATGTATTTTAAAATGGGGGTGCTCTCGGACCCCCCAGGGGACCACCATCTCCCTGGGGTCACATGCCAGAATCAAATTGGGGACCACTTTGACCACCCCATAGCCCAGTGACCACCACCTCCCTCTCACGCTAAAACATTATTAGCACCCCCCCCAATAAAGGAAAAAACTGGGAAAAAAACTGGTCTGGCAAGTCGCTGAAGGTCCTGCCCCCTTTCACCACCACTCTGCAAATGCGCCTCCTGGCGCACTACTAGTTGGGGAATTAAGTCAGACCAGTCCATGGAGAATCTGACCTCCTGCCTGCAGAGCATATCTAAATGGATGGGCGACTCCCGCCTCAAACTCAACGGCGAGAAGTCGGAGATCATGCTCCTAGGTGACGCGTACCAACTCCCCAAGTCTCTCGCCTGGCCACCTAGCATGGGCGCCCCCCCTATACCAAAAAATGAAATCAAGAGCCAAGGCATCTGGCTTGACCAGGACCTTAACTTCAGAGCCCAAGCGAGAAAGACAGCCGGCACATGCTTTGGTCTCATGCGAACTGCCCGGAAGATCCTCCCTCTTATCCCCCTCAGTCTAGAAAAATTCTTATCCAAGGCCTCATCATCTCTAGAGTGGATTACGGGAACGCCCTGTACCTGGGCGCCCCAGTAGCTGTCATCAAAAAACTCCAGCACGTTCAGAATGCCGCAGCAAGACTCCTCACGGGGACGAAATCCAGATGCTCTGCTAAACCCTCCCTCAAAGCTCTCCACTGTCTCCCCATTCAGGAGCGCATCGCCTTTAAAACCCTGTGCATCTCTCACAAAATCCTCCAGGGCAAAGGCCCCTCCATATTAAAACCACTTATCAAACCCCACAAATCCACCAGACAGCTTAGGTCAGACTCCCTCTTCCTCGCCAGCATCCCTAGAATAAAAAGAGCGCGTGCGGGTGGGCGCCGCTTCGCATACAACGCCCCAAAGCTCTGGAATAGCCTTCCCCTCAGCTTCCGTAAAGAAACTAACCTGCTGCCATTCCTCAGGCTACTAAAGACCTAGCTCTTCCCCCAATAACTCTTCCTCGGGAACATTTCAAGCTGACATGACAGCGCTGGGACGCCCTTGGGTAGCTACGCGCTTTACAAATCCAAAATCAAATCAAATCAAGCTTTACTCTTGAGGGCCAACTACCCCTCTTTTTACCTCCAGTAAGCCCCATTGCTGTGAGGGCATCTGAGGCCCGCCACCACTCTTCAGAGGTGCCTCCTGGCACACTACTGGTTGGGTAATGAAGTTCCTTTGGCTACAGATGGTCTTTGGGGGCGAACAACCCCTCCTGTTGCCTCCAGTAAGTCCCACAGAGTAGGATTGCTGAGAGGTCTTTGGAGGCCATGCCCCCTTTCTCTGCAAATGCACCTCCTGGTGCACTACTAGTTGGAGGATAAAATTCCCTTAGGGTCTTTGGGGTGAACAAACCCTTCTGTTACCTCCATTAAGTTCCACACAACAGAATTGCTGAGAGGTCTTTGAAGTTCACCCCCTCTTTCTCCACCACTCTGCAAACACGCCTCGTGGCACACTTCTGGTTGGGGGATGAAGTCCTCTTGGATGCTGAGTGACCGTAGAGGCCAAAAAAGCCCTCTTATTACCTCCAGTAAGTTCCACACAGCAGGATTCCTGATATATAACTTACCTTATGTATACTTGCCTTGCGTTGAAAAGTCATTGCGTGGTGATGGATGCGTGGTTAAGGCATGTGTCGTAAATGCATGCCGTAAGTCATACAACCATCGGAGAATGTTTAAGATAGGTGGGATGGTGGGGAAGGTGTAGCAAATGATTAGCGAGAGGGAGAATCGATGAATAGATACAGTTAGTTGTCAAAGATAAGGGTGAAGATTGTATGGGAGAGAACTGAGAGAACTCAAGACAGCTGGTCTAATTCAATAGGGAATGGTGGTGATAATGAGTGGGGTGGAGTTGGGAGGCAAATGGGAAAGATGTAGTTGACTGTGAAATATGAAGAGAGAAATGTTAGCAAATTAGAGTTATACAGCTGAAAGTAAGTGTCACATTTTGCACCCAAACTAGAGTGAAGGAAATGCAGAGAAAGGAGAACGAAGGGACAACACCTGTCTGATACAGAGGTGAGAGAATTAGAGGGAGATATGATAGCAAATGTGTGAATAATAGTCATTAGAATTGGTAGTGGGAGAGAAAAGGTAATAGAACTGTGAGAAAAAGAGAAAGAGTCATTTATAAAAGTGTGGTTACGAGGTAAACTGGGAGAGGAGAACATATCACAGGGAAATGTAGCAAACCTGCTAAAGTGATGAGTCTGACACGAAAAATTGAAGGTTAGGGGAAGATTGGAAAGGAAGGTGATAAAAAGATAGCAGCTTTGGAGGTGAGAGGGATCCTGGGGCAGAGCTGTGAGAGGTAGAGATGGGTACTGGATGAGACACGAGATGATATGATAAAGGAATGAATGGTATATCCATTTTAATAACGTTGAACTAATTGTAGAATTGATACCTTTTGTGATGTACTCTCTGTGACATCACCAGGGTCATAGGTCGCATGGCATCACTGCTGTTAACAGATCAAAGGCCATATTATGTCACTTCCTGTGATGTATCTGGGTCCAAGGGCATGTGCTGTCACTTCCGCTAACCCAGCATTTTGGTGGAAAGAGGGAACACATACTGAGTGCAATTTGACAACACATGAGGATCCAAAATAGACTTAGGAACAACCGGAAATGGCCTCTGAAGCTGTTAGGCGCCCACGCCTCCTTCGCCATTTCTTTGAGTTCATTAGGTTTTAGATTACTTTAAACCACATACAATGTTAATTCATTGTGTTGTTGCAATACTATTTAGATACAAAAAACTGTACCGATTCTGTTAAACAAACGTATGGTTTCTTGTTCGGAAGCATTCACCCAGTGAGGTTGACAGTCAGTGATATGTTTAGCACTAGCCGTATGTAGGTTTGAGTCCCTCTTCTGCTGATGAATTTCTCATATAGTTTAGGCACCTTAAATGAATACATGCATGAGTGCAATTATATTATATATCACACGAAACTGATCAGGTAACACAACTGGTCTGCAGGGTTTCTTTTATTTGATCAGCATAACAGCATGAAACGTTTCGGCAAAGAGTGCCTTTATCAAATGCAAAATGAGTCAGGGGCTCACATGTGGATTTAAGTACATTGTGCCTCGCTCTCATTGGAGGGAACCTTGTGGCCGTTCCGGAACAACTACCAGTCCCAGAATTCACCTTCTCTCCATGAGAAACGCTGTTAAAATATTGGCCCCAGAGTTAAATTGTTGAAAAATAAAATCATTTCCCGCAGACTGACATCCAGGCGCATGTCACCACACGAAAATACCTGAAGACGCATCATTAAGTAACCTGCATCTCTCTATGCATTCATGGTCCAACAGTGTCAGCAGGTTTACGTTTCTCTTTGGTTGCAGCGGTCCGGGCGCTTTCAATCCCTTGAAATTAGTCTTTAATGAAATGTCACTGCTGCCGCCTGAACAAACTTGAGGACGGATTCCCTAGCGTGCCTACAGCACACCAAACAATTCCTTCCAGGGAACTGATCAGGGAACACAGCGGGTCTGCAGGGTTTCTTATATTTGATCAGCATAACAGCATGACGCACAAAGGTTCTGTCCTTTCATATATGAACAAAACTCAGAATTGTGTGGGAAACATTCTATAAATTACGGTAACGTGTGGGATTGAGGGACTTTCAATTTTACCAATGGCAAGTATATTTTATTGGAAAGGAGCAAAAGCCCGGTCCTTATAGACTTTTCCTGAAGCTCAAAATCTTAAAGACACAGCAACAAATGTTTTTGCTCCAGCCTGCCTATTCTTGGGCACTATTAATGGAGATTAACCCTCTTACACGCTTATATTAATTGCATGTACAGTGTAACTAAAACAATGCATTTGGGGTCTAAAGAGTGGTTGAACCTCATGCTGAATTATTTTGTCCTTCAACAGACAGCGCTTAGTGATTCATAATTTAAAGTCACTGTCAATAGGCCTGCTGGTACAAATAGGGTGGACAGAACTATGGGGGCATATTTACAAGCCGCTATTGCCACAGGAACATCACTTTTGTTCCAGTGGCGTTATGGGCTTCACCTTATTTACAAGGCAGCGTTGAGCCACAAAACGTGGCTTAATGCTGCTTTGTAAATAAGGCACCTTTTAACGCTATACTTAGCTTGAAAGGGTGTTGTGGTAGGCGTTGCACCACAAAACACATTGATTTTGACGCTGCCCCGTATTTACAAGGGTGGTGTAAATATTGTCAGCACCAAAACTAAGACCAGGGAAAATCTTGACTTACCTTGGTTAAGCGAGGAGAAATGCTTTATTTCTCCTTGTTTTTGCTGTTTCTATGTGCAGTGTGTTGTGCAGCACACATAGAAACAGCAAAACACCATTAATTGTTTATCTACCGGAAGGTATCCCTTGACGAGTTACAACTTCTATGTGTGCTGCACAAAGCAGCACACATAGAAGATACAAAACGCCATTCAGATTTCAGATTGTTTATATGCAGGAAGGGGCACCTTCCTGCACATAAATAATCCTTCCCCTCAACGCAGGCACCCTTGCACTATGGTGCAAGGGTGCTTGCGCTGGCGCTGGGTTGCTAAGTTTAGCACCAGCAGTACAAAAGGGGGTGGTGATGGACGGAGCATCTGAATCAATCAAACACTTACACCCAGTCAAAAGATCTGGGTTTAATCCATCACCGTTCTTTAGCCCACTCTGCCACCCCAGTTCAGACATGGCTATATGCAAATCAGTCTGACCCTGTGCCTCATGGGAACAGTCCAGCCCGAACTGCCAAACCATGTCTTCCCTGGACCGGAAACAAGCTTCCGGGGACCGGTTTCTGGCATTCCAGCCGTCTTCAGCCCGACTTGCTTGAATCCAGTGGCAAAGTGAGCAAGGGACTCACGTCTGAGCATACCCTGCCACACTTATGGCGGCCAAAAGCAGTACAAAAGGGGGTGGTGATAGACAGAGCATCTGAATCAATCAAACACTCACACACAGTCAAAAGATCTGGGTTTGATCCATCACCGTTCTTTAGCCCACTCTGCCACCCCAGTTCAGACATAGCTATATGCAAATCAGTCTGACCCTGTGCCTCATTGGAACAGTCCAGCCCGAACAGCCAAGCCATGTCTTCCCTGGACCGGAAACAAGCTTCCGGGGACCGGTTTCTGGCATTCCAGCCGTCTTCAGCCCGGCTTGCTTGAATCCAGTGGCAAAGTGAGCAAGGGACTCACGTCTGAGCATACCCTGCCACACTTATGGCGGCCAAAAGCAGTACAAAAGGGGGTGGTGATGGACGGAGCATCTGAATCAATCAAACACTCACACCCAGTCAAAAGATCTGGGTTTAATCCATCACCGTCTTTAGCCCACTCTGCCACCCCAGTTCAGACATGGCTATATGCAAATCAGTCTGACCCTGTGCCTCATGGGAACAGTCCAGCCCGAACTGCCAAGCCATGTCTTCCCTGGACCGGAAACAAGCTTCCGGGGACCGGTTTCTGGCATTCCAGCCGTTTTCAGCCCGGCTTGCTTGAATCCAGTGGCAAAGTGAGCAAGGGACTCACGTATGAGCATACCCTGCCACACTTATGGCGGCCAAAAGCAGTACAAAAGGGGGTGGTGATGGACGGAGCATCTGAATCAATCAAAAACTCACACCCAGTCAAAAGATCTGGGTTTAATCCATCACCGTTCTTTAGCCCACTCTGCCACCCCAGTTCAGACATGGCTATATGCAAATAAGTCTGACCCTGTGCCTCATGGGAACAGTCTAGCCCGAACTGCCAAGCCATGTCTTCCCTGGACCGGAAACAAGCTTCCGGGGACCGGTTTCTGGCATTCCAGCCGTCTTCAGCCCGGCTTGCTTGAATCCAGTGGCAAAGTGAGCAAGGGACTCACGTCTGAGCATACCCTGCCACACTTATGGCGGCCAAAAGCAGTACAAAAGGGGGTGGTGATGGACAGAGCATCTGAATCAATCAAACACTCACACACAGTCAAAAGAAATGGGTTTGATCCATCACCGTTCTTTAGCCCACTCTGCCACCCCAGTTCAGACATGGCTATATGCAAATCAGTCTGACCCTGTGCCTCGTGGGAACAGTCCAGCCCGAACTGCCAAGCCATGTCTTCCCTGGACCGGAAACAAGGTTCCGGGGACCGGTTTCTGGCATTCCAGCCGTCTTCAGCCCAGTTTAGCACCAGAGCAGGAAGAAACGCAGGGGTGCACCGTATTCTTGTTAATACGGTGCAGCCCTGCGTTTCAGAAGTAGTGGAGCGCAGTGTTACGCCAACAAGGCAAATGCTGTGCTCTGTCACTTCTTTTGTAAATATGCTCCTATGCTTCTCTGTGCTATAGTAAATGTTTCAAGGGGCTGCGCTGCAGGAGTCCGTTACTGGTATAGTCATGTGAGGGGCGTTGTGTTAAGATGAACAGACTGCCCAAGCCAAAGACTGCTGATGCAAATAATATTGTGCACTATGTTCACCTGGAGCAACAGAGTAGGTAGTAAATTAAAACACCAACTACTTTATACCATACTTCTAATGGCACTGCATGAGTACAGACCAAACCTCCATAAAACGTTCTTTTTGACCTTCCTTTCTTCCATTCATCTTTCCTTTTACTCTCTATAATCCCTTCTACCATCTAGCCTATAACTTATCCATTTCAACTTTTCTCCCATGTATCCATTCTTTCACCCTTCCATCCATCTTATCACTCATTCATCCCATAACTCAAGCACTTCTTTTCTCTATGTATATTTTTAACAATCTATTCTTTCACCATGCCTTTCATCTGCCCATCCTTTCACCCATCGTATCACCCCACATTTCATCAATCCTGTTAGCCTTCCTTTTATCATTTGTCCTTAGCTCGTTCATTTGAGCCTTCCTTATTCCCCTTTTGTTCTTTCACCTGTGATTCATTCTATTTCCCCTGTTCTTAAGATCCTTTATTTATTTTTAGAGGGCCTGGTAACCGCCTTTTGCTGGCAGACCACTTTGTTTTTCAAAACTGCTTTAAGACAACATCTTTAAAAAAAATATTTTTTTAACCATTTGAAATGGCGTCCACCATCTTGGAACTATAAATAAAAAAATATTTAATGCCAGATGCATTATGCCACATGCATTCTTGGTGATACGTGCGTGAGGACATGCACGTTATCACCTTTTGGTTTTTCTTTTTTTATTAGGTCTTTGCTAGTACTGCATATCATCTTTAAAAACATTGCAAAGCTGATAAGTTGAAAAGGTGAGACCTATTTGCTTTGCCAATACTTGCTTATTTTTGTAAATAATTTCTATACATTTTTTTGTTTTTCTTTATGTTCATACTTTGATGTAAAAAAAAAAGGAGTAGATGTAACAGTGTGACCCAGAGTGATGTACCTTTTGAAGAAATAAGTGTGTCAGTAACCTTTCAAAACATCGCCCTATAAGGGCCCGCTTTTAGCACCCAAGGGCGCGGACTCTGTGCTGTCTGCATGTTTCCGGGTGCCCGAGCAGTTTGTTAACGGGTGGATCGCCGCAATTTGGGTGTCACGCATGTAAGTGTTTCCCAGTGTGGATTAACACAGCAGTGGTTTTATGTTTTTATGTGTGTATGCAACAGGCATATCATTATTCTGGAGTGCAGAATTATACTATGCGGCATAGGGGTACTTCCACGTTCTGCTTAACGTGAATATGTATAGAACGTTGTGCTTGTCGCTTGTGTTTTGGTGCTAATCACCTAGCCTGATGGTGATTACCATATGCTATCCATGGCTTTTTTGTGTGTGCATTGAGTTTTAAGGATATGTTGGCCCAGATGCAAGACTTGATCATGAGGACCACTTGGTCGACCTTAATATATACAAGCAACTAGCAGTAGTTAAGCAAACTAATGATTGCTTACGTAATACATCTGCATGGACATATTAAAACTAATGAATGTTGAGAGTACGTCTCCAAAGATGAGTTGTGTCCCTGCAAGGTATGACACGGTGCATGGGTGATGTTTATAATACATGCCTTCTTAAAAAATGTCTGTGTGTTGTGGGCTGTTGCTCCCCCAACATAGTATTATTTATGGGCAGACTCAGACCCCGGAGGATGTGACAGGGGTGCCGGGTCCCCCTCTATATATGATGACCTACTTTACGCCTCTAACCTTTTGTTACCCTATCATTAGTTTGTGACTACAAAGGACATCACCCCCTCCTTGACCAGGAAGCCATAATCCCTTAAAGTCTAGGAGTCCTGCTATTTGAAGTCAATAATTTGTTCATAAAAATATTGTTACCATATGTCAATGTTGCATATGTGCCTATGAGGGTGTTACTTCCTCCCACTCATCACGTGTGTTAGTTTACAGTGGTTTGCAGCGACAGTGCACTTGCGTGCCCACGCTATAAATACAAGCATCAAGCATATGCTAATGTAGGAAAGCTGTTCTTTTTTCCCCCAATGTTATGTATCTTTTGTTAATCCCTTCTGAAAAGATTAATGGATTTACATAGATCCAGTATTAGATAGGATTCGCCTGGGATATTGGTAGTTTACACACAATAACAGCCATTGTCTATGGGACTATTTGAGCCACTGAGGCTAGTAAAGGGATCTATGAACCCTGATGAATACCCCATGCCTGTTAGGCTATAATTGGAGGGCAGAAACATGTTAGCAGATAAGAGGCGGGTCTGTGTCATTGTCCTCTGTGCACCCGCTCGTCTTTGTTTTTAGATATACCTGGGGTCCCCACTAATAAAGGTGAAATACAGGGGAACCCCAAGGTATTTTTAGTTTGTCTGAATCCTGCCTTCTCCAGTAGTTTTTATCTAAGAACTCCCTCCTTCCTTAAAGTCTTTGAGGAGGTTGAGTCCGCCCTAGCACTGAACTTCCAGAGTGGGAAGAGCATGCCGATGATGAAGCATGACACTACTACGTGTGTGAGGTTTCCTCTTCCATAAAGGATGCCTTTTGTTAAAAGCCTGGCAGAAGTCCTGTGATGCCCAAACTCTGGACATCTGATTGTCTCTGTAAGATACAGTCTATCTTCTAGCTCTCCTTTTCCTTCCTTGCACTTCCATGCTCATATTTAGGCTTCACCTGCACAGCGTTTGCACTGTCTCTGTGAAATTTATTGTTAATATATATCTTTAAAAGGGGCTTACATCCCGCCCCCTTGTTTTTCATTGGCTCCTTTGCTTGTCACTTACTTTTCCTCCATTTCTATTGGCTGTGGCATGCTATTTCCTGTTCTTCCTCATGTGTTATCATGCGCTTTTGAAGCAGATTTAAAAAAATATATGTTTTGCCTGCACCTTGGCTTGCACGCATATCCGACAGCTCTCAAATGTACTGCATGTGCCTGGTCAGTTTCATGCCGGCTCTTTTATTATTATTATCTCCGTCATGCTTGAACAGCCTGACCTTAATATGGCTGCCTCTCAGGACATTGCCTTGTTTTAATGAGTCACACCTCATGAGGAGGACACAATCATTCGCTCTCACCATTTATTGTTTTGAGGTTTTATATAGTGAGAAATCGACCTATAGATATTGGAGCGCATTACATGAGCACCAGTTACATTACACAAGAACACATTAATTTTTTGTAGGCTCAGGGAGTTGAAGTGATTTACCCAGAATCAGAGCATGTTGAACTGAAGGCAAGGCTCGAACCTGGTTCCCCAGTGTCAATGTTGGCAGCTGTGGCCATTATGTCACAACCTCCTCTGGTTCCCTCTGCTTTTTCTTGGAGCTACTGTGTGCACTCCCAGCTGCTGCTTTCCGGTTCACATTGTAAAGTTCAATAATTAAACAAAACTTGTCATCTAATCTTAGTAGCAGTGCAGGAATATCTATCATATGATATCTTTTTCCTCCATCATGCCTAGGACTTTTCTTCTTCTAATAACATTTATCTGTTTCATTCTGAACAAAATAGCAAGACAAAAAACAGATCACATTCTGTGTCCTACTGTTCGTATAAAAAAGTTTGACAGTCGGATTTATCAACAAATTTTCTTTGTTCAACAGATTGTAAATTCAGGGTTGAAACGGTTTGTTTTGCGGTTAGTTACAGGGATAAAGTTAAAGCTGTAACTTCTGTAAACTGATTTCTTGGCACCCCCCACTGACAGACAGAAGAAATGCAGAAAATGTCTTTGACTCCTCGATTTATAAAAGTATCTCATCAGATGCACAGATCTACAGTGAATGCTTTGCAGCTTGTTTATATCTGCTGCCTAAGCTTCCTACGGTGCCTGCAACCGTTTTGCAGCTGACAGATTAATATTTTCCTTAGAAACAGAAGGTATATGAGGGTATGTGTAGTGAGAGGTTGTTGTTAGTAATGACGCGCGTGTGCTCATGCGCGTCATTCACAACAACAAATATCGAGTTATGGTTTGAATGTGAATTGTCGCATGCATGTGTGCGTGTGGTGAATATGTAAGTTGGTGCCGCGAGCTGGTATGTTGTTTCTTGAATGTTGATGTATGCATGCGAGCCTGAGTCGCGTGTGAGAGTCGCGTGTATGCGTGTTGATGTTCAAATGGAGATGCGCGGCGGATGTAGAGTTGCCGAGCAGTTGACTGGCATTCAAGATCTTACGCTTAACCTGCAAGCTTCACAAATAAAGGCTCTCCTTACTTATTCAATTCAATTTGCTTCCTGGAAGTCCTTTCTTCCTTTATTACACTGGCGACGATCGGGAACACGTATTTAAGCGTGCAACGAATACATTTTTCAAGGATTTTCATTTTTTTACATTAAATCGTTTTCATTGGCTGCAACCTTTAGGAGATTTCGCACCAGCATCTCCTATTGGATGGTTTTCAGCGCTTCTGATTGGATCGCAATACATGAATTACTAAGAGCTCGTTTCATTGGTTATCCCCTGGGCATCTTCTAAAAAAAAAAAAAAAAAAACGAATACTTTATTATTCAGCTCATTGTGGATCAGCAACAACTGGAATTTACAAGGAGAGAGGCATTTACAAGGAGATATTGACAGTAAGTGACATCTGTGATTCGCACACACTGTTGTGAGTCACAAGTAAATATAAATAATTGTTCTCTTTACGTTTAAATCCCTTGTTTAAATAACCATGACTGGAATTCAACCTCCTCCCTTATTTTTAGCTAGCAAAGGTGATCCTCCTATCGAATGGGACATTTGGGAACCTATGTTTTTAGCGTATGTTGAAGTTTTAGAGGAAGGTGAGTGTGAAGCAGAAAGGAAACTAGCCTTATTGAAGCATTGTCTTGGTGGAATAGCTCTCAAAGAATTCAAAAGTCTTCCTCCATTAAGTGACACCTCTAATTTAAATGTATACCAAATTGCTACCAGACAATTAGCCATTAGGTATGGAAAGAAAATTAATATGGTTATGGAAAGATTTAAATTTTACTCAAGAAAACAACAAGCAGATGAATCTATAGACAACTATGTATCTGCATTGAGAGCATTGGCGGTAACTTGTGATTTTGAACACATTAACTATGACCAGGTTTTAAGAGACCAGATCCTCATGTGTACAAACAACAAGAAAATACAACAAAGGCTATGGACAACTTCAGACATGACTTTAAATGCAGCAATTGAAATTGCGAAATCAATAGAGCACTCAGAAAAATTTGTAGATGAAATACGTTCACAGAATAGTAGTAAATCTGATGTTTCAATTGTAAACAAGGAAAGTGAGAGATTTAAAGATTCAGGGAAATATGGGAAATATACCAATACAAGGAATGATAACCAGTATAAAAATGAATACAGGAATAGATGGCAGAAACCTGATCAGAGAATGAATACATGGCAAAGATCTGATCAGAGAGTGAATATGTGGCAGAAACCAGATACAAGAACTTATAATATGTACTGTTTCAGATGTGGAAGTAATCTTCATTTGGGAAATTCGAGATTGTGCCCAGCTTTAGACAAAGTGTGTTCAAGATGTGAAAAAAAGGGTCATTTTTCAAAAGTTTGCAGATCAGCACCAAGGAAAGTCAGTTTAGTGCAAGAACAGGAACAAGAGAATTCAAGTGATTGTGAATTTGATGTGAATACCATAATGTGTATAACTAAAGAACAAAAAGTAAAGAAATTTCCTTCGTGTTTAATCACCATTAATGGAGTCTCTACCAAAGTATTTGTTGACTCTTGCTCATGGTACACAGTCCTACCTAATATCTTGTTCAAATCTAACTGGCCTGATATCAAACTAGTACCACCGGATGTCACACCAAGTGGATATACAGGACATAAATTACAACTCATTGGATATTTTGTTGCTGAACTGAAATTTAAAAACTACTCTGCACATGGGAAAGTGTACATAACAGAATCTGGTGATTCATTATTGAGTTGGCCACATGCTGATCAACTAGGTATGAAACTTGATCCCAGTGCTGATCCACCTGTTTATGCAATTGACTCTGGATCAAATGAATCAGTACATGGTGAAACTGGAGGAAATTTGATCTAAAAAATTAAAGAAGCATTTCCCAACTTATTTTGTGATGTTCTAGGCAAATATAAGGGGTTTGAACATCGAATAAAAGTACAAGCAAATGCCTTACCTGTCCGCCATAAAGTAAAGAATGTACCTCTTTCTTACAGAGGAAAGTTGAAAGAAATTCTTGATGACATGTGCAAAAAGAACATCATAGAACCCATTGTAGTAGTTACATGTTATTCAAAGAATGTATTATGGATCCCCCAGGGCTGGCAGATGGGAGATTATAAACGGATCGGGCCTATGTGGGAGGATTGCATTTACTTATCAAACACAGGAGAGCCTTCAATGGTCGTAAAAATGTTAGGGGCATCAATTTATTAGTTACAGGAAACACATCCTTCTGAGAGGAGCAGCTGAAAGCTGCGTGAGTTGGCCAGGTGCAGCTCCCCTGGAGATCTGAGCCGAGGTTTGTATTTATCCGGTATCTGTAAACCCCTAGGGATCTCAAGGCACCGTCGGTGAGTTGAGTGAGCTATTGCCCAGAGTCACAGGGTGCTGAGTTGATCTGCTGCCGGGGATTGAACCGTGAAACCGCTGCTCCGGAGTCAACCGCTCTGCCCGCTGCACTACACCTCTCCGCCAAGAAGAAAACTGAGACAAATATGAAAGAGCAAGACAGCTTTGCCAGCACTTGTGACATCTGTGTGACCCGCAAGGAACACGTTTGAAACCTGGCAGGGCTGCATTAACATCTAAACCTTCTCAGGTCAATCATTTACATGCTAGTACATAGGATAATTGTGCCCTTATTATTTACTCTGCTTACCCATGCCAAAACTGTCATAACCAGCACTGTTTTCAAAACAGATTATTGTTGCATATAATGATTAGCTTGAAGTGCACCGACAAGATTAGTGGAACTATAAAATGCACATTCACTTCAAAATAACCTTTTATTGCTAGGAATGTCTCTATTACCACCATGGAGTCTGTTTCTCACCTACAACATCTCTGGACCTCACTATGAGCACCCCGGTCAACTGATAGGCTAATTCCACACTGAGCATTACTGATACCACACAGTGTCTTTTTTCCTGGGTACGGTATTACCACATTGTTAACTCAGGTAGTACAGATTTAACGTGGATTCACGATTGAAAGTTGAGAGTCCTGTGGTGAATAAAGAATGACTATGGGGGTCGATAATTCCAGTCCTGAAGCAATTCCTTGTGTTCCTCTGAGCGTCCATCGGATATTTAGGCTTCTTTCAGTAGTCCAAAATCTCCAGGGGATATATGACATGTCCATGAGGCTTGCCCAGACTTTGCAATTCCTGATGGGATATAACTTTGCTCCGGCCCCACCAGGAATCCTAAAGAAGCAGCAAGTTGAATTCTCTCTGTAGTCAAGGCCTGTAGTCCAGGCAACATTTTTTCCTTTCCACTGCGCTGTTGGGTTGCAAAGTTCTGGAATTTAAAATGGTATGATTTTAGAATGACTGCTCTTATGACGTATTTACAATATATTGCCTTTCTCAGTAAACAAGTCTGAACACTTTAACCGAGTTTCTTTAACTAATATTGCACAGCTGGTCACCAAGCTACAACTTAGAAAAAAATAGTCATTATTAATCACATAAGCCAAACCTAATGCATTTACCAATGCTTGTTGTGATTGCAGTGTGACATCATTAGTCGAATGTAGGCTGTAGTGAAGTCATGGATAGAAAGTTATGTTCAGATTAGGTTCTGTGGTCATATGTTGGTGGATGGCAGGAGATGAGGATACAAGATGCTTACTATCTGCTACTTGAGAAGAATAAAAATAAAGAGCGGAAGTTTTAGCCTGACAGTGTATTCTTTCCGCTCACTTTTCGCACACACTTGCCACATAATTTACCTTTTGCTACATCATTTTACGATGTGAAGAGAAATAAATGTGTTTGTGGATCATACAAATTAAAAATTACTAAAAAGGCCTTGATTACAGTACCATTAACTACACGAGACCTTTAAAGAAAATCTTCGATAGGCTACAAAGGTTATAAATGCAAGCTACAGAATGTGACCAGTACTATTCAGTGGGACATGGGCTCAAAAAGCCTCTTTAAATCGATCTCCCATTTTACACCAACCAGGAACTTACAATTGTCAACTGGATACACACAATTCATAGACACAGCTTCAAACAATTGTAAGATCCAGGAAGATTCCTGGGTGTGCAGGGACCAACCCTGTGAAATGCTTAGAATCCAGATCTATACAATACATCCAACTACTTGCTGTCCAGGAATCAGAAGAAAACGTAATTTTGTGCAAGAGTTCGCACCAAAAGTAAGGATGGCCGTGCAAGGAAGGGGGCATGGCCAAAATAGGGCAGACTTGGTTCCACTTCTTGTGCACCAGCGTCATTAGGGCAGGAATAGATGACAAGCTTCATCATCAAACTGGGCTCCACTCGAGCAATGCAGGAGCCAAGCTGGGCCCGGATAGAGGCAGATTTAAAGCTAGGAGCAGAAAGACAGTTCTTTGCAGGCAAATTCCAACATGGAATAGTGCCACTAACAGACCATCATGTCAGACTTTTAATATGAGTATCAAGGTTTCTTTGTTAAACAGAAACAATAGCATTTTGAGTCTGACAGCAGTGAGATATTATCAGATGTGATTATTCAGTCACCAGCTGTGGGGCATATTCTCAAGAATGTGTGTAGTATCTTAACGCAACATCCAACATCGCAGTCTATCGCTGGAAAATTACGCCGTGTTGACGAATCATACTCAACATGGCAGTACCATGCGATAATCACCAGATAACGCATCAAATTACCGCGTTAAATTCAACGCCATGCCGCAAAAATGCGAACGCAAAAAATCTTGGTGTGAGGCCAATCGCGACAGGCCTGCAAATCCCACGCGTCTGGTGGGAAAATGCACTATAAAAGCTACAGAAACAACACACCTGAAACAATCCAAGATGCGTAGCAACATAGATGCCCCCTGACCAAGCACAGAGGTCAGCGGGAACCCCACAACCCACACAGACCACCAGCAAGGAACAACAGGGTCAGAGAAGGCAAAAGAGAAGTGGAAGAGGAAGAGGGGTGCAGTCAGCAGCAAAACCAGATCTGCGTCACAGAGGTAACAGACACTACCATCAACTGACCCACAAGTAGACCACCGGGAATGCAGTTGGAGTTTTGAGGAGGCCAATGGAGGAGGCCAAGAGGCGCTGGCATGATGTGATAATCTAAAACAGGCACAAACCCGCTTCCAACAGGAAGGCTGCAATGGCGACAGGAGGTGGGAGTCCTGCGCCACAAGAGGAGCTGGAGGAGCTGGAGGAAATGGAGGCCACAGTCATTAGTGTGGAGACGGTGCAAGAAGTAGGGAGTACGGACACCGCTCGAGAGGACCTGACACAACATCAACAGGGTGAGTAATGACCAGGGACTGGGGGGACGGGGAGATGGGCACAAAGGCACACATGCACAACGATGTGTAGCAAACTGCACAACCACAATGACCCTGGATCATGTTCCTGATCCCCGTGGCACACTCCAGCACACACACATAGCAAGAACAGCACACCCAGAATGACGACCGTGTGGTTCAATGCGCAAACTCGAGACTGCATAACAGAGGACACAGCTGGAACCCTACAAGCGCAGAAACAGGCCTACTACATCTGACAGAGCTGGAAACTGTGAAATGGAAATATACGCGTACAACCTCACATCCGTCATGTAGTCCGAATGTACACGGTCCTGCATCTAAATCATGCACCTTCCAAACAGACACAATGTACATTGTCATACAGTCTGCATGTAAACAAGAACAATGCGCCAACATACATGTCAACACAATGTCAACATGCATGTCCCCTTCACATTGCAGAGGGACACACAACACCTCCAGCAGAGCACAGAAGACCACACACCAGTGATGCCGAAGAGGACCACCACACCTTCAACACCGATGCCTTACAACAGCCCATGGACATCCCACGCAACCCACCACCAGGACCAGGGCAGCCAAGCTACTCAGAGGAGAACACAGACCCTGCAACAGTCCACACAGCAGGAAGCACCTGCAAGCACGGCTGGCTCACAACACTTCTCCGACCCACACCCCAATGCCAGGTGTCTGAACGCCAAAAGGATGTGGCCGAACAGGTGCGGGTGCGGTCCAAACCCATGGAAGGTGAACTAGATCACATTTGTGGGTGTCTATTATCTTTCAGGGACCACCTACACCTCACAAAGGAGACCCACATTGCCATAGAGACACATGCAGATGCACATTCCTAGTACAGAACCACGCCCAGGGGCACGCAAATATCAGTCACACACCCATGTTGGCTGCGTACGACAGCCCAGTCCACTCCCCTTATGAATTGAGTGGGTGATGACAAAGCTACATGTCCAAGCTCTAACCCTCTGCCTGCGGTGCCATGTCTGCATCCGCTGGACACAGCACAATGTAATGTCATAGGGCCCAGGGCCCTCATGCATACAGCAAGACCACAGGGCCACACGCAGATATTATGTTGAACTGGCTACGGGCACGTGCGCCCGGCCCCTTTATTGGCAGGGCCATATGTTCAGTGACGCCTGTGCTGGATGCGTGTGGGGTGAGTGTAAGCCAGCCCGCACAGAGTGCTTGGTGCTGGCAACAACTTGAACAGTGGACACCAGTGCAATGGAAACTGAAAACACTTGCATAACAGAGTCAACTGCTAAGCAACATGGAGGGAGCCAGAGTACAGAGTACAGAGGTCACCCAACATTCAGAAGTGTCCATGAGTTGCAGTGCACTGAGGTTGGGGCACCAGAGCTGAGTGCGCTCATGTGATGAAAATGACTAGGATTGGTTCCATTTGGGATATTCCTGATTCAGATGCAGTGGGGTATGTTAGACCTGCATCTTCCTCATCAACGTCCCAGGTCTCCCACACTGTCTGAGATGACATTGCTGTGCAATCTGTCCACAGTACAAAACTCAATCAGTAATGGTCTATGGGTTGCAATGCACTGAGTCAGTGGCACCTGGAGTGCTGAGCAAGGGATCAGGCAAATGATGGCATCCACGACTGGTCTGAGCAATTCCGTTAGTCAGCCGGTACCACTGTTTCGACTCTGGCAGATGGTGGTTGGAGGTGGCCCTGGCGATGGTGGCGTGTGCCTCCTGTGGTGATGCGATGTCCGGGCCGGTCAGGACTCAATTTGATGTGTGAGCCCTGGTAGTCCGCAGTTGAGGTAAGAGGCAGCGGGCAGCGCAGGGCCACATACACATGGCATTGATGACCCAAAGACCATTGTCACAAAGGTCATCCAATATTCATTCAGACAGCGTCCCTGACTTGAGCTGCACAGAGTTAGTGGCCCCGGATGCACAGCGGCTGGCACAAGCACATACCCCCACGGGTCTGTGACTTGCAGTCCACTGAGGTAGGGCCATGCGGACTGAGCAGGTCCTCGTCGATGTCTAAGGTGAATGTGGTGGAGGGTTGCGAGGGACAGTGGAAGGTGTCCTCCAGGTCATGATGCAGAGGGCAGAAGCTCTCCGGAAGCAGCAAATGGAGGAGCGGAGTGCCACAGCCCCGTTGCCACCACAAATTCGGTATCAGCTACATGAGGATGTAAACTACCCCTATTCCATAGACTCAGAAACCACCAATGTTCGACCAGAGAGTGTCCATGAATGTCGGGGAACAGGCTTAGTGGCACCGGGGATGAGAGGGGATGCAGTCTGCGATTAAGCTGGTACACTGAAATGAACTCCGCCATTGCTAAATCAAGACACTGTGACCTACTGGACCGCAGTGTAGGCTGGAGGCAGCGGTCAGTAGTGGCCCACAGCCACATGTCATAGGCACGCGATGCACAGAGTTAGTGACACCAGGGCAGTCGTCGGTAGTGTTCGATCACCTCCGTAACGATGATCCTTTTTTCCTCCCAAATGCAACGCATCATCCTCTTACGCCTCACCTTGCATGCAATGATATGTACTCTGCCTTTAATAATCGATGTTCAATTCCAATTCTGAGACCTACTCGAGCGCAGCGTAGGCTGAGAGCAGTAGTCTACGTGGGCCCACAGAATCTTGCGGTTGTGACGCACTACTAAGACCTGGTGGCACCACATCGAAGGGAGTATAGTGACATGAACTCAGCCATAATTAATGTGCTCTGCCATGGTGTAATCAAGACTCAGTTCCTAATGTGTGACCTACTTGTCCTTTGTGTCTGCCGGTAGAGTACGTCAATGAGAAAGGAGTACTGCGGGCCTGTGTTGCGGAGGCCGTGATGGTCTGAGGAGGATGCCAAGGTCACTGCCCTCGGGTTTGGAGATTGCACCGGCACGTGGTGGGCCCTCTTCAACACACGCCGGTGTCGGCAGGTGGGCATTGAGGCGGCCCGGGTGCGCTGGGGCGGGTAAGACAGGTTCAGGGACCAGCATCCAGGGGTGCAGCAGGCGCACAGGATCGAAGGCAACCCCGCTCACGGTGTCAGCCTCGTGGCGGAGTGAGAGGCGCCACCCTGGCAGAGACGTTGGGCATTCCAGAAGAGGACCACGCCCAGAGTTACATGCCTTTTATTCACACCCCTACGCTGGCCTGGCATACACCCGGCCAGCCCACTCCTCTCACACTTCCGGGGGGGACGAAACAAGCTACATTTCCATGATCTTCCCCACTTGCTGGGATGAAATGGTTGCGTCCACTCTCCACTACACTCCAAACACCAGCGGTGTGTGTCGACATGGATATGTGTGTGATCTGCATACTGCAGTCTGGCCAGCACATCCACGCCACACTTGGCATTGTGTTCATTCTCAGTCATCGGTCACTTGCCTCCTTTGCACATGCCTGGCCCAGGGGCACGGACTCTGCGCTGTCTGCATGTTTCTGGGTGCCCGAGCAGTTTGTTAACGGGTGGATCGCCACAATTCGGGTGTCACGCTTGTAAGTGTTTCCCAGTGTGGATTAACACAGCGTTGGTTTGATGTTTTTATGTGTGTATGCAAGAGGCATATAATTACTCTGGAGTGCAGAATTATACTATGCGGCATAGGGCTATTTCCACGTACTGCTTAACATGAATATGTATAGAACGGTGTGCTTGTCGCTTGTGTTTGGGTGCTAATCACCTAACCTGCTGGTGATTACCATATGCTATCCATGGCTTCTATGTGTGTGCATTGAGTTTTAAGGATATGTTGGCCCGGATGCAAGACTTGATCATGAGGACCACTTGGTCGACTTTAATATATACAAGCAACTAGCAGTAGTTAAGAAACCTAATGATTGCTTACGTAATACATCTGCATGGACATATTAAAACTAATGAATGTTGAGAGTACGTCTCCAAAGATGAATTGTGTCCCTGCAAGATATGACACGGTGCACGGGTGATGTTTATATTACATGCCTTCTTAAAAAATGTCTGTGTGTTGTGGGCTGCTGCTCCCCCAACATAGTATTATTTATGGGCAGACTCAGACCCCGGAGGATGTGACAGGGGTGCCGGGTCCCCCTCTATATATGATGACCTACTTTACGCCTCTAACCTTTTGTTACCCTATCATTAGTTTGTGACTACAAAGGACATCACCCCCTCCTTGGCCAGGAAGCCGGAATCCCTTAAAGTCTAGGTTACGGAGGAGTCCTGCTATTTGAAGTCAATAGTTTGTTCATAAAAATATTGTTACCATATGTCAATGTTGCATATTCGCCTACGAGGGTGTTACTTCCTCCCACTCAACACATGTGTTAGTTTACAGTGGTTTGCAGCGACAGTGCACTTGCGTGCCCACACTATAAATACAAGCATCAAGCATATGCTAATGTGGGAAAGCTGTTCTTTTTTTCCCCAATGTTATGTATCTTTTGTTAATCCCTTCGGAAAAGATTAATGGACTTACATAGATCCAGTATTAGATAGGATTTACCTGGGATATTGGTAGTTTACACACAATAGCAGCAATCCTCTATGTGACTATTTGAACCACTTAGGCTAGTAAAGGGATCTATAAACCCTGATGAATACCCCATGCCTGTAAGGCTATAATTGGAGTGCCGAAACATGTTAGCAGATGAGAGACGGGTCTGTGTCATTGTCCTCTGTGTACCCGCTCGTCTTTGTTTTTAGATATACCTGGGGTCCCCACTAATAAAGGTGAAATACAGAGGAACCCCAAGGTATTTTTAGTTTGTCTGAATCCTGCCTTGCCCAGTAGTTTTTATCTAAGAACTCCCTCTTTCCTTAAAGTCTTTGAGGAGGTTGAGTCCGCCCTAGTGACACTGAACTTCTAGAGTGGGGAGAGCATGCCGATGATGAAGCATGACACTACTAAGTGTGTGAGGTTTCCTCTTCCATAAAGTGTGCCTTTTGTTAAAAGCTTGGCAGAAGTCCTGTGATGTCCAAACTCTGTACATCTGATTGTTTCTGTAAGATATAGTCTATCTTCTATCTCTCCTTTTTCTTCCTTGCACTGCCATGCTCATATTTAGGCTTCACCTGCACAGCGTTTGCACTGTCTCGGTGAAATGTATTGTTAATATATATCTTTAAAAGGGGCTTACATCCCGCCCCCTTGTTTTTCATTGGCTCCTTTGCTTGTCACTTACTTTTCCTCCGTTTCTATTGGCTGTGGCATGCTATTTCCTGTTCTTCCTCATGTGTTTTCATACGCTTTTGAAGCAGATTTAAAAAAAAAAATGTTTTGCCTGCACCTTGGCTTGCACGCATATCTGACAGCTCTCAAATGTACTGCATGTGCCTGGTCAGTTTCATGCCGGCTCTTTTATTATTATTATTATCTTCGTCATGCTTGAACAGCCTGACCTTATTATGGCTGCCTCTCAGGACATTGCCTTGTTTTAATGAGTCACACCTCATGAGCGAGACACAATCATTCGCTCTCACCATTTATTGTTTTGAAGTTTTATATAGTGCGAAATCGACCTATAGGTATTGGAGCGCATTACATGAGCACCAGTTACATTACACAAGAACACATTAATTTTTGGTAGGCTCAGGGAGTTGAAGTGATTTACCCAGAATCAGAGCATGTTGAGCTGAAGGCAAGGCTCGAACCTGGTTCCCCAGTGTCAATGTCGGCAGCTGTGGCCATTATGCCACAACCTCCTCGGGGGGCTCTGCTTTTTCTTGGAGTTACTGTGTGCACTCTCAGCTGCTGCTTTCCGTTTCACATTGTAAAGTTCATTGATTAAACAAAACTATCATCTAATGTTAGTAGCAGTGCAGGATTATCTATCATATGATATCTTTTTCCTCCATCATGCCTAAGACTTTGCTTCTTCTAATAACATTTATCTGTTTCATTCTGAACAAAATAGCAAGACAAAAAACAGATCACATTCTGTGTCCTACTGTTCGTATAAAAAAGTTTGACAGTCGGTTTTATCAACAAATTTTCTTTTTTCAACAGATTGTAAATTCAGGGTAGAAACAGTTTGTTTTGCGGTTAGTTACAGGGATAAAGTTAAAGCTGTAACTTCTGTAAACTGTTTTCTTGGCACCCCCCACTGACAGACAGAAGAAATGCAGAAAATGTCTTTGACTCCTCGATTTATAAAAGTATCTCATCAGATGCACAGATCTACAGTGAATGCTTTGCAGCTTGTTTATATCTGCAGCCTAAGCTTCCTACGGTGCCTGCAACCGTTTTGCAGCTGACAGATTAATATTTTCCTTAGAAACAGAAGGTATATGAGGGTATGCTCCTATGTAGTAGTTACATGTTATTCAAAGAATGTATTATGGATCCCCCAGGGCTGGCAGATGGGAGATTATAAACGGATCGGGCCTATGTGGGAGGATTGCATTTACTTATCAAACACAGGAGAGCCTTCAATGGTCGTAAAAATGTTAGGGGCATCAATTTATTAGTTACAGGAAACACATCCTTCTGAGAGGAGCAGCTGAAAGCTGCGTGAGTTGGCCAGGTGCAGCTCCCCTGGAGATCTGAGCCGAGGTTTGTATTTATCCGGTATCTGTAAACCCCTAGGGATCTCAAGGCACCGTCGGTGAGTTGAGTGAGCTATTGCCCAGAGTCACAGGGTGCTGAGTTGATCTGCTGCCGGGGATTGAACCGTGAGACCGCTGCTCCGGAGTCAACCGCTCTGCCCGCTGCACCACACCTCTCTGCCGAGAAGAAAACTGAGACAAATAGCTTTGCCAGCACTTGTGACATCTGTGTGACCTGCAAGGAACACGTTTGAAACCTGGCAGGTCTGCATTAACATCTAAACCTTCTCAGGTTAATCATTTAAATGCCAGTAAATAGGATAATGGTGCCCTTATTATTTACTCTGCTTACACATGCCAAAACTGTGATAACCAGCACTATTTTCAAAACAGATTATTGTTGCATATAATGATTAGCTTGAAGTACACCGACAAGATTAGTGGAACTATAAAATGCACATACAATTCAAAATAACCTTTTATTGCTGGGAATGTCTCTATTACCACCATGGAGTCTGTTTCTCACCTACAACATCTCTGGACCTCACTATGAGCACCCCGGTCAACTGATAGGCTAATTCCACACTGAGCATTACTGATACCACACAGTGTCTTTTTTCCTGGGTACAGTATTACCACATTGTTAACTCAGGTAGTGCAGATTTAACGTGGATTCACGATTGAAAGTTGAGAGTCCTGTGGTGAATAAAGAATGACTATGGGGGTCGATAATTCCAGTCCTGAAGCAATTCCTTGTGTTCCTCTGAGCGTCCATCGGATATTTAGGCTTCTTTCAGTAGTCCAAAATCTCCAGGGGATACATGACATGTCCATGAGGCTTGCCCAGACTTTGCAATTCCTGATGGGATAACTTTGCTCCGGCCCCACCAGGAATCCTAAAGAAGCAGCAAGTTGAATTCTCTCTGTAGTCAAGGACTGTAGTCCATGCAACATTTTTTCCTTTCCACTGCGCTGTTGGGTTGCAAAGTTCTGGAATTTAAAATGGTGTGATTTTAGAATGACTGCTCTTATGACGTATTTACAATATATTGCCTTTCTCAGTAAACAAGTCTGAACACTTTAACCGAGTTTCTTTAACTAATATTGCACAGCTGGTCACCAAGCTACAACTTAGAAAAAAATAGTCATTATTAATCACATAAGCCAAACCTAATGCATTTACCAATGCTTGTTGTGATTGCAGTGTGACATCATTAGTCGAATGTAGGCTGTAGTGAAGTCATGGATAGAAAGTTATGTTCAGATTAGGTTCTGTGGTCATATGTTGGTGGATGGCAGGAGATGAGGATACAAGATGCTTACTATCTGCTACTTGAGAAGAATAAAAATAAAGAGCGGAAGTTTTAGCCTGACAGTGTATTCTTTCCGCTCACTTTTCGCACACACTTGCCACATAATTTACCTTTTGCTACATCATTTTACGATGTGAAGAGAAATAAATGTGTTTGTGGATCATACAAATTAAAAATTACTAAAAAGGCCTTGATTACAGTACCATTAACTACACGAGACCTTTAAAGAAAATCTTCGATAGGCTACAAAGGTTATAAATGCAAGCTACAGAATGTGACCAGTACTATTCAGTGGGACATGGGCTCAAAAAGCCTCTTTAAATCGATCTCCCATTTTACACCAACCAGGAACTTACAATTGTCAACTGGATACACACAATTCATAGACACAGCTTCAAACAATTGTAAGATCCAGGAAGATTCCTGGGTGTGCAGGGACCAACCCTGTGAAATGCTTAGAATCCAGATCTATACAATACATCCAACTACTTGCTGTCCAGGAATCAGAAGAAAACGTAATTTTGTGCAAGAGTTCGCACCAAAAGTAAGGATGGCCGTGCAAGGAAGGGGGCGTGGTCAAAATAGGGCAGACTTGGTTCCACTTCTTGTGCACCAGCGTCATTAGGGCAGGAATAGATGACAAGCTTCATCATCAAACTGGGCTCCACTCGAGCAATGCAGGAGCCAAGCTGGGCCCGGATAGAGGCAGATTTAAAGCTAGGAGCAGAAAGACAGTTCTTTGCAGGCAAATTCCAACATGGAATAGTGCCACTAACAGACCATCATGTCAGACTTTTAATATGAGTATCAAGGTTTCTTTGTTAAACAGAAACAATAGCATTTTGAGTCTGACAGCAGTGAGATATTATCAGATGTGATTATTCAGTCACCAGCTGTGGGGCATATTCTCAAGAATGTGTGTAGTATCTTAACGCAACATCCAACATCGCAGTCTATCGCTGGAAAATTACGCCGTGTTGACGAATCATACTCAACATGGCAGTACCATGCGATAATCACCAGATAACGCATCAAATTACCGCGTTAAAATCAACGCCACGCCGCAAAAATGCGAACGCAAAAAATCTTGCTGTGAGGCCAATCGCGACAGGCCTGCAAATCCCACGCGTCTGGTGGGAAAATGCACTATAAAAGCTACAGAAACAACACACCTGAAACAATCCAAGATGCGTAGCAACATAGATGCCCCCTGACCGAGCACAGAGGTCAGCGGGAACCCCACAACCCACACAGACCACCAGCAAGGAACAACAGGGTCAGAGAAGGCAAAAGAGAAGTGGGAGAGGAAGAGGGGTGCAGTCAGCAGCAAAACCAGATCTGCGTCACAGAGGTAACAGACACTACCATCAACTGACCCACAAGTAGACCACCGGGAATGCAGTTGGAGTTTTGAGGAGGCCAATGGAGGAGGCCAAGAGGCGCTGGCATGATGTGATAATCTAAAACAGGCACAAACCCGCTTCCAACAGGAAGGCTGCAATGGCGACAGGAGGTGGGAGTCCTGCGCCACAAGAGGAGCTGGAGGAGCTGGAGGAAATGGAGGCCACAGTCATTAGTGTGGAGACGGTGCAAGAAGTAGGGAGTACGGACACCGCTCGAGAGGACCTGACACAACATCAACAGGGTGAGTAATGACCAGGGACTGGGGGGACGGGGAGATGGGCACAAAGGCACACATGCACAACGATGTGTAGCAAACTGCACACCCACAATGACCCTGGATCATGTTCCTGATCCCCGTGGCACACTCCAGCACACACACATAGCAAGAACAGCACACCCAGAATGACGACCGTGTGGTTCAATGCGCAAACTCGAGACTGCATAACAGAGGACACAGCTGGAACCCTACAAGCGCAGAAACAGGCCTACTACATCTGACAGAGCTGGAAACTGTGAAATGGAAATATACGCGTACAACCTCACATCCGTCATGTAGTCCGAATGTACACGGTCCTGCATCTAAATCATGCACCTTCCAAACAGACACAATGTACATTGTCATACAGTCTGCATGTAAACAAGAACAATGCGCCAACATACATGTCAACACAATGTCAACATGCATGTTCCCTTCACATTGCAGAGGGACACACAACACCTCCAGCAGAGCACAGAAGACCACACACCAGTGATGCCGAAGAGGACCACCACACCTTCAACACCGATGCCTTACAACAGCCCATGGACATCCCACGCAACCCACCACCAGGACCAGGGCAGCCAAGCTACTCAGAGGAGAACACAGACCCTGCAACAGACCACACAGCAGGAAGCACCTGCAAGCACGGCTGGCTCACAACACTTCTCCGACCCACACCCCAATGCCAGGTGTCTGAACGCCAAAAGGATGTGGCCGAACAGGTGCGGGTGGGGTCCAAACCCATGGAAGGTGAACTAGATCACATTTGTGGGTGTCTATTATCTTTCAGGGACCACCTACACCTCACAAAGGAGACCCACACTGCCATAGAGACACATGCAGATGCACATTCCTAGTACAGAACCACGCCCAGGGGCACGCAAATATCAGTCACACACCCATGTTGGCTGCGTACGACAGCCCAGTCCACTCCCCTTATGAATTGAGTGGGTGATGACAAAGCTACATGTCCAAGCTCTAACCCTCTGCCTGCGGTGCCATGTCTGCATCCGCTGTACACAGCACAATGTAATGTCATAGGGCCCAGGGCCCTCATGCATACAGCAAGACCACAGGGCCACACGCAGATATTATGTTGAACTGGCTACGGGCATGTGCGCCCGGCCCCTTTATTGGCAGGGCCATATGTTCAGTGACGCCTGTGCTGGATGCGTGTGGGGTGAGTGTAAGCCAGCCCGCACAGAGTGCTTGGTGCTGGCAACAACTTGAACAGTGGACACCAGTGCAATGGAAACTGAAAACACCTGCATAACAGAGTCAACTGCTAAGCAACATGGAGGGAGCCAGAGTACAGAGTACAGAGGTCACCCAACATTCAGAAGTGTCCATGAGTTGCAGTGCACTGAGGTTGGGGCACCAGAGCTGAGTGCGCTCATGTGATGAAAATGACTAGGATTGGTTCCATTTGGGATATTCCTGATTCAGATGCAGTGGGGTATGTTAGACCTGCATCTTCCTCATCAACGTCCCAGGTCTCCCACACTGTCTGAGATGACATTGCTGTGCAATCTGTCCACAGTACAAAACTCAATCAGTAATGGTCTATGGGTTGCAATGCACTGAGTCAGTGGCACCTGGAGTGCTGAGCAAGGGATCAGGCAAATGATGGCATCCACGACTGGTCTGAGCAATTCCGTTAGTCTGCCAGTACCACTGTTTCGACTCTGGCAGATGGTGGCTGGAGGTGGCCCTGGCGACGGTGGCGTGTGCCTCCTGTGGTGATGCAATGTCCGGGCCGGTCAGGACTCAATTTGATGTGTGAGCCCTGGTAGTCCGCAGTTGAGGTAAGAGGCAGCAGGCAGCGCAGGGCCACATACACATGGCATTGATGACCCAAAGACCATTGTCACAAAGGTAATCAAATATTCATTCAGACAGCGTCCCTGACTTGAGCTGCACAGAGTTAGTGGCCCCGGATGCACAGCGGCTGGCACAAGCACATACCCCCACGGGTCTGTGACTTGCAGTCCACTGAGGTAGGGCCATGCGGACTGAGCAGGTCCTCGTCGATGTCTAAGGTGAATGTGGTGGAGGGTTGCGAGGGACAGTGGAAGGTGTCCTCCAGGTCATGATGCAGAGGGCAGAAGCTCTCCGGAAGCAGCAAATGGAGGAGTGGAGTGCCACAGCCCCGTTGCCACCACAAATTCGGTATGAGCTACATGAGGATGTAAACTACCCCTATTCCATAGACTCAGAAACGACCAATGTTCGACCAGAGAGTGTCCATGAATGTCGGGGAACAGGCTTAGTGGCACCGGGGATGAGAGGGGATGCAGTCTGCGATTAAGCTGGTACACTGAAATGAACTCCGCCATTGCTAAATCAAGACACTGTGACCTTCTGGACCGCAGTGTAGGCTGGAGGCAGCGGTCAGTAGTGACCCACAGCCACATGTCATAGGTACGCGATGCACAGAGTTAGTGACACCAGGGCAGTCGTCGGTAGTGTTCGATCACCTCCGTAACGATGATCCTTTTTTCCTCCCAAATGCAATGCATCATCCTCTTACGCCTAACCTTGCATGCAATGATATGTACTCTGCCTTTAATAATCGATGTTCAATTCCAATTGTGAGACCTACTCGAGCGCAGCGTAAGCTGAGAGCAGTAGTCTACGTGGGCCCACAGAATCTTGCGGTTGTGACGCACTACTAAGACCTGGTGGCACCACATCGAAGGGAGTATAGTGACATGAACTCAGCCATAATTAATGTGCTCTGCCATGGTGTAATCAAGACTCAGTTCCTAATGTGTGACCTACTTGTCCTTTGTGTCTGCCGGTAGAGTACGTCAATGAGAAAGGAGTACTGTGGGCCTGTGTTGCGGAGGCCGTGATGGTCTGAGGAGGATGCCAAGGTCACTGCCCTCGGGCTTGGAGATTGCACCGGCACGTGGTGGGCCCTCTTCAACACACGCCGGTGTCGGCAGGTGGGCATTGAGGCGGCCCGGGTGCGCTGGGGCGGGTAAGACAGGTTCAGGGACCAGCATCCAGGGGTGCAGCAGGCGCACAGGATCGAAGGCAACCCCGCTCACGGTGTCAGCCTCGTGGCAGGGTGAGAGGCGCCACCCTGGCAGAGACGTTGGGCATTCCAGAAGAGGACCACGCCCAGAGTTACATGCCTTTTATTCACACCCCTACGCTGGCCTGGCATACACCCGGCCAGTCCACTCCTCTCACACTTCCGGGGGGGACGAAACAAGCTACATTTCCATGATCTTCCCCACTTGCTGGGATGAAATGGTTGCGTCCACTCTCCACTACACTCCAAACACCAGCGGTGTGTGTCGACATGGATATGTGTGTGATCTGCATACTGCAGTCTGGCCAGCACATCCACGCCACACTTGGCATTGTGTTCATTCTCAGTCATCGGTCACTTGCCTCCTTTGCACATGCCTGGCCCCCACCTCTTCCGACATTCTGTGGCTGAGGTGCCATGCCGTTGATGACTTGTGTACATGGCTGGCCCAGGTTCCCACAGTGAGTTGTGCTGTCGTGTCTGATGGGTGTGCATGTGAGCTTATGACATGTGCATTGCCTGTGTTGTGAGTTGCATGATTGGTGAGTTGAGGTGTGTAGTGTGTGCATTTGGTATTGGCCAACGAGCAGTGCATTTCTGTGGGTGCCATCCTGGTAGCGCTGGTTGATGATGGATTGTCGGAAGATGTGTGAATCATGCACGCTGCCTGGGTGGTTGGTGTTGATGTTGGTGGAGATTGCCCGGTGGTCCACTATTGCCTGCACATTGGTGGGATATGTGCGCTTTCAGTGCAGTGTTGCCAGGGGCTACTAGTAAGACATGTGTGCAGTCAATTGCCCTCTGACACGTGCGCAAAGCCAGCTGTGGCATAGAGGCCCTGCTTGATCCCTGACTGTTCCTACGTAGGGTGTGGGAAGTATAGATAGTGGGGTACCAAGCTGATGGTGTCATCCATGACCGTTGTGAGAGACTTGGATTGGCGTGGCGGTGTGACTCCTCCTTCTCAGGTGTATGTTGGTTGGAGGGTACCAGAGGCCAACACTTGCAGCACGGCCAGCAGCTTTGTCTGAGGTGGGATGTTGGTTGTTCCCTGTGTTGGTACCGTCAGCCTGTGGACAATGGTGGTCAGGATACCGCTGAGGGTTTTCCCTTTGAGCATGTAGTGGGCACTGACATTCTCTGGCGTTGGGTCTGTGAGGTTGGTGCATTTTCTGAGGGTCACTGTCTTTGTCTGCGCTGCCTCAGTGTTGGTCCGGTGGGGTGGCCGTGGGTTTCCAGGGGGCTGGGAGGGGGCTGGGGGTCCTGGGGGTGGTGGCGGTGGGTGTTGCGGCCAGCCACGGCCGGTGGTAGGTGTAACTGCAGGGCGGTGACGTAGGGAGGGGGAGGGGCAGGGTGGGGGGTTGTAATGTATGGATTACGGACTTTAACAGGTAAGTAAACATATAAATAAATAAAACGAATTTCGTTGCGCGCACTGCATCACATTTGGTGATGCAGTGCACACAACGAAATTCATTTTATTAATTTATATGGTTACTTACCTGTTAAAGTCCGTAATCCATACATTACAACCCCCCACCCTGCCCCTCCCCGTCCCTATGTCACCGCGCTGCAGTTACACCTACCACCGGCCGTGGCTGGTTGCGGCCCTCTTGGGTGTTCGGCCCGCATGTTCTGTGGCTCCATGGCATCTGTTGTTGTTCAGGTGTGGCTCTGGGCTGGGCTCCCTTTTCTGGTGCAGGCTTCCGTCCGACTTAACACCAGGTCAGAGCAGGTGTTAATTTCCTACTGCTAATGCGCATTATCGCATGTTTCGCAGGCTTTACACCAATCTGGCTGGTCAACCACCGGCCGTGGCTGGTTGCGGCCCTCTTGGGTGTTCGGCCCGCATGTTCTGTGGCTCCATGGCATCTGTTGTTGTTCAGGTGTGGCTCTGGGCTGGGATCCCTTTTCTGGTGCAGGCTTCCGTCCGACTTAACACCAGGTCAGAGCAGGTGTTAATTTCCTACTGCTAATGCGCATTATCGCATGTTTCGCAGGCTTTACACCAATCTGGCTGGTCATTGAGAATGTTGCCGAGTGGTGTTGTCGCTGTTTTTGGCACAGGAACGCCTCCTCTGCATCTCATTAGCGATAGTTGCCGGGGTCGTCTGTGGCGATGTTTTTTGCGGCTGCTATTGCGGGTAAACAGGTGCAATGGGCTGTTAGCACCACCTTGTGAATGGGGTGATACATTTATCGTGACTTTGGCTGCGATAAGGTGCTGTTAACTCTGTGATAACTCCTTGAGAATATGCCCCTGTATGTTTTAGAAACTGTGGAATAAGTCGTTGTTACAGAGGGCTTCACTGTGAAGCTGTAAGCTCTAGGTGGAACAGAGCAGTACTGAGAGACTGCAGTACCCGTCCCTGTCACTAGAGGTTGCATTTGTCCCCACGTGACACAGGAATGGGTTGCAGCATTGAGCTCATGGTGCCAAACCTAAGCCTGGGCGGTGAACTCCGCTCTGTTCGCAGAGTTTGTGGAGTTTTGAGCTGTGAGCAGAGGGACATGCCACACTCTATATAGCAAGCTGCTAGCTCTGAGCTGCAGCAGTGCAGCTTTGCTTCTTGAGCTCTGCTGTCAGACTCTGGTTTTCAAGGGAAGCTCGCTGTCTGTTTCACTTAAACATTTGGGCATTTACATCTGATCAGTGCACATATATATGCAGAGCAAGGCCACTGACTTTTAACAACGAGAAAGGAAGTGGCAGGCCAGGTACCAAACGAGCTGAGGGTTTAAAAGTTCTGTCTTGATTACCAGGAAATGATTTGAATTACAGAAAGAAAGTCTGATGACACACATTTACCAGGAGGAAAGGAACATATGTTTGTAGATCATCTCCCATAATAATACAGTGCATTTACAGAGGCAGCAAGGGTGTCATTTGACTTGTTACAAGCAAAGAAAAAAGTGCCCTAACTGCAGTTTGGGGATTGAAATGCGAAAACAATCAGGGTTCATTGGACCTCTAAGAGCTCTGGTGTCATTACACCTGCTGCACTGTTGACAACTACACCTTTGGAGCTGTAGGTACCGACATTTGCGTCCCACAGTCCTTTACAATTGTACCTTAACAAAACTGTTTAACCTGCAATCAAGTTTATCTGGCAGTGGAGGGAAATGCTCTTTTCTGGAGTGCGCTTTGTCTTTTGAGCTAATAATAGTTTGCGCGTCAGCTGTATATTTTTGACTTTTGTTCGCCTGCGTGCCTGAAGCATTTTACTGCGTGGCATTAGGTGGGAAGCAGGGCGGGCGCACAAGCGCGCAGGCTTGAGGGCGCATAGCCCAGAACTGACAGAGGAAAGCCGATAGCATACACTGGCCATAGGCAGCCACAAGAAGGGCCAGATGCACAAAGCCTTTTTTTCATTCGCAAATGGCCCAGTTCACAGAATCGAATCATTTGTGAATGCAAAAAAACTTTTTCTAATATATCAAACTCAATATGCGACTCGGTAACATTACCAAATCACAATTTGGGTTTGCGACCTAATTCCGATTCGATATTTGTAAGGGGTGTGTTTAGAGTGTCTCACCCAAATACAGAATTGCAGGGTTATGTATTAATGTTTGTGACTGAAATGCGGCCAGAGAACATTAATATTTTAAAGACACCTCAAAGGAGGTGTTAACCCTCTCACAAACGTTGAGGGGTCCCCATAGGACCGCTTCCCCTTTATGAATGTTGAAAAAAATATTTTTTAAGAGTTGGACCACTGCCTACTCTTAAAAAATAAAAAATTACCCTTTCATTATTTTTTGTTTAAACACATTGGGGCAGATTTATGATAACTGGCGCATCCCCAGGGATGCGCCAGTTATTTTGCACCGCTGCTCCGCCACCCATGGTGCACCGCATTTACAATGCGGCGCACCATGGGGCAAAAACGGCACAGATGCGTGACGCATCTGTGCCGTAAAGGTGGCGCATTGCTGGAGTTACGTCGCAAGCACGACGCAGCTGCAGCAAGGCTCAGGAGTGCCCTATCTGACCAATGCTGCGTCAAGACCTACGCCTGCTACAAGCAGGCGCAGGGTTTTGACGCAGCATTGGCCTGAAAGTGACTGAGTGAAATCTTATAGATTTCACTCAGCCACTTTTGCGAGGCGCACCTGCCCCGGAACGCCCACCCTGCGCCGGAACGCCCACAAGTGGCGCAGGGCTTTACAACGTGACGCATCTGCCTAGATGCGTCACGTTGTAAATGGGTCATAGGGATGCGCCACGTTTACGGCGCAGTTGCGTGACGCAAACGTGGCGCATTACCAACATAAATCTGCCCCAACCTGTTTTAAGTAAACCAGGTTGTATGTAAAGAAAAAAAGCTTTGCTTAAAAGCAATCACAGACATGGTGGTCTGCTGACCTCAACAGGCCACACTCCATTCCTGTGATAAACTCAAGATTCTGGGATGTACTTGCACACAATTTATATCACGAGTGGTCACTAACATCACAAGATAATAATCAGACTTAAATTATTAGATAGAAGAGTTGCAATATTCATCTTAGTACATGAAGAAGGGTAAGACAAAAAAAGGTAACAAATAACCTATATAAAGTGGGGTAAATATTTATTCCTCATTCTTCACATGATGCGACAGCAGGCAACACATGTTGGTCCATCTGCAGAACCTTGTAAAAAGTTGAACCGAAATCGGTCAGCTATATAAATTGTTACAATGTCCTGTTATTCTCTCTGCTAGGTCCATCAGGGGTAAGGAAAATGCCAAGTATCCTGCGGATGATATTGTCATCAGTGAGGCTGACAAGGGGGCAATGTTTTGATCCTCAATGTTGATGACTATATCAAAGAAGCAACCAGACAACGACAGGAGACTAATTGTCCCACCAAAGAAATCCATTTACAACTTAAAAATAAAAATTAGAATATTGGTTTAACTAACAACATCTGACCTTTGAGGAAAAACTGCATTGAACATCCCACAATGGCTATATTCTATCTACACCCCAAAGTACACAAATGGGGTTCCCCTCCCCAACCAGGACATCAAACCATAGCTAGAACCAACTCTATCTGCTCGCTAGTGGGGGAATACATCCTGATCTCTTTCAGGAAGGGTCTGAAGACTTGGCTTTTTAAGGCATAACTTCTGTTATATTTTAAATTTTTAGCACTTTTTATTTCACGGCTGGCAGGGTGTTGGATGACAAGCGCCTAGACGCCTTAGGGTATTAGCTGAGCTATACAAATAAATATATAAATAAAAACAATTACAATCATTTATGAAAGACCTCCCCTCATACATCAGGAATTTAAAGGACATCTACAGCAAATGGACAACATGGACTGGCATCTTGACTACATCTTCGTCACCATCGATGTTGTCAGTCTGCATACTTCCATCAAACAAGAACATGGATTTAAAACAATTAATAAAGCACTTTCTACACAATGTCTATATTATCTTAACTCACGGGATATGATCCTTGACCTTCCGCAATTCTGCCTGACCCATAACATATTCAGTTTCAATAAGTACTACCTTATTACTCTAACAACATTTCCAATGCTCTTAACTCCTCCAAAGAGTTCTCTGGATTATTAAAGGCCTGCCAGACCCTGGTCAAGCTTCTTTGCCTATTACTCTCTCTCAGACCAACTGTGAGGACATCACAAAACTTGTAGCAAGATTACTGTTATTTACTTTTCTCTGGCCGACGATGGAGGTATGGAACAACAAGTTGGTCCAGGGTCTTCTTGCAACCCTAGCCTATCAAAGTTCAGTCCCACAGATTATGATATACTGGAGTCATTATTATACTGTCTTAAATCAGGCTCGCCCCCGGAATACTCTTCCTTTTAACCCCATGCGTGCTGCGGTTTTTCCCACTGTGCGCTGAAGTTTTGTAAATACCGCGTTACATGACGAGCTCAGCTCATCATGAGCGTACGAGAGGTGTAACTACAAAGAGGAATATCCGGGTCACAAAATAAACAAGTGTGTCCTGAAACAGGAATCTAGGCAAAACTGAGGGACTAACAGCTAACCAAAATGAGTAGCCAGAGGCTGAGAATTTCTCATCAGACCACTCAATTGGCGGAGTATCATCACATGAGGTTAGATGATGGATCCAGACAACGCCCAGCCCATCATGTGACGGTGCAGTTGTGGATACCAAATGTTGTCTCCAACCAGAGGTTTTCTCAATGTTGGCTGCTGATGAGGTGCAGTGCGTGAAAGTGAGTGAAATTAAGATTGATTATCAGAACAAAAATTATGTTTAATAGATATTGTTCTGGTATCAAAAGTTAAAATCACGCCTGGTAGTCTGACAATATGGCTACCCAGTGGCGCTGTGCAAGACGGTCGACATGTTTCAGCCAGGAGGAAGTATTATCCGGCTTTCTTCAGGACCAAATCAGTGTGTAATGCTACTGCACGCATTAATTTCTAATAAGTGTTTGTGCAAAGTACTTCCAAAATAAAAGTGCAAGTGCTCTGGTATACAAGAGAAAATTCTCACAAAGATGAAATCATCCTACCAGGACCTTGGAGCCCCAATGTGCCCTGGGGATGTTGGATAGCGATTTCCTTACCCAGCCTTGTGTGGGTGGTAGACCTCACCTCACCTGGCAACTGCTCGGGAAAACTGAGGCACCGCTCTATCCGTCGTTACCCCTCTCTGTCGTCACTTCCTCTCGGACGACAGAGAGGGGTACAGACGGATAGAGCGGTGCGTTTTCATTGATCTGTGCTGATCTACGCAAAATGGGGAGAGAGTCCAGGAGGTTGAGAGCACCGTCAAAACCTTGGTTCAAGACTTGGCAACTCTGAAAACCCAAATGAAAGAAGTACAACTGCTTCAAGCTACATTGGAGGTCCGGATTGAAGACCTGGAGGGAAGGGCACGCCAAAATGATATTCGCATTCTTAGGGTGCTGGAACGATCGGAAGGGGGGGAACCGGATCTGTTCGTAGAAAAACTGATAACGCAGAAACTCCAACCAAGAAGCCTTTCAAAAGAAATTCTGTAGAGCAGGCCCACTGAGTGCCGGGCAGACGTCCCAGGCCTGGAGCTCTGACCCGACCAATCGTAGCTTGTCTCTTCAATTACAGAGACCGGGATGTTATCCTACAACACGCCGGTATAGCCCCACCAGTGCTATTAGATATTACGCAGGTTACCGTTTTCCCGTACTTCATATTAAAGACTCAAGCGCTTAGACGGAACTTAATGGCAGCAAAAAAGGAATTCAGGAAAAAGGAATAAAATACTCCATGCTATTCCCGGCAAGAGGTGTGTTTTTTTGATACCCCGGAAGCAGTTTGGGAATGGTTGGAGGGCTGGAGAACAGTGGAGGGACCCAGAGCAAAAACACTGCAAGATAGGTTCCGGAAAGTAGCAAAGGGGACAGAGGAGCAATGTGAAGGGGACCCGCAAGGGGAAGGGAGACAAACTAAGGACTGAAAGGAGACAGGCAGACCCTTAGGAGGAGTGGCATGATCAGCAAAGCAAGCCTTGATACAATCAAAGAAAGCACAAACATCGGCCCCTTGCAGAGACCTCTACCAGCCAATAAGGAGTGGCAGAACTGACTATGAGTTTGAGATCCAGCAGGTGGTGAAACTAATTGGCTCTGGCCGCAGGATATCTGCACTGGTCCCAGGGACATAACGAGACAGTAAATATGGGTGAGTGGGGTAGGGAGAGGTTGTGGGCAAGTCCACGTTTCTGATGTTAAACGGGTGGTCGACAGGCTCTCTGCAAAGTTGAGGGCAGGCGATTGGGGCTCCGTCGAGCAGGGATGCAGGGTGGGGGGGTTTCGGGGAAGGTGGGGGAGGATTTTCAATTGTATAGCACGTTGGCTATTGTTTTAGTATATTGGAAAGAACAGACAGAACGTATCAAGCAGGCCCTCCAAAATTTCGCGATTTTGCGTTTTGCCGTGAAATCGGCACTTTCGTAAAAATGCCACGATTTTTTCAAAAGTGCCTGTGAAATCGGCACTTTTGTAAAAATGCCGCCATTTTTACAAAAGTGCCCGCGAAATTGCATGTGCAATTGTTAAAACCCATGGACAACAGGGCAGTAGGTAAATATCTACTTGTATGATACCACGAAACTGGACAAACCCTTTCGCCCCTTGTCTCTATTAGTTGGGCAACACCAGTGACTTCTCTCACTCTGTCTCAGCTCAATAAAATAAATCAGGACTCATTTCAAATTGTCTCGGGCTACCATACTTACCTTCCTACCTATGCATCGTGGCTCTGTTTAATATTTATCTGACATGCAACAACAGACACAGGCTGGTAGGTAACCTCTTACATCTTCCCTTGAAGAACTCAAAACAAGATGGGGGATGAGAATAAATTCAGGAAAAAAGACTACTGCTCCTACTTCCTGGTTGAATATGTGTTGTGTTGATGCTATGGCGTATTCAATGGCCTCCAAGAAGAGGCTGGCTGTACATTCACTCTCAAGTGCCTCATCAATGGTTCCCATCAAAAGACAAAGTAGAATGTACTCTTGAAATTTAGCAGAAACGTAGTTTCTCACAATTGATCTAATTATTATGGGCAGCCAGAATCTTCAGAGCAGAAATCCTGAGAGGGACCTGTACTCTTTGAAATTCAGACTGCAGTCTGTGATTGCTTATGCCCAACACGGGGCCCAATCGGGCTAGTCTAGGATCACCATCTCATAGGTCTGGATTAATGTGAGCGTGAAAAGAGAGGTACTAGCCAGAGGCCCGTACATTACTACTTAACCAGTAATTCGGGGTTCAGCCTCTGAGATAAAGGTGCTATATGGCTCTGAGTCAGGGTGCAGTGACTGTGTCAATTCATAATATAAATATAATAGTGTATTAAAACCAGAAGGTCTGAAATGCACTGTGCAGACCCTCCAGGATTTCGCGATTTTGCATTTTGCCGCGATATCGGCATTTTTGTCAAAATGCCGCCATTTTTACAAAATTCCCGCGAAATTGAAGGGTAGCGGATGCCGACCCAGGCTGGAGGAAGGGCTATAAATGCTCAGGCTATATGGTTTAACACACAGTATGCCCAATTACAGAGAATGAATGATTATGAGTAAAATAAAGTGCCGCAAAAATGCCGCTAAATTTCCATATTTGTGCCGCTAAATTTCCATTTTTGTGCCGCTAAATTTGCTAATCCATACCGCTATATCCTGGGGGGTCTGCATCAAGGAGCAGAATTTACTTGAGATACCAATATTACATACCACTAACGTGCCCAGTAGGGCCATACATCGAATAGGGACACAATGCAGCTTCTTACGTAACACATTATTGATACTGTGATGACAGGGCAGACACCAGTGGAACTAAAAGTGATGACATGGAATGTGAACGGGTTGGGCAACAAAATAAAATGGGGTATAGTCCTGCAATTTATAAAGAGGCACACCCCAGATGTGGTGCTATTGCAGGAGACTCATTTACTGGGGAATACTTCTTGAGCACTTAATCGGGGGGTTACGAAGTGAAGGCATATGCGGGATATACCACGGGCTCTAGGGGCATGGGAATCCTCCTGAGAAAAAACCTCCCCTTGATTATTGACAAGACTTGGATGGACAGACTAGGGAGATACACAGCTCTATTGGGATTATGGGCGGGGGAGGTAGTAAATATACTCTCACTATATGTCCCCCCAACGTTGAAAGAATCAACATTGGAAGACTTAGGGGCCCTGATGCTAACACTTTCCCCTGGGAGGCTCCTCGTGGGGGGGGGGTTAACATGACAGGATGTGAGGAGTTGGATCGTTGACCTGTAAGAACCCACATAGCTAAACCAACAAGACTGGCGAAGTTCCTTGAGGCTCTCGGCCTCCTGGATATTTGGATGACCCTGAACAAATCGACTATCTGATCACTTCAGATTCACGCTTCTCGCATTTTACTGATGTCACTCATATGGCAAGGAGAATCTCAGATCACTCCCTCATTTGGATGACCTATAAGGTTGGCAACACACGGGACAAGGGTGTAATCGCCATTAACCCCTGGTATCTGAAAATACTGTTAATAAGAAAGGGAATTATTAAAGCCCCCAAATACTACTTTAAAGAAAACGTTTCTTCAGTTGATTCAGACTGAAGGCAGGCTCAATCACTGATAGCAGGACATAAACGGGAATAGAAAGCAAAGGTGGTGGAAATTGAACAAGAGAGCATAGAGCTGGAACATTCAATAGTGACGGGGGGTTAATTTACAACATAGACTGGCAATAAAACAACAGGACTACTCCTACTGGGTATAAGAAGACGCTAGAAACAAACTTAAGGCAACACAGAGTCTATGAAGTAGGAGACAAAACTGGGAAGCTCTTACCGTGGCTTGACCAAAGGGAGCGTGCTAGCCGATGGGTGTCACAAATAACACTCGCAACGGGAAAGGTCCTGCGAGACCCACAGGAGATTGCGGAGGCATTCGTAGACTATTATTCAAAGGTCTATAAGTCAGGTACAGAGGCAACAAACTAGGAGGCCTTGGCGTTCCTTGCAGATATTCCCATCCCAGTGGTCACAGCGGAGGGTAAACAACTTTTAGAGACCAAAATCACAGTAGAAGAGGTGACGCAGGTGCTCAGAGCCCTAAACTCAGGCAAGGCTGAGGACCCGAATGGAATCCCTGTAGAATTGTATAAACTTACGGCATCTGAAACAATACCACATCTCCACACCATGTTTGAGGAAAATAAAACGAAGGGTGCCCTTTGCCATGGACCAACAGTTGGGGTCGGTGGTAGTGATTCATAAAGCAGGGAAGCCCAAGGAACAATGCTCTTCATACCGGCCAATTTCACTCCTTAATGTAGAAGTGAAGATTTTAGCTAAATTGTTGGCCTTGAGGTTGGGCTCACACTTGTCAACCCTACCCTAATCAATCGGGCTTCATGCCCGTTCGCTCAACTGTGTTAAAATCGCAGACGCCTTCACAGGGTTTTGGGACGTGCCCATAGAATCCAGGAGGATGCTGCACTCCTTTCTCTTGATACAAAGATGGCTTTCAACACCATTGAATGGAAATATATGTTTGCTGTCTTGGCCCGTATAGGGTTTGGCCCGCAGTTTCTGTCCTGGATAAAGCTACTCTATGAAAAACCCCGAGCTCAGGTAGTGGTAAATAGTAGAACTTCGCGTTGGTTCACCCTGTCTAGGGGCACAAGATAGGGTTGTCCCTTGTCACCACTGATTTTTGCACAGATATTAGAACCAGTAGCAATATGGATAAGGGGTGGTCCTATAATAAGAGGTCTCTGCTGGACGGAGGACTGGGAGGACAGGCTATCGCTCTATGCGGACGACATATTTTTGTATGTGGCCTCTCCCAGGGCATCGATTGCGAGAATACTTAACATTTTTACCTCCTTCAGTAGATACTCGGGTAGTCTGTAGTATTTGCTCTTAGTGGACAAAGGCCTAACCTCCCAGCAGTATGTACAGTACAGGTCGTGTCGGACAGATTTCGATTCCTGATATATTTGTAACGCAAGAGTCCATTTGATTCTATAATGAAAAATTGATGGGCCCTCTGGTAAGACCCCAAAACGATGTCCAACACTGGTGGGCTCTCCCATTGTCGCTATTGAGAAGTGCAGCGCTCTCCAAGATTTTTGTATATGCTACCAAATACCCCGTATTGGGTACCAGAGTCTTATTTTAAACTAATAGATGAGGCAGTTAGAACGCTCCTTTGGGATGGGGGGTCCCCCAGAATCGCACTGTGGTTGGTACGACAGAGGTATCGCCCTGTCTCACATAGAATCTTATTATCATGCGGCCCAGCTGGTGATGGTTAACTAATAGGCACACCAACGCCTATAAAATGGACTGTTTAAATCTTCAACCGAGGGGATAACGCCAAGCGCTATATACTAATCCTAGGAGTCAGGCCCTGAAGGTCCCAATAGCGCTCACAGTGGCACACAACCACTGCTAAATTGGGATGGAAAAATAAAATTATCAAAGCTACTTCACTGTGAGACTCGAAACAGCTGGGCACATTGGGATTGAAAGCGGCATTTAAAAAGTGGGATTTAATTGGAATCTCAATGGTGGGAGACTTACACACAGGCACACAAATGAAAGCATTTGAGCAATTGCAAAATTCAAACGATTTAGACACCAAGGAGTTTTTTTAGTTATTAACAGATCAGACACATCTTAAAAACTGTGTTACCTCGGGGAGAGTCCCTTCCTGAATCCTCACCTTTGGAGTGTCGCCTCCTCGAGGAACACCTCACCCAGAAAGCAATATCATTGACATATCAGAAACGTATAAATAACATGTCAGACACGTTGGAGGGCCTGCGACATCGATGGGGGTTAGATATTCCAGATTTGAGGGAGGAGGACTGGCCGGAAGCCCTGGCATCACCATGTGAGGTGGCCATCCAGTCCCGGTTTAGATTGATCCAGTTAAAATTGCTCCATAGAGCATACATTTCTTGTAGTATACTTACAAAAACGGGTAGAAAACCAAACACCCTCTGTTATAGAGACTGCTGAGAGGAGGGGTCTTTTTTCATATCCTGAGGTAGTGTGAAAGAATTAAACAGTATTGGGAAGTTGTAATTGCTTGCATGACAAAAGTAGTAGGAATGGAACTAACCTTGGGCCCGAAGTGCTGTATTTTAAATGTTTGGGGTGACACTGACCTGGGACAGGCAGAGAAGGCTTGGGTCACTTTAGGACTGATGGTAATGAAATGCAACATTGTTCGCAAATGGGGGTCATGTGAGCTGCCAACTCAAAGGGAATGTTCACGAGACATGGATTGGTGTTTGGTGGCCAAAAAGGCAGTATATATTAGCAGCGGTTGTCCCAAGAAACGGGGTAAGATTTGGGACAAATGGAATGAACACAGAGGGTACCCCTGCACACCACCCCTGGAAGAGACTCCCCAATTCAGCCTCGGCCCCCCCAAATAGGGATGAGAGTTAGAGACGAGGTGAGTGATGCTGCTCAGTGGTATAAGATATATGTTTAAATTAACCTGGGCCCTGCTGTAAGATAATGTAATGATGGAAAGTATAAAATATGGTATTGTCTTGTCACTGTTCTGCTTCAAGTCAACAATAAAAAGATTTTTGAAGAAATGTTTTGGGGAAAAGTCTTCAGTTGGAGTAAAACTATGAAGCATGCGTGCTTTGCCAGGTGCCTGGAAAATCTGCCCTTGCCTCCCACCTTTTATCCCTTTATGGGTTGATGGTGGAGAATTGCATACATTTTAAAACACTGTGCTTCATGCATAAGGTCCTATACGGAAACGGCCCACTATATATTAAGCCGTTGGTGCATCGTTACTGCCCTGGTTATAATCACAACTTAGAATACTAGTATCTTGCCACTGTGACCCACTATCAATGCGTTCGGCAGGATGGAAGGTCTTTTTACTGTTCTGGGTCCTCTTTTGTGGAACTCTCTCCTCTGGAAATTTTTTAGCTGCTCTTCGTTGGTGGAGTTTAGAAAATTGCTGAAAACCTGGTTGTTCTAAGTGTTCTTTGTCCTTGTCTTTATGGCTAGCGCTGGAACACTCTTTCAGAGTAGCCATGTGCTTTGGAAATATATTGATTGTTTGATTATACAAACACAAGGGACTGCGAGGGGAGCCAAATTTGCTCCACCATATGCCTGTGGTATCATGGAAGAGGTAGAGAAATCCTGGATCTGGGATGACCAATTCAAGGAATATATACCCCACATCATATATGTGGGTAAATTATGTCAATTATATCTTTTGTAGTTAGCAAGGAGACCAGGAGAAACTAAAGAGGCACTCAAACTAACAACTAACAACAATGACTGGAACATCAAAACCACTGCCGAATTCTCAACCACAAGGATTAATATTTACATTGACGACAATCAAATACCAACCACATTGTGTCACAAGGAAACTGGTGCAGATTCCATCTTGCAAGCAGACAGTTGCAATCCATCTTCTACTATTTTGAATATTCCTCAAGGTGAAATACTTAACATGAACAGAAACTGTTCATAGGACAATAACTTCTAGAAAAAAATCTGAAAAGCTGACTAACAGACAACAGCGCGTCTCTAAAAAGCATCATTTAGAGCGAACAACCAATTCAATCTCCTGTGCCGTACTTCGCTAGTTGATAACCCACAGGCCACGAATGCAACTGAAAAGGACAATATAAGATTCATAACACATTTCTACAATGGTCATCAACACATTCGCTGAATGTTAAAAAAACATTGGCATCTTCTGACTAATAATCTTTCTCTTACTAACGATATCTCAGCAGAACCTCAGATGGGCTTCTGACAGGCCACCAACATAAAACAAATACTCTGCCCTTCTGATTTTAAAGATAAACAGAAAATCAACATCTTTTCATTCATACTCACCTGGTTTTACAGTCATGACTGCTCCATGAGCACATTTGACCTTAACAAACTCAAAGACTTTTTATATGATACAAGGACTCCAGCAACCATTAAACAATGGATAAATTGTAGCAGTTCCTTTGCTGACTGCATCTTACTGTGCCCATGCTCTAAAATGTATGTTGGGAACACTATTCGCCCTCTGAAAGTGAGAATTCAAGAGCACTACAGCAACATACATAAATCCGATAAAGGACTCACTTTAACAGAACACAACATAAAATTTCATGACCATGACTGTAGATATACTTTCTTTGGAATTGAACATATTCCCTTCTCTCACGGGGGGCAACAGGCTACTGATAATGCAACAAAAAGAGAGTTAATACATGCTGTTGTTTGACTCAGTACGCCAAGGCCTAAACGAAGATGTTGAGTTACACCCTTGGTTAAAATTACCATCCTTTAATGGATCCCAATCCCTCCCTGGGGCCTTTATGTATTTTGATAAACATACTACATGCTCCACTACTACTAGCCACATGCTCTCCTGTCTGGTGTCTCACAGTCGATCAATGGACATCTTGTAGAACATTGGTTTTCAGGACAGCACAATTTGGACATTTCAGTAATCCCTGACAGGCTGTCACCGCTCAGTTGCATGACTAGTCTCTGTTATTTTCTTCTATGTTCAACAGTTGGATTACCCTTATAACATTAAATTGGCTCTTTAATTTTTTGGGTATAACGTGGTTAACAAAATGTGAATTTCAAATAAAATCCTTGATGTGTTCCAAAATATGCTTATATGTTGATATCCACTGTTTATTGTTTTTTCTTTTTTTAAATATGTTGTTTTGCAATTTTTCATGGTTAACAATGCAAGTACTTTGATTTTCGAGTACTGGAATACTGACATGTTAAAGCAGTCCCCACTCTAAAATGGTGGATCTCTGTATACAGTCGGGAACTTGACTGTACTCACTTCTCGTTTTCGCCCCGATGAGAACATATTGTAATCCCAGCATTTCCAGACCGCAAAAGACTTGGAATTTTCCTTACCCCTGACAGACCTAGCAGAGACAATAACGGGGTACTGCAACAATTTGTATAGCTGACTGTAGTATCCTAGTATCCTGTTCATGTAAATGTAAATATCACCTCTTATTCAGCCAGTGGAATGTTGCAGTGATGATGCGCTCAGGAATGTTGAGAGTCTGTGAGGAAAGTCACAGTTGAGAGGGGCTGAGCAGCATGCTGGCTGCTCCTGCTGGGGCAAGTTTCGAGCTGATCAACAGAACATGTAACAAACTACAATAAATCCTCCTGAACTATAACAACCAGCCTGGACCTCGTTACTACACTGACCAATTCTGGTTCAACTTTTTACAAGGTTCTACAGATCTACCAAATCAAACATCTTTGACTCTGCATACTATGTGAAGGACATTTTCCCATTATTTTAGCTAAGAAAGCCTTTGAAAAGGCCCCAGGCCGGTGCACCGCCACGTGGGAAAACAGGTGTTGGCTGTTGTTGCATCATGTGAAGAACGCAGAATAAATATTTACCCAACTTTATACTGGATCTTCATTACCTTCTTTTTTGTCTTCCCTTCATGTACTAAAAGGAATATTGCGATTCTTGTATCTGGTAATATAAGTCTGATTATTAATTTATGATACTAGTGACCTCGCATGATATAATTGTGTGCAAGTACTTCACCAAATCCTGAGTTTGTTGCTGAATTGTATGTGAGAGGTAGGTGTCCTGCCCCCAAGGGGCTATACACACTATGAAAATCATCACAATATGGCATTATTTCAGTACTAGTATCTGAAGACTCCTTGTCACATTTGTACCATCCCTGTGATGTGGCGATTCCTACTGGGTCACAATTTGCGACCTTCCTCATTAATATTCATGAGATAGGTCGAATTGTGACCCACCATGAAGCAGTAATTGGCAAATCCACCTATTAGTACATTGGTCGCTTCGCATCTTACCACACTGGAAAGCAACAATACTAATCACAAATTGCAACCAGTATTTTGCGATCAATTGGATTTGGAATTCTCTTCCCCCTGAAACCCGAATGAATTCTTCTTTCGTATCTTTCAAAAAGGAAGTAAAGGCGATTCTCATGGCAAAATTTACTTGACTACTCTTCCCGGCCCTGAACCTTTTTTCATCCGAGACTCGCTGTATATGTCCTTGGAGCAACTATGATCCCTTGCTTTGGTATCTTTTACAATTCTTTTCTGTGTGTTTTATTTTATTTTATTTACCCTTTGCTTGTTCTCTATACTGTGTTTTGCTATTCACTTGTTATAATCATCTCTGTTCGTTGTAAAGCGCTCTGATATCAGCAAGGATCTTGTTTGCGCTCTATAAAACCTTCTAAATAAATAAATAAAAATAAATAAATAAATAAATATCTGGCCCTCAGTACTTTAGAGAATCCAGCATAAGTGACAGAGGAGTAGCCCCCAGGCATTCGCTGAATATAGGCAACCAGGAGAATGATCCAAAGAACCCAACCAGGAGTGACAGAAGAGCGGCCCACACTGCTTACGGGCAGCAAGAGTAATGGTCTACAGGGTCTGACCAGGAGCAACTGAGAAGTAGCCCATAGGACAAAAAGGTTACATGCAGCCAGGATAAATAACCTTCATGGTCCAGCCAGGAGTGACAGAGGAATAACCCAGGGCACGCACTGATTACAGGCAGTCACAGTAACATATTAAACAGGGTCCACATAAGGGCGAAGAGTGGAGCAGCCCCAAGCCTGCACTGGTTACTGCCCTCCAAAGGAACGTACTCTATAGGGTTGGTCCTGGAGTGGCAGAGGAGCAAACCACAGCATGCACTGGTTGTTGACAGTCAGGGTAACCTAGTCTATATTCTGTTCACCCAGGGGCAACCTGATGGAGTTAACATGGTGGGTATCCAATGCTACCAAATAATAGTAATGGTAGTAGTGTAGGGCTGTAGAAAGAATACAAGTAGTAGTTTAGATGAGGTGAATATGGGGGCGTTATGTGTGAGAGGAAGAAGGGGAAACGGTGTCACATATGACCCAGGCGCCCACAGCCACGTACAGAACAATATTACCCTCTTAGAACTTCTACTGGATGCCTCAGATGAGCCCTTGGAGAGGCTCAGGGGCTGGGAGTAGAAGCCTTGTGGGGAGGTGCGTCCATCTAGTGAATCAGGTAGTGGGCTTGCTAAAAGTGGGTGACATTTCCCCCCGAGTCACGATATGTCGAAAACCCAAATAGTAGCACGCTCTTATGTGCATTGGTAGGTTTAGACCAGTCATGGGAAGCAGGTTGGTGTGATTTCTTCCTCTCTGTGGCCAGCTCGACATGGTGCACACATGGGAGGGACAGAGGAAGGAAGAGACGGAAGGGCTCGGTGACATGGTAGGGCTGCTCACCTTCTCAATGGTATCAAGGACACCCTTGTTACCCGAACAGGCTTGAGGAGGAGAGGTTAAATAGTGTCTGAAGTGTAGGCCCTTATGAGGCCTTGGATTGAATAACTCTAGCATGATACCCTTAAACATGTAGGAACTGTTTCTATAAAGTTTTGTCAATTGCATGGGATGAGGCTGAATTGTATTCCAGACATATTTAGGTCATTGGTATCCCATGAAACTCTTCGGCGAATAGCTCAAGCCTTGGATCAATGCTCGTTATTTCCTCCATTATCCCCAGAAGGCCGTTGTAAAACCAGGTATTGGATTCGTGGTATTTTTCTTAAATATCTATTTAACAAATGATTCTAGTTGGTTTTAGACAAACTCCTCCGCGATGGCCTTTCTGTTTTTCTTACACGTGTATTTTATTTAAGAAGAGTCGGTAATGTCTTCCTATTAGAGGTAATGCTCTCTGGGTAAAAATAAAGTTTCTTGTACTTTATGTTATCTTACTCTTTTCTGGCTGTGCAAGGTGGGTTTGCTAAAGTGATGTGACTTTTTATGCAACACATCTACATTTTCATGTTTTTCCTGTCAAATTAAAACTTTCACTGCATGTTGTTTGTAATTGTAAACCCGCAATCAATCATATCGAATTTTGCAGTTTTTAACATGTGTGTGCATGCACGCGTGTGTGTATGTGAGAGAGAGAGAAAGAGGGAGAGAGAGAGAGAGAGAGTGAGAGCACCCACTTAAGGCTCCTTGTACAGCTATGCAATTAGAGAACCAGAAAGCAGGTGCAATCACTTCTACTGATGCAACTGTGCAACCAGGCTTCCCCGGTTCTTAGTCACACTGTAAGACAGCCGAGCAATGTATTGTGTGGCAGACTACAGAGATAATACCTCAGGTCACAAAGACCTTAGTAACGCCTGAGCCATCAGAGTGATCGCCGAGGCTACACCATTCTCAGTGACACCCATGAGTGGAGAGAAAGCAGAGCTATCCATTGGGTGGTGCAACTCTCAACAGTCGGGCAAAAGAGCTCTTTGTTTACTTGCAGTTATATTAATCATGCCCAGGCCACTTCGGGTTTTCTTATTTATTTAAAATGTTATTAAGCATGAAAGACTGTCTGGATGGAAGCGCTGAAACCGGAAGTATGTGTTTCAGGTTACTTCATTGTAATGCCAATTTCAGCTTCAACAGTCAATTCTCGTAGTACAAACGCTCAAATGTTTGACAAACACTGTTTGCGATTTAGAGTAATAAGTTCTGGAGTCAAGGTTTTTGGAAGCATCCAAGTAGTCCTTCATGACCCGGAAGTTCAGGACCCCGGGATACCGCCTGAAGTCAGAGACTGCCTCATCTTCACACACATCATCAGCGGGATGCTGCACGCTTAGCCCCAGACAGCAGCACTTCTGTGTCGGTGTCTCTGCACCCACGGGCTCTGGAGTCCTGCACTAGTGCTTATATACCAGACCTCTCAGGCCTTGCACCAGTGTCTCTGTCACAGCTGCCAAGGTTTCAGATTGCTTGTGTGTGCCATTTTCATAATTTCAGTATAACTATAAGTGACATTCAACAACTTCCTCAAAAGCAAAATCAAGCAATGAAGACGAGGGAAATATATACATGTCAGAAATTACACCCATTTGAGCAACGAGAAACTATAAGAAGATCTTAAAACTGCTGCAAAGCATCAGAAATGGAAGGGCACTCAAAGCTGCCAGTTTTTAAGATTGCTAATGTGTGATATTTCCATGATTTAAGGGCACTTTTGAGTGGCATTAAATGGCCAAAGGTGTGAACCTTAAGAGTGACATTTTCTCACAAGCAAAAGCACACACCCTTTACAAACATTAAACATGAACTCCAATGTACCAGTAGGATACTAATTCAAGGGAGAGAGAAGAGGTTCTTAATCGTCTTTATGTTTTCATATTGCATTTCTAAAATATTTTTTTTTGCATATAAGAAATCAGAAGCTTTCTAGTTGGAAGCCTGACAACTTTGCTGTGTGTACCACACATGTATTTTCTGTGTGGAATTGTGTATCTGAAATATAAAGAAAAAGAATACCTCTGGTTATCAGTGGAACTAATTGGAAGGGTGGCCTAGTACGTTAATGCACATGCTGCAGAGATCAGACAAGTGAACTTCAGTGCAGAGAGAGAGACAGAGAGTGTGTGACTCACCTGATTAGACTTGCAGTCCAGAAGTGCCTGGGCAGTGTGCACCAGGCTGAGCACTGTCTTGAGAGTGTCTTCCAATTATTTTGGGTGGGCTGGACAGGGGGGCACCGGGCTGCTGCAGCAGAAGACAGGCTGTGCAGTTGACGTAGGCTAAGGCCAGTAAAATCAGGGGCGATGATTGGAAGAGTGGGGAGAGCCAGTGACGCCTTTCCCTGAGTGTATATGAACCTCCTGCTCTGTGCCCACCAGTTCCTGCTACCAGCCCCGACCAGTGAGTTGGTGTCCATGGGTGACAAGGCAGGGTAAATTATTAGGGCACAATATATTGATGGTTCCAAATTATTGGTCTTTTATCTGTGAATGGGGAGCACTCCAAGTGGCAAAATTATATTTTGCCTCGAGAGATAAAAAAGCTTCCACAGTTCCTCCTGTTCTGCTAAGTTGGATGTCGACTCTCAGCTGTGTGTTTTACTCTACTGTTGCGTATAGTGTCTTTCCAGATTTTTGCTCCTCATTGTCACGCTTGCTTGTATCTCTCTGTTACACTCATGTCCCTACCCTTTAAATATCTAATCGTTGTTCAGACGCACACTTTCAAGAACAACACCGATTTTAAGGCTTCCAAATGTTAGTGAATTCATGGCTACATATGTGTTATTTTTGACCATTTATTTTAATAAATCGTTTGAGTCAGTATGATTCTTCCGCAGGCTTTCATGTAATCGCCAACAAATACATTATTAATGCGATGCTGCTGTAAGAGGCCTGTTAATAAATATGTGAGAGGCTTCTAATAAGAGCACTGAAAGGACACAAAACCCCAGCTCAGGCTTGGGTTGAAAGGGTCAGCTGTTTCTGAAATTCACTTTGACCCAGTGGAAAAACAAGAATAGTCCATTGAATATTGACCTGTGATTGGCTCTTTCTGGCCAGACAGTGTACAGAATGACAATAGCGCAGAGTCATTGTTCGCTGCTGGATACATAGGATGAGCTAACCAATCAGAAAAAACGCTCTGAAGTGAAGTTACAAGCTTGACTGGTGCACACCTCTGTGGTGTCGGCTTCGGCCATTCCTCCGTTGAGGTCGATGATACAATGAACAGTAAATAAATTGGGTTTAAATGCTGCTTATTGTGGCCATAAAATCATCACATTCTATACAGTCATGAAAACTACTGCCCTTGCAGAACAGAAGTCAATCGCAAGAGTTTAAACATTTTTTGTTGATTATACTTTATCTCAAAGTTTATTTAGAAAAATCAGGGGCGGTTTGCTGTGGTTTAAAATTAATTCATTTTCATAAACATACCACTATCAATTAAGGCACGAGACTCATGATTTTTTAAAGCAATAAAATACTTTATTTTCTCTTTTTACTGTACAAACTTACTACACTTCCATGAAACTAAATGGGGAAATTAAATTCCTCTTGCTTGTTTAACAGCCCTCTCGTCCCTCTCATCCCGCTTTCCTTTAAGGAAAACTGGCTGCTTTACAAAAAAAATTGCTTTATTTGAAAGCAATCACGGACATGGTGGTCTGCTGAACCCAGCAGGCCACCATAAATGTGATTTTTGCAATTCCTAGGGGGTCGCAAATTGTGACCTACCTCATTAATATTCATGAGTTAGGTCATTTGCGATCCCCTAGGAATCGCAGTAAGTGTTCAGAACACTTTCATGCATGCCGTTTTGCAATTTCTCAATTGCAAATCGCAAGGATTCGCAATTAGGAAATGTCAGTGTGACAAGTGTGCACCACAACAAAGTGAGTGTAAAAAAGAAGGGGGCTTACTCACATGGGACCCAGTGGGAGGGGATTGGGGGAAGGGAAAAGCACAGACTTTTAGCGTACTTGCAGTAGTAGCCGTATCTATGTCCGTGTGACCCACAGACATCGTTGAGTCATCCTTAACACCTCAATATCGAACATTATCCTTGAAGATGGATTGTCATGGGTCACACAGACATAGATACGGCTACTACTTCGAGTACCCTTAATGATGGTCAGTCTCCCCACCCACCCCGCTGGGTCCCATGTGAGTAAATCCACCCCCCCCTTTTTACACTCACTTCGCTGTGGTGCACACTTGTCACACGGACAGTGGATTCTTATTTCAGATGTCTCTGCATTGTTAGGTCCTGAAGAGACCCCCTATTGTTGATGGGGTCGAAACATTGTTGACAACTCAAAAGCGAACCATTTTCCGACCTCTGTTACTGTACTAGAAGGCTGTGTTTACTTATCTAATACTTCTGTTATGGTCGTCTTTTTACCTTTGGAAACTATTTTTATGTCACAAAATGTCACAAATTGTTATGTAGGTTCTATGTTCACTTGGGACACTATGCACTTGATTTCTGAACAAATGTGATGATTCATTTATATAAACATTCAAATATACAAGTATCACGCAGTATACAGTCTTATCTCTCTCCGACATCCACTTTGCCCTTGTTTATTGCCATTGTGCTGAACATTATTGTTTATCACATGCATTTGTCCACAGGAACCACTGTTTCTGTGTATATACTATATACCCTGGTTCCATGTGAGTAGGGCGCCCCCTGTCTCCTTAACACGAAGTCCAAAATGTGCAGCAGATTGACAGAGAATCGGGCAGCATCCCCAGTACAGAACCAAAAAAGCTTTGGCTCACCCCCAAACTTAGGGTCTTTTATAACAATGTTCACCATAAAAAGGAATACAAATTGTACAGTCAGCATGCGATGGCAAATGTAGCAATAGAACAGCAAATCATCATAGAGCGTCACCATAGTAGCACTGACCTCCTTAATGAATAATAATGGACCCCTCTAACATAATGTCATCGGAGGGGTCTGCGTAACGCCAACATTTTAGAAGAGGAAAGTGGGGGATTTTAGAAAAATTATCTGGAGAATGTATTTCTGCCATTGACTATATCGAGGCTTGAATCAGGTTGGTTGTCTTGTACGGGACTTGAAAGTATACTGCAGCAGGACCGGGTATTAGAAATGCAGATACATGTTTCTTTTTCCCTTACCTGTCAGGAGTATGAAGCAAGCGCTATGGCAGGCAGAGAGCGTGTGATATAAATTCTGTGCACTGGCCTGCAAGAGCAGTTTACTGGCAGTGAATACTACGATTCTCGCTAGACCAGTCGGTCTGCAGAAGCCTGCCGAGGATTCGGGTTTTTGGATGTACAAGCCGGAAGACTAGTCTTCAAATCGGTATTCTCCTGCCTGAATCTGGAGGGTTGGCATGTATGAGTCAGAACAAATCTGTTACATGAACAATGGGAAGGCTCATAGGTGAATGGAATGCAGTGTGCAAGCAGGAAGGGCCTTGGAATGTATCGAAAGGTTTACTCCAGAGTCCTTCGAGAACAGCATGTTATTTCAGAACAAACAGTGCACATTTTGTTGTTTTGTTGCATGCAATGTTATTGAGAAATAAAAAAACGATGAATTTCAATGAGAAATATAAACATACAATGAATATTTTGAAGCCGCAAGCCATGGCTGGTGCCATGAAAAAGCTTTATTTTCCGCCCTGGTTATGTCCAAAGTTGACTACTGCAATAGTCTTCTAATTAATGCACAGGAAATGGCCCTTAGTAAGCTGCAGTTGGTGCAGAATGCGGTCGCTAGGATACTGTCGGGTACTCCCAAATTTAAGTCCATCTCTAACGTGGTGCGACAGCTCCATTGGCTGCCCATAAGAAGCAGAACTAAATTCAAAGCTCTCTGTATTGCCTATAACGCCATTCACAATACAGGACCGGAATTCCTGATGAAGTAATTTCAGGTATACACTCCCATCAGAACTCTTCATTCTGCAGGTGCTAATCTTCTTGTCGGCCCTAGAACCAAGAGAACCAACTGGGTGGCAGATGTTTCGTAGTTGCCACTGCTAAATTGTGGAACTCTCTTCCCTCGCAGATTAAGGCTATTCCTACTCTGCTATCATTCAGGAAACAAATAAAAATGTGGCTTTTCAAGTAATAGGTTTCTTTCCTGCCTTAAGCCTTACCTTCTGCAGCACATAGCGCTGCGACACCTACGGGTATTTGCACGCTTTATAAGTTGTTTAAATTAAATGAAATTAAATATTATTGGAAATGGACTTGAGGCCTAGTTTAGCATAAGTCAGAAAAACATAGTTCTGCACATCCCAACATTTTTGTTTTAATTGCAAATGATTTATGTTAATATGCACATGAAATGTAAATCATGTGATAGCATTATCACCACCGTAGACTGGCAGTTTAGTCCAAGAGAATTCACTCGGAGGAAGTAGACTATAATACCTTAGCCGTATTAGACTGTGACATAAAAGCTGACAAATGCAGCACTTTGGCTGCAGTACAGACATCTTTACCCCAGCAGCACTACGCCCCAGCTCTATGGGCCTGCTCTAGAGTTCCTCCTGCATTACCAGCCTCTTGAGCCTGCACAATGATCGGGTGGGGGGCCAACTGTGGAGTCATATTCTGCATTTACACAATCCCAGTGACATCACAGGGCTGTTTATATTGGGACAGCGGGCACAGCATGTCTTTTAAGGGAGAGTGACAGTTGGGGGTCGACTCAAGGACATTGCTGTCCTCTTGCCACATTGACTGTTGCACCACCTCAAAATTAATGCTGCACGCACTGCTTACTGCGCACACTGCTCTCCACGTACTGCTATTCAGCCAATGCTACCTAATCCACACGCCGCCTGCTGCACTACCGCTGGGCATGCCTGCACTGCCGCTGGGCATGCCTGCTCTGTACGGTGCCTGCTGCACTCCCGGTGGGCATGCCTGCGCGCACATGGTACTCCTCGACCCACACGGGGCACCCGCTGAGTGTTCCGAAGCTGTCTTCTCCTGAAAATGGCAGCTCCGCGAAGTGCCTGTTCCAGGCGCTTTATGTTTCATATTATCATTCCATACAGTGCCCATCAGCCTACGCTGCCTGTTGCTCAATCTGCTTTCTTCACAGCCACCCACTCCTTACAACACACACTGCCGGCTGCTCCCACTGCCTTCTGCACACGCTTTCTTCCGGACAAACGATTGGTTGGTTGCCTGTTGAATAAACATCCTGCTTCGCTCGCACTGCTGTTCTGCCTCCTCGCATGGTGAGAGGACTCGGTGCGCCCCAAGTCGTGTCCAAAGCCCCTCACACACTGAGAATTACTCCTGAAGTGCCCCCTCATTCTCGGTCTGAACCATCTCCCCCCCTCCCCCCCCCCCCCACCCGTTAGCCGGTGCCCCCACCTCTTGGTCTGAACATCTGAGACTGTTGCTGTGCCCCTACTTCCCAGTCCGTGAAGCTGCCTCCGCCTCACTGCCCTCTGCCCCCAGTAAGCCCCCGTGCCCCCTGATAGATGAGGTGCCCGCGCCGAGAATTTACCAGTGACAACCCCTCTTTACCACTTATTTGTTTTCCAAAGAGCTCTGTCTGCGTGGCGGTGCCAGCTTCCTTCTACCCGAGCCCGCCCCCTCCCTCTTAGTTGGAGCTGTGTTCTCTGTAGTGGCCCCCACCCTCTCGCCTCATCCGGCACAGCGTTAGATCCGGTTTGAAGAGCCCCACTGAGACTTTGTTCCTCCCTGCCACTCTCGTGCCAGTCCCGGTGGCACTGACCCGGAGCCGCCCTCCTCCCTGCCGGTGCCCCTCGCACCCCTGCCCAGGAGCCCTCCCTCAGGGTGACTTCAGGGCGCCTCCAGCTGCAGCCTTCAGTTTCCAGGGAAACAGGAAGCCTGTGTCCCGCGCGCAGCAGGGCCTAGGACTTTGGTCCATCCCCAGCCTTCAGGGCTGAATGATTAATCAGGGAGCCCAGGAGGAGCCCCTCCTCCCCGCGCGCTCCCCCCGCAGCGCTCGCTCGCGCATTGCACACACGCACCCCGCACGCGCTCCGCCGCTGGCACACCAGAGATGCTCCTCTGCTGAGTTGGTTTTACAATAAGAGTCCCTCTCGTTTCCTATTGGCTCCGCGCCGACGGCCAAGAACAGTGCCCTTTCTGCAGCTCTGACTCAACGGAAGGCCTCAAAATGTCATCCGGCTCCTCTCCGTCCAAGGCGAGGGCCAGGCCCCCTCCCTTTGCCAAGCGCGCCAGCCTGCAGACTCCCAAGAGCACAGGTGAGTGCAGCGGGGCTAGGGGCGCGGGGCGGCGGCGGGGCGTCTAGCTTCTTGTCCACCTTTTGCTGCTGCGGGCGGGCCTGTGTGTGCACAGGTGTGCCATTGACGAGGAGTGGGTGCTGTGGGTATTCTGTGGGCAACACGTCTCGTCGAATTTCTGATGGTGGCTTGACAGTGCTGGTGGATAATGGCCCTCTTGCGGATGCAGTTCCCCCCACCCCTAGCCCTCTGGGTCTCTGCTGTTGGCTTGGCAGTGTCACTTGGTGGGTAGGAGGTGAGGGTGGGGGTAGAAGCCAGGGGAGGATGAAAGCAGGGGCGAAGCTATCAATGGTGCAGCAGGTGCCCTGGCACAGGGACCTCGTGGCCTCAGCAACCCCTCACCCAGCTCTAAATATTGCTATCTTTTGTTACCCGACCAGGGTTAGAGGATCTATTTTCCTTGCTTGCACTAGTGAAGGCTTCTCCAACGAGTAGCTTGTGAGCTCCTGTAGCTCTCCATCTGCCTGTAAGTTGCTTTCCTGTGTGCAGCCCAGCCTACTAAATGAGAACTTAGCTTTTATTGGGTTGAAGTAATATATGTATATTAAAATTGAAAGCTTGTTTACAAGATGAAAATGTATTTACAGAACGCATTCTGATGATTGGACAAAAGTGGTTGAAATATCAAACTATATTTAAAGCTGATATTTGGGTTATTAATTTTGAGGCACTGGGAGGCTCTTTGCTAATATTAGCACTAATATTATCCATTTGCGGCTGGCATTAATCGCAGGTGAGGGAACGGGGGTCACGCGGGGGGGGGGGTGTAAATGTAACAATACATTTAAAAAAACGTACCTGTCCGCCGGCCAGGTCCCGCATTTTCTCAGCTCCTGCTTCTGCTCCAAGGAACAGGAAGCAGGCAGCCTCCCTTCCCTCCCCTAAGCCAATCACAACGCTGCAATGGCGCCTATGAGGGGGCCATTTTCTCCATGTATTGCTGCATTGCCGCCTGCATGGAGAAAGGGCAGAGTGCGCATGACTGGTTTGGGTGGCTCCAGAGGTCCACTCCTCTACTGCCCAGCCCTGCTCGTAGAGCAGACCCGCCCGTAACCAAACACTTCTTCTTTCTCGCAGTGCCAGAAGCGTAAACATAAAATGGTAGTTTTACCATTTTATGTTTCTGCTTCTCGCACTGCAACAAAGCAGTGGGACGATGCTCCTCTGCCGTAGTGGAGGAGCCGCCCCTGATATTATCGCCTTTTCAGCTTCAGGTGTTATGTATTACAGTGGAGTAGCAAGGGGGCGCGGTCCGCCCCAGGCTGCACATGTTTTGGGGGCGGCGGCCTCCCCCCAGCTCTTATCTGCCGTCTCTGCGCTCCCCACTCTTCACAGTGCAGACGTCGCAGGGCGGAAACTGCATTCTTAGATATCGCTAGCACCCCCTGCACGCTCTTCAATGCGGGCAGTCTAAGGTCTAGCTACACCACTGTGTAGTACCCATTGAGGCATTTCAAATTGATAAAGTCTTTTGACATTAGAATTGGTAACCTTCCCTGATGCACTGAGGTGATTACTGCTGGTAATCCCAAAAAGAACAGATGGTGGACGGAATGCTGAATTAATCAAACGTTCACCCTCAGTCACAGATCTGGATTGAATCCATTGTATTTTTGCATGCCACGCCATTCCAGGGTAGACCCAGCCATATTCAAATCAGTCTTGACCCTGTTCCTCATGGAAACAGTTCAGTCTGTACTGCCGGGCCAGGACTTCCGTGGACCAGAAACAAGCATCCTGGGACCTGTTTCAGGGTAACTCCCCTCATCAGCCAAGACTGATATGCATATGGCTGGGTCTGAACTGGAATGGCATGGGGAGCAAAAAAACGACAGATTTAGGCCCAAATCTCTGTACTGGGGTGAATGTCTGACATTGTGCAGCATTCTGTACATCAGTTGTTGTTGATACTGCTGGTAAGCATGCATGGGTGACTGATCCAATCACTATTACTATGCTAATAATGGTAGCTGGGGATGATTTTCATTGAGTAGTACTTACAAATGTGGAGACCCCTGCCCAAGGGCCCATGTCTTGCTATTCCACAGTTTAAATGTAAATGTATAGGAATTTTATATAGCGCAAATCACCAAGCGGTTTCTAAGCGCTTGCTTAGGGAACCCGTCCTGGTATTCCCCTGTGAGATAACCCCGGCAGGGTATCCACAAGGTGAAAGCCAGGCATCCCGCCGCGAGGGGCCGTTGTGGAGATTAAGCAAGCTATTGCCCAGAGTCGCAGAGTGTGAACCCGTGAATCGAGTAGGCACCGGAGCGAGAATTGTCGAGTCCATGGACATTTTAGGACTCAAGATCCCGCCGAGCCGGGAATTGAACCCTGGTCCCGGGCTGACCTCTGCTTCCAGGTCTGCCTCCTCTAACCAGTGAGCCACACTTCTCCACTGGGAGACCCTTAAGGGTACATTGCTTGTGTTTGTTAAACCCCTCAGGTTGGCTTTTAAATACAGGTGGACACAGAGGTCTCGTTTGCTGTGCAACGGAGAGAAGTGAAGGGCCACACAGCTGGGTGGACACTATGCACCAGATGTGTATTAGGCTCAATAACATGCCCATACAATAAAATGATCCCCCTTGGATTTCCTATATTGTTTGGAACCTCTCCTGAACAACCTGTATCTCACTAAAGTAGCAAACACTGTGCACTACATAAACACTTTCATACCTGTATGTGAAAATGATTATCAAAATTTAATACAAAGCAATGTAAATAACACCATCATCATTCATATCATAATTCATAAATATAACAAAAATCATCTTTGTGTCACTATTTACAGGTAATATTACATATTCACATTATAGTCACTAATTGCAAACTATAAAAAGGATAATATAATTTTAGGTATACACTAACAATAAAAAACATTACATTTTAAACAATAACAAAAAAGTTTCAATGCGACGTTTCGGTGGACTTCACTGGTATACATCACCTTCTTCAGGTCAAATGACTGATCTAGTTCGTGCTACTGGACATGAATATCGGAAAGATTGAAGGAAATGGCTACAATTGTAAATCAGTTAAAAACAGGAAGTTAAGAACATAGATAGTTTAATTTGATGTTGGGGGACAAAGAATTAAGAGGTGGAAAAAATTAATTAGTTTTCGCTTGTGATAGATGGATGCTGGTTTTAAATGTGAGCGACGCTCGCTTCCACACTTTAGCATGAGATTTTGTATTTTGTTGACCCCCATGTGTCCATAATCATTTTGTTATTAGCTCTGTAAACAGAACCAAGTGCAGCCCATCTGTCATTTCCACACTCATCCATTCTTCCCAGTAGATTTAGGGGTAATTTATCGAATATTTTCAGGCCTGTTTATGTTATTAAATATAATGTGGCTGTAACATATCCACCAGCATCCGCCCAAGAGATTCTCTTCAAAATTAATGTATGAATGTCTTCTGAATGAACATGTCAAGGTAACTTGACACCCATTTGCTAGTTTCCTCTTTTGTGTGTGTTCTAATAACTAGAGTGACTTTTTCTGTTATTGCTCGTCTCATAGACCCCTCATTGAGAGTATTCCTTGGCCCGTAGGTACCATTTCTGGCAAACAATTGAACATTCGTCGCAGCACTAATTAAATATAAATAGTGTATCACCTCACGGGGTCCGTGCTGCTTCTGTGTACTCGCCTGCTCTATGTATGTGTAAGTGAACATATTGCATTGTCACGTCAGACCTCTGTAGGACTGTGGAGGAGCTTTTTCTGCAGTTAATGGAGGTCTTTCTCTTGAAGGTGGGTTATGCTCAGTTCTTTGCCTGCTATGGAATGTCCAGGTTCTTCTATTTATATTGGTGGAATGTTTAACTAGTTGGCAAACGATGTCTGGTTGCCTGTGACGTTGTGTGGAATTGAGCTCTGGCTGTACATTAGGGTTAGACAGTGAGAGACTCAGCAGTAAGTTGTGTGGCACACAGGAGTGAATGGCTGCCTGGAATTAACTGCGGCTGTTCTGTGTTTTGTACCAGCCATTAATTTGGAGATGCAAATCAGCTTTTCACTAAGGTAATAAAATAGAGGCCACCCAGATGAGGGGGTGGCCAGGCAGACACCCGTCATGCTCAGTCCTAGAGAGGTAACTGCCCAGAAGTCATCTCTGGTGAGCATGCTCAGTGGTACCTGGTAGAGGTGGGTGTCCCACTGCCAGATCGCCAAGAACCAGTATCCCACCTCTTAGCACTGCCTCTACTACATTTGGATACCAAGGTGTGGGACTCCCCCAGGGAGGGATTACTGAAAGGCGTGGCTGGGTTAATTTCCCAGGGGTTATAACTTAGTCTGCAGGTCATAAGGGGCTCTCCGGGACCTGGGCTCTTACCCGGGGAGGGAGGGGTTTTGACTGCATTTCCTCACAGTGCCAAACCTTGGCTGTCTTGGGTCCCACTTGTGCTCCCTGAGGTAGTGCTGCCTGTTTTGGGGCTGTGAATGATGCTTAGCTTTGCACTCCCATGTATGTTTACTTGAATTAGGATTCACTAAGGTGTGCCCTCTACTAGACTTTGGTTCAGAAACATAGAATACGTTCTTGCAGAGACTAGTTGATTATGTTTATTCTCTAATGGGCAATTGACGCTTCCTGACCCAAATTAAGGGAAATTCTCTTGGAGGTCGGGTGTCTAGTGACCCCAAAGGAAGGTTGTGCAGTACAGACTCCCCTCACTCGGGGACTAAGCATCCCATGTATCAAAAGAGAAAACATAGAACAGCTGGAAAACACTGGTTATCAGGTCTGAACTACAGACTTCGATGCTTCTGTTTGATTATATAACTCTGTAATTTCATTATTAAGCCTAGATGAATATGTGTCAGCATAGTTCGATTACATTGGCAGTCCATGGTCTTCTTTATGCATGTTTGCATGTTTGTACTATTATCTCTCTGGTGCTTTAGTTTGTTACTGACCCTGGACTAGCTGAACTATTTGGCCAATTCCCAACCTTTTTAATCGAGGTCGGGCAAGAAGTTACAGGACTAGAAAGAATTCTGTAAATTAGAGCCCCCATATACCTGAGTGACTGGGCTACATGTTTTGGAAGACTGGTGGACAAGTTTGTTTTCTTGAAATGCTTCGAACAATGAAACCAATACTGAGATATCTTGTTTAAGCGTAGTTCAGATGCTGCATTATTTACGCGGTGGCATCACTTCTCATTTGCTAGTCATCGTTAACCAGACAAAAACTGGTTTGTGAGGGTGGTGGAGAAGAAACATATGCAGACTGATTCTGTTTACACTCTAAACGAACCCTCAATCTTGGCATTTCGGGTGACAGTAATTTATTAAATAACCCTAAATGGATTCTTGTGATTTCTGGTAATAATGCGTAGGTCCCCCTCAATGCTAAAATGGATGTGCTACACTAAACACTGTAGCTCACTGTGCAGTTGTTATATTTCTATGCTATGTCATCGCAGGCCAGTGCCTCGGCTGGTGGGTATGCACACTGAAATGTAGAAATGAAGAGATGCATTCCTTAGGACTGGCTTCATGATTTAAGAATAGCCTTCTGTACGGTATCGGGGTGTTAGGCTATGGGGGAGAGACACCACAGACTTATTGTAAGTTGTAACTGATCTCCCACTAGACCCAAGTAGTCTAATGGCGAGCATTCTGTCCACAGTGTGACCATTATTTATATCATTGTGACTGTTCTGGCCACAATGCTGTTCCATTATTGACATCTTGTGATTTCCAACATAACTGATACTATTCCTGGTATAATGGTGACCATGGCCTATTGGTGCCTATCTCTGCCTTATTGCTTGCATTCTTGACTGTGGCTCTCCCTGACATGATGGTGGTCCAGGCATGACATCATCCTTTAATTTTGGCATAAATGTCGCAATACCGGATCTAATGATGCTCATCCTTGACAGATTATTGATGTTCTTGACATTGTTGTGGCAGATAGAGGCTTACTGGTAGCCATGGTCTAAATCTGCCTGCTCTTGATAAATTGTGTTTATTCTTGGGATAATTGTGTCTGTCCCTCACATAATCGTGGTCCCTAGTATAATGATCTGTGACTGGGGGTGAGTGTCTGAAAAGTTTCAGCGCTCCGTCCATCCTCTCCTTGTGTTTGCTTTGTTCGCCCTAAGTTGGCAGGGTATGCCCAGATGTGGGTCCCTTGCTCACTTTGCCACTGGATTCAAGCTAGCCTGGCTGATGAAGGTTGTTACCCCGAAGCTGGTCCCAGGATACTTATTTCCGGCCCAGGGAAGACCTGGCTTGGCAGTTCGGCCTGGACAGTTCCCATAAGGAAAAGGGTCGAGTCTGATTTGCATATGGCTGGGTCTGAACTGGGGTGGCGAAGTGAGCTAAAGAACAATGATGAATTCAACCCAGATCTGTGACTGGGGGGTGGGAGTGTCTGAAAAGTTTCAGCGCTCCGTCCATCATCTCCTTGTGTTTGCACAGGTATAATGGTGCCATAATTGACACATTGTGACCATTTTTAGGTCTCGCACCTGGCGAATACAGCGTGAAAGCGCTGTCTCGCCTGCGAGACCTATAGTCACCGGCTCTGCTTCCCAGGAGACAGGAGATGGGCAAGCGCAGCATGTCGGAATCGGATCAGGTCGTGCGCGTGAACTCGCGCTCCGATTCCGGCATGCTGTTCACAGTTACAATGGATCAGGACGCGCACACGCACACACACACAGACACACGCGCACACACACACAGACAGACACACGCACACACAGACACACGCGCGCGCGCACACACAGACACACCGCGCGCACACACAGACACACGCGCGCACACACACAGACACACACACACACACAGACACATACACACACAGACACACGCGCACACACACACAGACACACGTGCACACACACATACACACGCGCACACATCCCCTCCCCCCTCCACTCACCGGGCTCTTTCCGCTTGTCCCTCTCTCCCTCGGCAGTGGGTCAGTCTCGGCAGCAGGCGGGGCTCTCCACGACCACGGGAGCCCCGCTAGCTCACACGCACACTTCCGGCTGGCTTCACGGGCACAGGAGCGCGGGGTAGGCTCCCGTCTGCTTCCTGTCTTTTTGCGGCCCCACCCCTGTCCCAATACAGGTTGCATGGCTTCCTGTCCAAGCCGGCTGCGGCGGTGAGTTTCTCAATACCTGACTTGTTCAATTATAAATACGGGTATACACGCTAACACAGACCAACACATGACTACCTTTATTTGTGATTATTTCTTCCACTTATTAAGACAGTTGTGCAGTTTATTGGCGATGTTACTGGGAGTTATGAGTAACCAGCTCAGTGTTGCTCTTTTTATTCATCCTAGAAGAGTGAAAGGCTGAGTGTGCAGCAACAAGAGTCAAACCTGTCTTCTACCGGTTGCTCTCAGTTAATCACACTATGAGCCACCAAGGTATCTTACCTCTTGTAACTGCTGGACATGAATACCTGCTAATAAGCTGCCTTAGGTGGTAAGGCACCTGAGGATTTGTCTCCATTAAACTCCTCTTGGTATAATGCATCCAATATATTGCCCAGGTTATTAATGCACTAGATAGATATCTGTGTGTAGCTCGTAGTTCTGAATAACCATAAAACATCATGGAAGGTTAATCTACTTACTGCAAAGCACTGCGAGTAACCTGTGAATCATATTTGGAACCCAGAATAAGATGATGCAGTTATCTGCAGAGATGAAGGGAACAGAGGTGAAAAAATGGGACCAGGAGAGAGGAAAAGAGGGGGACATGGTTGAGGGAATGTGGAAGATGCATTGTGGATGCTAGTATCGAAGGCAGTGCTCAAGAAACAATAACACTTTGTGGGTAATTTTCTGATAGAAAAGTAACATAGTGAATTTCCCTGCTGCATTCTCCTAGGACTATTACAGACCTTTTCTGCAGCAAGCACAAAATCCCTGGGGTTCTACGCCCATCATAAGAGTATGTCTTAAAAAGTTCGACAATTGCTTGTTTATATTGTTTGATTGAGGGATTTATTCCATTCTAGCCCATACCTTTAGGCTTTCAAATTAACAGTAGCTTTCTGTTTTACTGATTTGTGTTTGCCTTAACACCGGCAGCAAAAGCCAAAAGCAGCTTCCTGCAGCTCCCCATCCCCCCGCTCCCCGCCTCCCCTGCTATGCCCTCTCATGCCTACTGTCCATTCCTTACTCCCAGTGCCCCGTTCCCCTACTCTGCCCAGGTCCTTGCTCTCTCCTCTCTCTTCTCCCCCCCCTTTTCCAGCTTTCCCATATCGGAGTGCGTCCGAAAATATTATTTTTTCCAAACTTATCGCTGCCTGCAAACCACTCTTGCCAGGGGCTGTGGAGCAGGATTCACAAATACCCTCGGGCCTGTGTGTGTTGAGGTGGAGGCTCAGGCTGATTGGTTGTCGCAGCGAACTGTTTTTTTGTCTATCTCTCTAACTTTTGTGCGGGCAGTGGAGACGAGGTCATTACTTAATGGTGTCTGCTGAGTTATAACTGCTCTCAATTGTGGAAAGTGGTACTGTATGTGTGAGAATATGGGGCTTATTTGCTGTATGTAATACTGTAGGGGTGCTCTGCCTGCTCTTGGGAATGTGAGAGGGATTTGGCTGCTCTAGGTAATGTGAGAGGGATTTGGCTGCTCTAGATAATGTGAGAGGGATTTGCCTGTGTCTATCAAAGAAGGTGGTTAATATGTACGTGAGGGACATCCTGCTTGCTCATTGTTCGTGGGTGTCTGTGTTTTTTCTTATCTGAGGGAGGCTGTAATAGCGGATCATGTTTCAGCAGTGCTGCTTCCCCCATCAGCTGCCCCTCTCGAGGCTTGCCTCTCACAGGTCAAGGACCCCCACACCCAACAGCACGAATACATGAGTATTTTGCACTCTGTGCATGTTTTACTTATAGCTTTTCAACTTCTAAAAAAGGTAATTTAGCCCAATAGACTCGGTGCCAGTGCTCCATAAAAACCTCTGTAGACAGCTGCCTCAGGGTACCACCTCAAAGGGCAAATGCAGAGCGCCAGACTGCAATGAAGAAGTTTCAAAATTGCCCTGCAGCTTTGGAAGAGTGAGCGCCGAAGTGGCAAACTAAACATTTTGCCGATAGTTCTGGAAATACTTGCGGCAAGCGGACCAGATTGCAAGTGCCAGGGCCCATTTTACCCAGGCCAACGTAAATGAAGTTAAGCAGCTGAGAGGGAGAGAAGGAGGTGCCCTGGCCAGTGATACCTAGATATATGGTATATTACACCTGAGTTTGCTATGTATTCAGTGTTCTGTTTAATGTGTTCTGTTAGCGGTGTTTGCTGCCTAAAAGATCAGTTGTGCCAGCCTCAACTTAAAAGTAATAGTAACAACCCTAACATCTTCATGACTGTGCAGTTGTGTACCATTTATGGCAATGTTTCCCAAACTGTGAGTCTCGTCCCACTGGTGGGTCGCAAGCTGGTTTTTGTTGGTTAACAAAAGTCCAAGCAAAAAGTGAAAATGTATTAAAATTTGGTGCCCGCCCACCCCCAAATTTGTCCCTAGTTGCGCCTCTGACTCAGAGTGACCCAGCCAATGAAAATAAGAGCCACTAATTATTTCGGAGATTCTGCAGGAACTGGTCTTTGGAAGAAGGGTCAGCGTTTAAGTTAGTGTTTCACTATCCTGGATATTTATTGCCATCACATGAGCAAAGTAAAAAAAAAAGCATGTGTAATGCAATAGGTCTTGCATTTACACGAGTTTCAGCTATTGGTATTATAAATGACTGCGTTTTATTTATGTTTTTTTATTAAAAACATAAAAAAAGGCATTGTCATTTACAATGCGAGAGTTTAAGCTATTGGCATTGTAAATGACAATGCCATTTATTTATCTGTTTTCAAAACCAACACATAGATAAAAGGTTTGTCATTTACAATGCCAATAGCTCAAACTTTTGCAAATGCGGGACCTATTGCATTGCAAATGCTTGTTTACATTACATCGGTTATCCCTTGCAGATTGGTGACCCTGTTCTGATAGTCTCCATCCTTCCTTTATTGTGCGCATTCCTTAGATAATTCTGGCCATTATCCGGGATCACTGTGTCGAGATTCCTCCCACATGTAGGCCTTTCCTGGCATTTGATGATAGCATGAAAGGCAGAATATATCCATGTGTGGCAGTAGTACACATGGGTGCTTCATAAAACCGACAAGCAGCTGATCAGACTTGCATTTAGTGAAAATAAAAATATGGTATTTCTGAACAAAACTAGTTGTTATTATCCACGAATATATTGGTGGGTGAATTGAGCTAATTAGTCCAAAATAAAACGTTTTTATTTTATGGGTAAACCGTGCTTTTGTACAAACTGGACAACTATATTCTAATACAAAAACTATTGCCTTTTGTTAAACATGTTTAAAAACGATGTTTAAATAATAATTCCTGCTACGTTGGGGAGGCTTATTATTGATATTGCTGCCTTGGTACCCCACAGAATTTAGCTAGTGTAAATGCATTTAATCATGTATTCCAATGGACGTTTTTACGACACTATGACTTCTGCTGTCTGTGTCCTGAGGATGTTGTAAGTGTACGCTATGTGATCCTGCAAGATATCTGTAAATTGAGCAGTCGATCTTCTGTACAACCCTGCAAGATTTGTCTTTTTTTTCCATTTAATGGGCTGTCCTTGAGAGATTTGTATAACGTTTGATTTTTATTTACGGTCTCTTTCAAGTTCATTTTCAATCATAAGATATGAATAAGAATGAACTTTAAGGGGAAGTGATGATAACGAAAGAACGTGGGATGTAGAAATGCAGAAAGATGCAACAGTTGCTTAGAAAAATTATAATCCATGTGCTATTGCATAACAAGATCTTCTGAACTAGCTATACCACCTCTAGATGTTTAACTAATTTTTAGGAAAACTGTGCTGTGAAATATATTGTAAGCCATAGTTATGTCAAGTCACCTCACTCCTGGTTAGGGGAATGCTTCTCAGTTACATCACAAAGCATCTACAATTGTTATTTATAGAGACCCTACAGATCTGCTGAATTATTTTAGAAATTGCACTGTAAAAGGCAGCATTTCGACTCCTCTCCACCCCCTCATTATCCTGGGGGCTGTTGTAAGGAACAACCTGAGCCCATGTAAATGATGTTAGATTCGCTTGTTTTTTGTATTCTGATAGTGTATTTCGAAGTACTTATGCACGTCCATACCAACGCATACAAATTTGGCAAGCCACAAAAGGATCTGGTAGCACTGCTGCATCCAAGAAACATCCTAAGTCCAAATGTCCCAGGTGTAGGAATATTCCACAACTTTGCGTTAAAGTCCACAAGAAAATGTCTATTTCTGGTCATCTTCGAGGCCATCCAGTCCAGTAGATAGCAGTGAGCTACTCTCCCAAACGTCTGATACATGCTTGAAGATAGTGACTGAATTTCAGTTGAAGTTGAGTTTCATTTGTGAAAAAAAGTACCTTGATACTGAAATAATGAATTAACCCCCCCTAAGAAGCTGTACAGAAGATTAATAAGATAAATAAACGAGCCGAATAATGCATATCACAAGAGGACATTGGCTGATTGGCAGAATCAAAATGTTAGAACACAATTGCCTGTGTCTGGCTTCTAAGAAAGGACATAAACCAATCCTGTGCAGATGCAATCAATTTAGCTGTTCCTAATCAAAGATTATAGACTTTAAGATTTATTTCAATTCTTTGGGAAGGAAGACATTTTCTTTCTTTCTTTCTTTCTTTCCCTCTTTCTTTCTTTCTCTCTTTCTTTCTTTCTTTCTTTCTTTCTTTCTTTCTTTCTTTCTTTCTTTCTTTCTTTCTTTCTTTCTTTCTTCCCTTCTGTCTTTCTTTCTTCCTTTCTTTCTTTCTTCCTTCCTTTCATGCTTTCTTTTTTCCTTCTTTTTTCGTTCTCTTTCATTTTTTCATTCATTCTCTCTTTCGTTCTTTCTTTCTTTCTTTCTGTTTCCTTCTCTCATTCTTTCTTTTTCTTTTGTTCTCTTTCCTCCTACTAAAGTACACTAGACTACACTACACAAAGACCACATCCCGGGTGTGATTTGGGGGACTTATTTTCCAGGCTTTCTAAGTAGGCAGCGGGACCAGACAGGGATGCCACTTCTCCCTCATCCTCTCCCCGATGGCGATGGAGCCACTCACTATTTGCCTTCGTGGTGAGGCACTGAACTGGAGAGTCCCCCTTGCTGACAGCATACATACGGTGTCCCTCTACACAGGCAACCTGCTTCTTTACCTTCGTGATGTGCTCTCTAATCTTACTTCCCTGCCACCACGCTAGATGAGTTTGCCTGTGTGGCAGGCCTCCGCGTCAATTGGGCCAAATCTAGCATTTACCCGCTACGCCCTGGTGGGAGGGTTCACTGGGGAGTTCCACACTCAGCTGGCAGGGCCCCACTGTCCGGTACCTCGGGGCACTCCTTTACCATTCGACCGCCGACCTATTTGATGGTAATCTTAGTAAGGCCTTGTAGTCCCTGAGTCTTCAGGTGCACTTCTGGCAGCAGTTCCCATTAGCCATCACCGGGAGAATAGCCCTGTCGAAGATAGTCATCATCCCCAAATCCTGCCCTGCTTCACTCTTCACCGGCTTGTACCTCCTCAATCCTTCTTTCGAGAGCTAGACATTCTCCTTTGAGATCTAATATAGGGTGACAAGCGTCACTGCATTGCGCTGGCAAAGTTGCAGCTACCACCGGGCAAAAGTGGACTGGGCGCCCCCTTTTTTAAGGCTTATTTTGTGGTGGCTCAGCTGCAGTGGCTTTCTCGCTAGCTTGCGGGGCGGAACCAAGGTGAGACAGGTCAGGTGACACATACCCTCACGACGACCGCAGTTAGGGGGATTTTGTTGACAGTGCAGTCATCCTCACCCCCATGGTCTTTGCAGATGAGGATAGCCCGAAACTGCATGTCCAGGATACATTTCCTCATATGTCATGTCACGGTATATGCTCCAGCGCTACCACTGCAGGGCCTCCTGCGTCCCCCAGGGAAATATAGTGCATCAGATCTATGGTATTGGCATCAGCACTCCGTAGACACAATCAGAGACCTCTTTACGGATGAGCGATTGCTTACCTTTGATCAGCTCATAACAGATTACGGTGTACCCCCAGGCCAATGCTTAACATATGGACTCCGCGGATGTATGACGGTACGACGCGTACCGTCACAACGCGTTCTCGTTACAACGACTTGCGATGGGGGCGCAGATTTAGAATAGTATAATTTACTATTCTAACACCAGTCCCCGTGGACACTAGGGAAGGTGTTGGAATAGTAAATTTACTATTCTTAATCCTGTAGTGCCCTCCAGCGCAAGTCGTGGTTACGACTTGCGTTGTAACGGACATGTTCTAAAAGCCACGCGGAGTAAAATCCGCGTGGTAAAGGATGTTTCCCGGACTCCGCAACACTTGCCGAGCCCTTTGGTCCACAGTAGACAATGAACCCCCAACCTACACATTTCTAGACATTGCTCCAAATGGGAGCCAGACGGCACCTCATTACCTGGATATACAAAGCTACCACTGAGCTACGTATCAAGTGGGAAGACTTTATAGGGAGGGTACTACACAACAAGGAGTGGGAGCGGGGTCTGGAATTTCCCCAGACGGTCTCCCAGAATGCCTGATTTAAAAACAATTAATTTTCCATCCTCCAACGGGTCTACCTCACTATTTCCCTCATGCATATCTGTGCTGCCCCCAGTGCCAATCGGCATCAGCCGATCTGTGTCATATGCTTTGGTCCTGTCCCTCCCTCACTTCATGGTGGCTTTTTATACATGCGCCTCTATGAGACATTACAGAGCTTTCCGATATCTACACCAGAGAGGCCTGGGCATTTTCAAGAGCCGCAAGGTGCGTGCCCCATTTGCCAGCTTGGTTCTCCTGTTGGCGAAGAGAGCACTGATGATGCGCGGATGGACCACATCAGTGCCACCTGTGGCGGCATGGTATGGGGCAGTCTGCAAATGGGGGACGGCTGAGGGAAAGGCCCTTTGCTATGAGGGGACTCATAGTCTATTTAAAATTTCCATCTCTAATGCCTGGGGCACACCACTTCACCAATTTAGCAAGCTCATCCCACCCATAGGTTCTTCTCCAGTTCCACCTCTGGAACCTACAAGTCCCTTGCCACACCTTAGTGGACCCTAGCAATTGTCACCGCAAACCTGCCTGTGATGCCCCGAGAGTTCCTTTCCTCCCACACTGCACATACCTGGTATCTACAATCAATACCTCACCGGCGTGCTTCCGCAGCCTATGTTCCTGCCTGTCCGCGACTCAGCAGCTGGGACCCGAGTGAGCCTGATTATTGCCATTCCATAGATGCTTATCCGCCTCTTCACCCCCCGTATACCTCCCCCGCATACCTCCCCCAGTTTACTGTTAGTTTTCTGGAGCACTTTCTCTGTATACAGTATGAGCCTTACACACACAAGCCCCATATGCAGCGGATGCTCCATTACCCTCTAGAATTTGTAGGCACAGCCTATGGGATCACCGTCAAACTGATGTCCACAGGTTATTGTATGTAGATTGACTTACTGTTGTCTCAACGCTGTTATCGACCTCACTATGGTGACCTTATGTTTTCTTTAAAAAAATCAATAAAAACTGTTTAAAAAAAGAAAGAAGGAAAATGAAAGAAAGCATGAAGGCAGGAAGTAAATAAAGAAAGAAAACAAATAATAAGGATAAATTAATACAAAACAGTTTTAAATGAACACAGTCTAGTCAGGCATGCTGTGAAATAGCAGCTGTCAGAAAAGGAAACACTACAAAAGGAATTTACAGCAGCATTGGCAGGAGATGGGATCTAATAAAGATGAAATGTGCAACAGAAGCGTCCTGCTATCAGACCGGGCTCCAAACACAAAGGCAACACTAAAGTAACTCTAAAGTAAAAACAAAAACAGTGGCACTGAAGGGAACTCGCTTGAGTGTGGATGTGCTCCTTGTGTGAGAGCAAAGTGCACTGATTTAACATAAGGTTAACACGTGGTTTAAGTAGACTGACCCACTGCTACATGCTGGAGTGGGTGCTAGCCAAATGTGAACGACACAACAACAGATGAATGGATAACGAAAGGTGGCTGAAATATTATATATATTTTAGTAAAATCAAAAAGTCTTGGCTAACACCAGACCTAAAAAGTCACCTTAACTTATTTCCCGTCCTACCTATGAATTGGTGTTTGAACCGGGCAAGTCACGCTTGATTCAATGTATAAAGAATTAAATCTCCAGCTACGAATAACTTGGGAAGCTGATGTTAGTTTTTGGGTTGAATCAGATATAGAAGTCAGAGAGACCTCGTAAACTAGTGCAGAAATAGTTTAAAAGATGCTCTTTAGTTCTCACAATCACTTGGTCATTTGATGACTTGGTAATCAGGTGCAGAGGTCTCCCCTCAGTCTGCTAAGATCCGTCCAACACAATCAGGTCAGCAGGAAAGGAGCCAACAGGACATGCAGGATAACAGCGTCAATTCAGTCTGAAACCCCAACTAATAACAACAAGGAGGTGGACACCCACTTTCAGCTAATAGCTTACTATATATTATATTTGATTGAAAATAGGATATCAAAGCTTTCTGAAAATCACTTAGGGCCAGATGTACGATCTGCCAAATAGCACCACGCAAATTGCGTTGCATTTGCGATTCACAATTTGCAAGGCGCTATTTGGTATGTTCAACAGTGTGTTTAACACTGTTTGCGATTCCCAATGGGGTCGTAAATGGTGAGGCTCATGAATATTAATGAGCCTCTCGCAATTTGCGAGCCCATTGGCAATGACAGGCCCTCCCAGGGATTGTGGCCTGCTGGGCTCAGCAGACTACCTACCATGTCTGGGACTGCTTTTAAATAAAGCAGCTTTTTTTTTAAAATGCCGCCCGTTTTCCTTAAAAGAAAACAGGATGCTTTTTAAAACAAATAATTAAACGTTTTCGTTTCAGTTTTTTAAGGGCAGGCAGTGGTCCCTGCATGCATTTGCAAAGGGGAAGGCATCCCCTGGAGATCCCTTCCCCTTTGCAAATACATTACCACCTACTTGAAGTAGGTGGTAATTTACGAGTGTTTTGCAACCGTAATTGCGGTCGCAAAACATTGGAACATAACTTTGCAGTCATTATTAGGAAAACAAAATGCCCCCTTCCTAATAGCGAGTCGCAAAACAGTATTTTGCGAGTCGCAATTTATTTGCGAGTTGCAAACTACTGTTTATAGATGGGCCCATGCTTTTTAGCGTGCACAAACGAGTCTAAGCCCTGTTTGCTCATGCCAAAAAGCGTCGTACATCTGGCCCTTGTTTTTTTTTTTTTTAAAGTTTTTTTCACTACACATAGTTCCATATTTTATTTTTCAAATTATTATTTATGATTATGTATATTTATTTTGCGCAAACTGTTATCTAGTAAGGCATCCTGGTGCTGGCTGTCAGAACCAAAATCCAAGAACCAAAATCCAGATATATGTAGAATCCTTGTGCTTGCCTGAAAGCGTAAAGGTTGCTGATGTAACAGAACGTGATCAGCAGACTATTCCAGAGACTGGCCGCCTGCCCGGACAATGCTCTAGCACCCATTTGAGCTTTCTGAAATTTGGGAACCTTCAAGAGGTTGGCATTAGCTGAGGGTAAAGATGTAGGTGGAATATAGTGTTGTAGCTAGTGTTGAAGGGGATGAGGCCCAGTGAGATGGATGACTCTACATATTATACAAAGTGATTTAAACTGGACTCTCTTGGCTACCGGGAGCCAAAATAGAGAGTCCAGAGCAACTGAAGTAGAGGAATGATGTGGCAAAAGAGTGCACAAGTTTTACTGCTGCAGCCATATATAGTGTAGGCGTTGAACAAGAAAACCTTGTGCACTTAGAAACAGTGTGTTGCCGTAGTCCAGTCTGCTCATAATTTCGATTTCTGTTTGGCACCACTAGAGGGAGAAAGCGAGTTGACAACAAAGATCAAATTTGGCCAAGTGCCTTTATTAGACCAAACCCCATTGAAGAAAAACTCTTGATATGACTGGAGAGTGATAGATTGCTCGCCGGTTGGACTTCCAATGTTCTAACAGATGTTGCAGTAGGCAGAACTGATTTAATCTCAGACGGCCAGAAGTCCACTGACAAAGGACACTAAAACATCCCTGATAAACAGATCTTAATGTCTGTCTGATCCCCTTTGAATTTAAGTGAATTGGTCCTCAACCAGTATGAAATGTCACTCATGCATTCAATAGAAAAAGCTAGTGGGGATTGTGAAGAGTAATCCAATGCAAGGATTAGTTGTGTATCATCTGCATAATTTACAACTTTATGCCATTGGATCTGATTAAATTAGCCAAAGGTCTTAAATACACATTAGGTAATGTCAGGCTGATGGTAGAACCTTAAAAAACCTCCCCTGGCTGGTCTGAGAGAGGAGCTTAATGGGGGAAGATGAACTGATTGCATCCTTTCCTCCAGGAAGGATGCAGCCACTGCAAATATCTTTCTCTGTCACCTATCTCGGCCAGCTTTGCAATTAAAATTAAGATGTCATGGTCATTTCTCAGGGCCCCAACAACAGAGAGACAGATTATGTAGGATGGTTTACTAAATTATGCGGCAAGAAAATGTGCATAATGCGGCATAACACAACACATTTTGTGATAGTTTCATTTAATAATGTTGTCATTGTTTTTCATGTTAACACTGTCTGGATAAACATTTCACCTTTTTAATACTAGTTCAATACCCAAATAGAGCAATATGCAACTCAAAGGTGAACAGTCAATCTTTGCTGACTGTGACAAAAGTTGTATTGGCCTGATATTTCGGATTGCTACTTCCTTTCAGGTATTTGGTGGCACACTGTTACAATGATGCAGCTTTTTCTAATTGTTACATCTATTTCACCATAGGCCCTCCAGCATGGTCCACCTTTATTTCCTAAACACGTTATTATGGTAAACACAGAAGGGTGGCCAACGGTTGGTCACAACCTGGCAACAATAATTATACATCTTGGTAGTATGTTTTATCAGTCAGTTTAAGTAGACATTTAAGTATATATTTCTACGGCAGCAGCAATTCAGGCATGCAGTGAAATTCAAGGGATCAGCATCTGCTCAGAAGGGAACGTGTTTCGCCCTTTAGGCTGGCCAGAGTGAGCTAACAGAGCTTTATCAAGACCAAATATTGACACAGACATTCTTACTTGTCATGCTGATTTAAAGTTGAGCGATGTGCCACACGCAGTGGTAACAAATGCATCCTAAACCTTGGGCTAAAGTGATGACACAAATTAAGAAAATGGGCCATGGCGCGGTCTCCTTAAGTGGTGAATTTGAATTTCACCTTCTGGCGCGAGTTACGACATTGTGTAATGCTTTAGTGTTACAAAGCGAAAGAAATCGATTTTATTGTTGGATTACAATGTGAAGCGAGGAAATTAAAACATGTCTGCATTGTGTTTACTCTCCCCTTGTAATTTGCCTATAGATTTTACTGTTACATTAGCAACTATATAATGCCAGTGCTCCAGTCATGACAAAAGAGTTCAAAAAAAGGAAGCCGGATACGAGCAAAGTGTGATTAATGTATATTGAGCATGTAGCATGAATATATAAAAACTAAGGGCCTTATTTATGAAAAGTGACTCATCATCGCGTGAAAGCAGCGATGCGTCACTTCTCCGGGTGCCCTTCTTGCGACATGATGAATCATATTTACTGTATGATGCATCATGTCAAAAGGAGTTACAGATACGTCAGTATTTCTGACGTAGCTATAGGTGCAAAAGTGACGCATTTCTGGGGTGTGTCTGAAAATAGAAGCAACTCCAGCAAAGTGTCCTATCACATGGGGCAACCCTCATGTGAAAGGGTCTGCGTCAGTCTTACGCCTGCTGTGAGGCAGGCATAAGATATTGACGCAATGGCGTCCTAGATATGGCCACGTCTTCCAGGCTTTTTGCACGGGAACACCCACTCTGCATACATTATACTTGGTGCAGGTATAATGTTGCGCAGGGTTTTACAAAGGGAAGCATCTGCCTAGATGCGTTACTTTATAAATAGGGCACAAAATGGCACATTTTTTACGCCGCCGGTGAGTCACAAAAAGTAGTGCACAGGCAGCGTAAAAGTGCTGCAAGTCCTCATAAATAAGGCCCTCAATCTTAATGTAACGCTTAATATAGCTTAAGCAACATTTACAATCCTGTAAAAGCATTTCTGTATTCATGTGTGCAATTCTGTGTGTAAGGGACATTTCTTCCTGCTGTGGATGGTAGAACTCTCAGTTATCATTAAAGTCTCAATAGAAAAGAACTAATAATACTATTTTTTTGTTGGGATTTTTTTTAAAGGAGATCCCTAACTTAATTTAGGCAGTAAGTCCTTTAAGTCCATGATGCAGTATGTATCAGGAGTTGGCATTTCAGGCAAACCCTTATATCTCTAGAACAGCCCTCTGTACATAGGTGGAAGGCGGTGTCTTAGTTGCATGTGTAGTGTCTCAAGCAAAGATATCTGTACTCTTGACCATTATAGAACATTTCCAAACCCACTCAAGATGGTGCTTCACAACGCATTATTCAGCCTTGTGAACGTATGAAAATACCACCAGTGTAGTTGGAAACTTTTTATATCTGGGAAAGACTTTGAGGTATTCTTGTTGATTTAAAACGGTGTAAGTAAGTCATGTCTTTCCTGTATGGAAACAGACAACAAATGAATTATGTTTGATTTAACCAGTTGGAAATATCTCAATCAAGTAGCATAATTGCATACATTGGAACAGATGTATAGTTTCTGTGTAAATACCCCAGGACAGTTGTAAATCTTTAGGGTAAAAACAAACGTGCAGAAACCGTTTCCGGAGAATCATTTTCGTCAGTCTGCTTTCCACAAATTTTTCACCATGTAGTCATTCACCAGGTTGTCAAAAACAACATGGTGAATGTTATTGGTGAAAATCTGAAATTCGTTTAGTTTTTCTTCTTTGAGTTTTTATACCCCGTGTAATGTATCCATTGTATTCAGTAAATCAGATGTAACTGCATAGATTTGATCAGAAACATCAATTAAACGTTCATTTCACACACTCAAAGTCCCTTAGCTTTAATTATGAAAGAGCTTATTATGTTGCATTTCAAAGTCTGAACACCTAAAGAAATAGATTAGATTGGGCAACCGTCTGATAATCGAACACAATGAGGAATAAAAAATTCGGGAAACATTCTCATATTGCCCATCACCTAGATTCAGTCCCTTGATTTGATAGTCGAGGGTATTCTGAGCCCGGTAGGCACAGTAACCAAGTGTCTATTTCACCCTCTTGGATGAGTCCTTGTTCAAATGTCCGAAGTCCCACAATCCATCCATCTTGAAGGCAGTGGGCACCTACAGCAGGCGACACCACTCCCAGCAGGCCACAGACCTCCATGTTTGGCACAGTGACAACCCCCTGCAGTCCCAGAGGGATTTATGGTTCTTCCAGATTCCAACGTCGGCCAAGTGAAAAGAGGTCTTGTAAAGTGTATCTGAATGGTGCAGATGCGCTAGCCAATCACATTAATTTCCACACCACAATGCAACGTTGTTTAGTGTGAATTTCCTGCCTTGAAAGAGTGACTTGTAGCTGAAAAGCTCAAAGAGGCCTTTGCACTCAGAAACTCTAACATCGTGGGGTAAGGCACAGTCGATCCGAGCTCGCTCAGGCCTCAAGTCACCCCCTTGTTTGCTTATTCTAGTCCCTGAATACACAAAGAGTGTCTTCACACTTCTAGTGCAGGTGGTGGTTTATTTTCTGAGTTGCCCTTCAGCAAAAACAGAGCAGACATTAAAGTACATGTGTAGAGCACTTGACAGATTATTAATACTAATGGGCAATACTGGGTGAGGCGCAATGAGTAGTTTCCATTTCTAGACAAAACAAGAATTAATAATTTTTTTATTATAATATAAAAAAAAATATATATATATATATATATATATATATATATATATATATATATATATATATATATATATTGATTGATTGATTGGAAGGAGATATTAAAATGAATATGACGATTTTGATCTATCAATTCGAATTGCCTGATTTGGAGTTCCAGGCAGTGCATTTCTTTTCCACTGGAATCTTGTCGCTTGCAATTCTTCTCGGGGTTACAGCTCCTATATGATCATTGCAACTTCCTGGACTCTATTCCTCTCATCAGTTGATTCTTGACACTTGTGGGAGGTTCTTCCCACGCACACATTTTGCACAGAGAGTAAATGGTTAACACTTTAGGCCATTCCATTTCTACTTTTCTCGTTGATTTTTGGTAATGCAATAGTATTGCAGTGCATCATAGGAATTGCAACTATTGAAAGGCAAGTGGCAAACTAGTACAAGTAAATATAGAAACCGTGAAATACAGTATTTAACTGAAATACCTATTTAACTGAGTAATACACAACAAATATTTGTACCTTACTTGCTATAAGCTGGGGTAGCACGACAGCTCCTGCGGGTTGGATTCCACTATATTGACATCAACAACATCGACCTACAAAAATATTGCACTAATTACCACTACACTAGAAGGAAAGGTATTCACAGCACCTCCGACACGTAACCTGGGAGTCAAGAATAAGGGGAATTAAGAATATTAATTATACTTTACTTGCAGTCTAGTGGTAGGCCGATGTAGTGTATTTGACATTTATTTTGTGCTTTATCACATGCCATATATTGATGCTCCATTCTCCTTTGTGCTGTAACATGATTACCAAACCAAGGAAGTACACTAGGATTTAACAATCTTTTTTTGTTGCAAAACTAAATGAGCACTAGGGCTCCAGGTGCCCCTCCCCTCGCACACAACTGTCGCAGGCACTTACGAAGGAAAATGGCCTGCAAAGTTGCTCGAGTCATGGAGTATGACAGTGGTTGAGCTTTAGTCCATCAGATCTTTTGAAACCTCTCTAGCCAGAGACATGGAAAAGGAGTCGGGCCACAAATGTGAAGCCGACCGGCATGTTGGTGCCAGCGAAGGCTGGAGAAATGGAAGTGGGAGACAGAGGGCAGTGAATGGAAGACCATTAGGAACATTTTCAACATTGTGTGGGTTTTGATACATATTATTAAGAAGGGGAGGCCTTCCTTCAGAGAGGCATGTAAATAATAGGTTGAAGGTGAAGGACTCCTTTGTAGGATGCTAGCATGAGGGTAAGGATGACATAGAAAAGGGGTGGACACACGAGGTCATGGAACCTGGAGTGAAGGAATTGTGTGTGAATAGACAACTAGGCCCTTGAAAAACAAACAAAAAGAGGTTAGTGTCCTTAGCCAAGGGAAGAAGTGTTGGGATGTGAGCCACTGCTAGATGTTTCACTCTTGCAAGGCTTATCTTGAAAATGTTGTTTCAAGTAGGGTTTGGATTTGGAGCGTGGCTTGAGAGTGCAGTTCTGGTGATACTGCTGAGCAGTTGAACAACAGCGACCCTGCTGACTAGTCATATCTTATCTGTCACCAACAAATCTTATCCTCATCCTTCTTGTTTTCAACTTGGAGAAAAGTGTCCTTGCTTTAGTGGCGATGAGCGTGCAGTGTAGACAAACAGCAGACTGAGTGCGTATTTTTATTTAGAACAGTGGCATTTTAGGTGGTAGTGTGAGCCTTAAGGTATGAATGTTTGAGAAAAGATCGCTTTTGAGTTGATTCTGAGGGTGTTGTGAAAATTGAGCAACCATGGGACTCTTTTGTTTGATTCACAGACTTACTGCGTGAAATGTGTGTCACAGAAATGCCATTACTTGTTTCAGTGCTGTTGATGTGTGCTGCAGAAGCTGCTGTGTGAGCGGCAAGATACACATGCCTTGTTTCTTCAGATAGGGAAGTTTAACAAATTTGCTGCTGAAAGGCAAAACTGCTGTCAAAGTTGCTCCTGGTAAAGGGAGAGAGACGTTCACCCTACTCCGTGACATGCCCGGACTGGGAACAGAAACCAGCACTGGCACATCTTCTCGACCGGCTTCAGCATAGCAGAGGGGGGGGCAGGGGGTTTGCCGGCGGCCATTGTGCTACTGAGAAACTTCGCTGCCACTTTTGTTACAGGGGACCGATTTTGCAGCACTGATTCAAAACTGCCCCCAGTAACAAAACCGCCCACCCACGGGTCAAAAACTGCCCCCACACTTCCGACTCACCGGGAAAACACCTGATGTCCGCGATGGCCAGTCTGGCCCTGCTCTGTGAGGTAATATGGAAGGTGAGCAAACATGATGCCATTAGCAGGAAGTACCATTAAAAGTTGTGCCGGGCAATGCACACGACTGTGTGTACATTTGGAACTTCTCAGTTTTATGCATTACTGACGCTGCTGATGCTTCTAGGGACTAATTTGCTGGTGAAACCAGAACTAGAATGAATGAATATCAGCAGCCATTTTTTGGGGTACTGTGTAAAGAAGCATAACACATTAGAAAGTGGATATTGTGTTAGTGGGGGAAAGTGGTGCAATTGACAGCGTTCTCATATATCATTATACACCTGACAATGGTGATTACATTTCATATTTTAGTTTGTTGTTTTGCAAGAAGTAGACGTCTCAGAGAGAAAAATTACTGCAGGTATTTCATAAACCATTTGACACTGTAACAACTATTTTTTATATTTTTAATTTGTTATGTTCAGAGTGAACATTTAAGAGCTACTGAATTATACAGATCTAATTCAGAAAATGGTGGCTATTTTTTAAAGTTTATTTCATTGTGTGGACACGCCATATTTTTCTATTTAAGCAGTTTTTAAAAGCTACCGGTACTGAGTTAAGACAGTGGATATTTTTGTAATTTAACAGTCAAGTCGTTTAATTACATTTCTTCCATCCCAATACAACCAGTAATTTCCCCTCCTGCCTTCTTACAGAATCAGAGTGGACAAACAGTGGGAGGGGTGAAAGGAAGAATGCAAAACCTTTTTGGAGGCCGTAATAATGTATTTGTAGAAAATAATTAAATTTAAAATGATCCCGCTGAGGCATTGTTTCAGAAGAGAGAGAGACAAAGAACGTTGAAACACTTGCTTGTTTCTAGAAGGAAGAATACTGAAAATAAAGACGTGCAAAAACATGTAAAGATAATTTTGGATTGAAGGTCAATACTCTGGTGTCCAAGCATTGATTTTCTTTAGAGTATGGATGCTTGCAGAGTCTATAGAAGAGTTTGTGGTAGAACTGCGTAATCTGGTGGTAAATTGAACTTTTAGGCTAATACATGAACAGATACGAATTATTTAACTGACTTATAGATGCAAGAACATTGTCATGTGTGGAAAAAGTCAACTTAAGACAAGGCCCTCAATATTGCAAAGTGCATTCATTGGGTGTACTATGAAATACTTCAAAGAACTGAATCCGTGTGATATTGGAAAGGGAAATCGCAGAAAGGATGTAAAAGTGAGTAATATATGTAGCAATCGGGTAAAAGCTCAGGTTGAGAAGACAGGTAGTAGTAAGACTTTGAAAGGTGGAAGTATACAATGTTATTGCTGTGGTAGTGAAAGGCATCTGGCTAGTTCGGGGAACTGTCTGGCCACCAAGAAGTAATGTCATAATTGTACAAAAGTTGGACATTTTGCCAAGGGTTTTAATGTGAGCAAAGTGAGAACAAAATGAGACATTGTAGGCTGTAAAGTACCATACTGGAAGAGAATGAAGGGAACGATGTATTGATGTAGGGCATATGTGAAAGTAAAGTGACAAAAGTGAAGGAAAATGAAAACAAATCTTTAGAACCATATAATCCACCACTGTGTCTATTTGATATTCAGACAGTGGACATTGGCACTTAGGTGTATTCACAGTGACTTCCACAGTGCGAAAACTGTAAATTGGAGAGTGTAAAAAAAATTCAGAGTTCTTTTCCACCCTTTCACATTTGACAAAAAATGAAAAATGCTATTGACAGGATTTCCATTTTTTAATGTACAGCTATACAAATACAACACCACATTAAAGCACACTCACAACTTTTTTTTTTTTTTAATGATTGCATCTGGAAAAACTACTGAACAGATTTACGCAAAACAAACAAAAGCATGCATTCTTACTAAACTTGTACTTTTAAGCCAAATGTGATTTACATCTGTTCAAAATGTGTGTAGTGTGTGTCTCCTCCTCTCTGCACTCTGGGATTGGTACAGAAACCTGAGAGGACCCTTCAATGTAAGACTGACTCCCTACTGAAGGAATAATTTCCTGAAGCACCTGACAAGAGATATACAGCACTGGCTGCACCAACAATGGTGACTACTGCAAAGACGGGTATCATGCAGTACATTTACCACAATACATTTGGGTAAATGAGGTGCTCCCTCCCCCCCTTTTACATACATTCAGAGGTTTGTACTGTAGGTGAGAGCATCGTTTGTTATGGCAACTAAAACCAGAAAATAGATCTTTTTCACCTCCACCTCAACTTAGTTTTTTGCCCCCTGCACAGAGGTGCATGAAAAGTGGCTGCCAAATTTAGTGAAACTCTGTCCACGGAGTCAAAAGTCATAGGCAAATCAAAAATGCCTTTTCAACAGAAATTGTGGCTGAACCATAACCCCACAGTGGTGAACGACGTATGTGTAACACACACACATATACACATGTATTAGGTGTATGTATGTGTATATATGTATATATATATATATATATGTATATATATATATAAATATAATACATGTGTATATGTTTGCGTTACACATATGTTGTTCACACACTCACGCATATATATATATGTACATAATGTATATGTCTGTTACATGGTTAATGATTCAGAAAAGGGGGTGGTGATGAACAGAGTGCCTGAATTAAGCAGACCACTCTTACCCAGTCCAAAGATCAGGGCTTGATCCATCACCGTTTTTTAGCTCACTGCACCATCCCAGCTCAGAACTTGGCTATATGCAAATTAGTCTGTTCCTGTCCCAGTGCATGATGGGAACAGGGCAAACCAAACTACCAAGCCAATTCGTATACTGGGAAGGAAACAAGCTTCCGGGGACCGGTTTCTGCCATTTCAGGCGTCGTCGGCCCGGCTTGCTTGAATCCTGATGGTGCAATGAGCAAGGGACTCACATCTGAGTATACCCTTCCACGCTTATGGTGGACAAAATGATTCAGAAAAGGGGGTGGGATGGGGCAGTGAGATAAATAACGGTGATGGATCAAGCCCTGATCTTTGGACTGGGTAAGAGTGGTCTGCTTAATTCAGACACTCTGTTCATCACCACCCCCTTTTCTGTATCGTTTTTGGCCACTATAGGTGTGGCAGGGTATACTCAGACATGAGTCCCTTTCTCACTGCTCCATCAGCATTCAAGCAAGCCGGGCCGAAGAGGCTGAAATGCCAGAAACCGGTCCCCGGTAGCTTGTCTCCTTTCTGGTGAAGAATTGGCTTTGTAGTTTGGTCTGCCCTGTTCCCATGATGCACTGGGCCAGGGACAGACTAATTTGCATACAGCCAGGTTCTGAGCTGGGATGGGGCAGTGAGATAAATAACGGTGATGGATCAAGCCCTGATCTTTGGACTGGGTAAGAGTGGTCTGCTTAATTCAGACACTCTGTTCATCACCACCCCCTTTTCTGTATCGTTTTTGGCCACTATAGGTGTGGCAGGGTATACTCAGACATGAGTCCCTTTCTCACTGCTCCATCAGGATTCAAGCAAGCCGGGCCGAAGAGGCTGAAATGCCAGAAACCGGTCCCCGGTAGCTTGTCTCCTTTCTGGTGAAGAATTGGCTTTGTAGTTTGGTCTGCCCTGTTCCCATGATGCACTGGGCCAGGGACAGACTAATTTGCATACAGCCAGGTTCTGAGCTGGGATGGGGCAGTGAGATAAATAACGGTGATGGATCAAGCCCTGATCTTTGGACTGGGTAAGAGTGGTCTGCTTAATTCAGACACTCTGTTCATCACCACCCCCTTTTCTGTATCGTTTTTGGCCACTATAGGTGTGGCAGGGTATACTCAGACATGAGTCCCTTTCTCACTGCTCCATCAGGATTCAAGCAAGCCGGGCCGAAGAGGCTGAAATGCCAGAAACCGGTCCCCGGTAGCTTGTCTCCTTTCTGGTGAAGAATTGGCTTTGTAGTTTGGTCTGCCCTGTTCCCATGATGCACTGGGCCAGGGACAGACTAATTTGCATACAGCCAGGTTCTGAGCTGGGATGGGGCAGTGAGATAAATAACGGTGATGGATCAAGCCCTGATCTTTGGACTGGGTAAGAGTGGTCTGCTTAATTCAGACACTCTGTTCATCACCACCCCCTTTTCTGTATCGTTTTTGGCCACTATAGGTGTGGCAGGGTATACTCAGACATGAGTCCCTTTCTCACTGCTCCATCAGGATTCAAGCAAGCCGGGCCGAAGAGGCTGAAATGCCAGAAACCGGTCCCCGGTAGCTTGTCTCCTTTCTGGTGAAGAATTGGCTTTGTAGTTTGGTCTGCCCTGTTCCCATGATGCACTGGGCCAGGGACAGACTAATTTGCATACAGCCAGGTTCTGAGCTGGGATGGGGCAGTGAGATAAATAACGGTGATGGATCAAGCCCTGATCTTTGGACTGGGTAAGAGTGGTCTGCTTAATTCAGACACTCTGTTCATCACCACCCCCTTTTCTGTATCGTTTTTGGCCACTATAGGTGTGGCAGGGTATACTCAGACATGAGTCCCTTTCTCACTGCTCCATCAGGATTCAAGCAAGCCGGGCCGAAGAGGCTGAAATGCCAGAAACCGGTCCCCGGTAGCTTGTCTCCTTTCTGGTGAAGAATTGGCTTTGTAGTTTGGTCTGCCCTGTTCCCATGATGCACTGGGCCAGGGACAGACTAATTTGCATACAGCCAGGTTCTGAGCTGGGATGGGGCAGTGAGATAAATAACGGTGATGGATCAAGCCCTGATCTTTGGACTGGGTAAGAGTGGTCTGCTTAATTCAGACACTCTGTTCATCACCACCCCCTTTTCTGTATCGTTTTTGGCCACTATAGGTGTGGCAGGGTATACTCAGACATGAGTCCCTTTCTCACTGCTCCATCAGGATTCAAGCAAGCCGGGCCGAAGAGGCTGAAATGCCAGAAACCGGTCCCCGGTAGCTTGTCTCCTTTCTGGTGAAGAATTGGCTTTGTAGTTTGGTCTGCCCTGTTCCCATGATGCACTGGGCCAGGGACAGACTAATTTGCATATAGCCAGGTTCTGAGCTGGGATGGGGCAGTGAGATAAATAACGGTGATGGATCAAGCCCTGATCTTTGGACTGGGTATGAGTGGTCTGCTTAATTCAGACACTCTGTTCATCACCACCCCCTTTTCTGTATTGTTACATGGTTAAGCCATATATATATGTTACATAGTTAAGCCTTTTATAGTATGTTTGTAAGATGTTTAAAGTTTGTATTTCTTGGCAAGAGGTTTAACTTTGAATTATTTTCTGCGATTCACAATGCTGAATTCATTTGCAGGATATTTAGCTTCCATAAACAAATTGAAAAGTTAAACGCGTTACTCAGAACACCTGACAAACTAATCCTTGCAGGCTGAGCCTTCATGCAAGCATGTAGCAATGAATGTGATGTGAAAGTATACATTGTAACCACAGAAAACAGTCACAAAAAAGTTATACTGTCCCACATTGCACTTTGTTTTCTTTTTTTTATATGTCTTGCTAAACCCACTCAATTGTGTTAGTGTACTACAAAAGAAAATCTCATTTTAGAAAGCATGTTGTTACTATCGTTACAATGCGCTCTGCATTTTTTGATTCATAATATTAATAATACAGATTGTTGCATAATGCCCAGCTTAAATATTAGCACATTGCCCCCAAGAAAACAGTACACAGATTGCGCACAAATGCGCCAGAATCCATTGATGGCAAATAGGCCCTTATTACCAGGGCTGAGCGAAACTCACGAAGTTGTACTCCATTGAATTCTGTGAAATTATAAAGACTCCACAGTGCTTCGCCCACTGATGTAGCAGTAGCTCAGTTATCCTTCTTTGGTATTCCTCTACCCGTCTCACTCTCCCTCCCTCTCTCGCCACCCCTGTCTCAAATTCGTGGCTCCCCGTGCCTTCTTGCATGCCTCCTCCTTCTTTTAGGACAGGAGAACTGGTGTCACTGAACAGTTTTAGCACACGGTTCATATAGTTGCTGCATGAAGGGCCTTGTGAAATTGTGGCAATATAAAGAAAACCCAGATTAGAATTTTGGTGCCAGGCATGGACGGAGAGATTGATAGATATGCCAGGCATTGTTTCAGTGTGTGTCAAACGACAAGGCTAGGGTGAATATGCACTCACTATTGATATGTTAGTGTCCCCAAAGAGCATGACAGAGGGTTGGTTTGCAGATCACAGGGATGTATAGCTGTTGGATCAAGGATTTCAAATATGCCACAGTAATGGCTGATTTTTCGAAGTGGCCTGAAAATTAAGTAGGCAAATGATGTGAAAACTGTGGATGTAATGTCTTTTGTGACGAATGTGTGTATGAGAGAGAGTGATGTTTGGAGATTGTGATGTCAGTCAAAGTTATAGTTTACTATAAAGAGAAGAGTACTTGGGGTATTTATCACCACCCTGTAGCACTATATCATACCAAAGCCTTTGGTTTGGTTGAATGCTCCAATTGTGTGTTGACTTAATGCATCCACTTAGATCTAGGCTAAGGTTTGGATTAGCAGAAGGAAGTAAAATAAATGTTATGGGCTTACTGATTGATGCTACATTTGGCAACAGGAAAGTGTCCTTTTACTGTGTTCTGTGAAAGGATTACATTTTCTAAGATATGTCCATCTTGGATGAATCAAGTTGTGTCATTGTAAGATTGCAACTTAAAACGTGGCGAAAGGTTAATTGAATTGTAAAAAGAGGCATAAAAGAAACCACTTATGATGTTTTTTTCCTTTTTAAGGTGGATGAACACGTGAGAATGGACAAGGCATACAGGGCAAGGAAAAGAAAGTCATCCTTTTCATGTTCAAAACGAATTGCAGCAATATATTTCAGTAATGTAGTTTTAGGAGATCAAATGTGGAATGCAAATATATTACCAGGGTGAACACAAGGTTTAAGGCAAGAGAAAAACAGCTCAAATTAATGCGCCAATGACCAAAGGAGTGTGCAATGAATAGGAAAACTCAAGAACGTGTAAGAATTTAAATGAAATAATGCGTTTATTATGTCTGTGCAGGTTGCTTATTATGTCTGGGTAGGTCCTTTCAAAGTGTCAGGACACTTAATATGCTATAGTTAAGGAAGAGGTGTGTGTTGGGATTTGTTTCACTGTTAGATGTTTCACTATTAAATATGTTGTGTGAAGAGCATGTGTCACATTGTTCAAAGTAGAGTGCAAACCTAGTTTTTGATTGAGAATTGTGCTTTGATTATTTCATGGCTGCAGTCGTGCTCACTACATGTTACCTGTCTTTAATAAATCCTATTCTCAGTGTTTAAGACTGTACTTGTTTTAAGACAAATTAGTATTCACCGGTGGAGAAGCAGGGGTAAGGAGACAGGAAGCACAGAGAAGCGCAAGAACAAACAAGTCACAGCGGAAGGTGTCAGAGGCAAGTTGGCATGGGACCCGGGTGTTAACGGCCTGTAGAGATGCCGTCATGATGGACTGCGGTGGGCAAGGATGCCTGTGGCAAAGAGATGTTAAGACAAGACCAGAGGCCTTATTGTGGGGTCTCTCTTCTTCATTTATTTTGTACAGACTTAAAAGAATGCTACAACTCCTATATCCCTGCTCTGTTTGTTAACACAAAGGACATCCCCACCTATAAATAGCAGCAGTCCATACACCATTTCCTCTTTTCTTGCTGCTAGAGATACATTAAAAAAACAGTGTTTGCTATCATTGGATAGTCATTTACTGTAGATTTCTTAACTGTTTGTTTGTTTGTTTTTAAACTGGAGTTTTGATTTCCTCAGGTCAATTTCACAAAGGTGCCTGCTTTCAAGGCTCAGTGTAAAATTGTTAATTTGTTGTTAGTCCATAAAACCTGCCACCTTTTTTAAAGGCTTGTGGGACAAATGGTACTTTGTTTCAGTTCACTGTGGTTTGTTGGTTTGTTTACTTAAGGCCAATTGGAAGGCACAGTATATGTATATTTACCCTGTAGCAGTGCAAGGCTGCCGGCTTTTTTTCCTGCATCTTTTTTGTAAAGCAGATGATTGCCTGGAGAAGTGTTTATGCAAGCAGCTGTCTGGAGTTCTGTGAATGCTATTTATAGGTACAACCTTGTTTCTTTATGCTTGATTATGTGATCTAACTTAAAGAAAGAATATATTGTGCGTGTCAGTTCCCTCTCTGCTGACTAAAATGGTTGATCATAGTGTTAATAATGAGGAGGATGAGCTTTTCAGTAAAACCTCTGTAGATTTTTAGACAATTCTGTTTCCAGCTCTGTTCATAAAGCGATCTAGTAATCAGTGACAAGTGTGGCCACTGATAAATAAAGGTGGAAAGGGTCCTAGAGAAGGTGTGGATAAGGCACGGTCTTGTACCAAGATTTATTAATGGATACCATGGGTCTTGTTTCCTTTATTTTGTGTGCTGCTGAAGATGCGAAGAAGTCGGGGGTCAGTAGGCCCCATCAACTATTTCTGGCTGGGTCCAAAGGGCGATCTGCTTTCTTGGGAATGCCAAAGTGGGGGGTGGTGTTTGAGACAGGAAACATCCTTTACAACGCAACTTTTACCACGCAGTGCCTTTACGACGCAACTATTACAACGCATGTCATTACAACGCATTGCGCTGGGGGGCGCTCTAGGATAGGGAATGGATTTAATTTACTATCCAACACCTTCCCTACTATCCACGGGGACTGGAGTTGGAATAGTAAATTAAACTATTCACTATCCAGCACCCCTTAACACTATGCGTTGTAACAGCATGCGTTGTAAAAACTGCGATGTAAAGGCATGCGTGGTAAAAGCATGCGTTGTAATGTCATACATCCGTTTGAGACACCTGCAAGACTGTTGTTGTGTATTAATCCCAAACTTGGTGAGCTAAAAAGCTTGAATATTGGGGCAAAGTTTCAAGGGTCTCTGTATGGGGATTAATTTAATAATGAAATTGGGTGTTATGTGCAGACCTTTGCCAGTCTGCAAAAGGCACACTCATCCCTAGGTGTGTTGTTTGACGCGTCCCCATGGGCCAGTGGATTTCAAGGTCATTTCACCAGCTGGGTGACCTTCTACAGACTCTTACCTCCAGCAGCATGGGTTCTTCCCACAAAGGAGGGGAAAGGGGGTGCTCTGTAGTCAGCAGAGGCCAAGCAAAGAGAGGGAGAACTCAAGATAAGTGTAGTGTCCTTTTCCCCTTGAGACAGTGGGAGGCAAGTCAACCCTTTTTGTTCAACAGTGGGTTTAATATCAAACCAGCCATAGATATTATAGATGGTGAGAGGGTTCATAATTCTATGCAACCCAAATACAGACCAGGTAGCCTTTCTCAGGACGGTTGGGATCTGGTCATCACAGAGTTACAGGAGTTGTTCCAAAAGGGAGCTATTGAACCATGTCACTTACACCAGACTTCTTTTGTCAGCAATGTCTTCCTGGTTCAGAAGAAGAAAAAAATATATTGTCACTAATACATTTGAGGGAGCTTAACTGATTAATTCTGTAGTGCCATTTGAAAGTGGAGACTTTCATATGCATGAAGAGACATCCTTCTTCCAGGGAACTAGATGGTACATCTGAATTTAAAAAATGTCTAAGTGATATTACCAATATGCCAAGCACACTGAAGGACTTGCAGTTTCTGCTGCCAGAACAGGAGTGCAGATTCAAGTTCCGTCCATTTGGTCCATCCTATGCTTTTTTCGTGCCTCCCCACGTCGATGAGGCTTCTGGCAGTGGTCCTCAGAGCACAGGAACTGAGGGCGATGGTGTCCCTGGATGATATCAAATTCCTAGGATAGGAGGGAAGGGTATTGGTAAAGCAAGTTCAAGGGGCCATAGACTTGATTCGGTCTTTGGGTCTCATTATTAATATGGAAAAACTAGAGTTTGTGCTCTCAAGAAGGATTTAATTCTTGGGGTTTATGGTAGATTCCGTAAAGGAGATTCTTCTGCTGCCTGATGCAAAGTCTAAAGTGATAAAGAAGTAGTTGAAAGTGATGTTGTCGCATCATATTTCTTTCCATTTGTTAGCGAGGCTGGTGGGCCCTCTCTTGTCCTCAGTTCGGCCAATATTTGCAGAACCCTTTTATTTCAGAGCTCTAAAGTGCCTAAGGATAAGGCAACTTTACAGATATCTAGAATAATCACAAAATGTCCCTTTAGATCAGGAGTCAAAAGAAGAGATGTTGGTGGCTAAGAAATGTAGATGCATGCAATGGGTGAGCCTGCCAGGTTGACAAAAAACCCCAGCCCCTCAAAATCTTCTAGTAAAGGCTGGAATAAGAATAGTCAATTGATTGACAGTTTTAGGATTGAAAGGAACTTCGGGAATGAGGCTTTTTTTGGGTGCTCACATGCATACCTGGCCTTTCAAAATCAGCTTCTAATTATATCAGAGCTTCTGGGGCAAAAGGTACAACAAGGGCCTATAATTCAGCATGGGATATCTGGAGTAGCTCGTGTGTGGAAAAGAGGTATTGACTCTGTATTCTCTGATGTCACAAGTGTTCTAAATTTCCTGGCTTCTTTAGCGGCGGGACAGAAGGCTTATAGAACTTTTAATAGAAATAGACAAGATATAGCAGAATGGTAAATGGTAAAGCTAAACCATTTTGAGGGGGCACCTGGTGCTTTGTAAATTGTTGAAGGGTATGAGGTATACGAATCCACCTAAGATTAGGTATTACACTTTATGGGATGTAGAGGTAGAGGCTGCAACTAGGACAATATCTTCCACATCCCAGTGTTAAAGAGATAGCCACTGTGGGATTCACCGCTGCTGCTGGGGGCTTGAAGTCCCAGTATTACCCAGAGCTCTGAAGCTGGGACCATTTAACTGATGCTTATAGTGTGCGCGGCAGTCTCGCACTCTGGGGGCTGTACCTGGTATTTTGCAGCCATAAATTCATTGTGTACCTATCACCTGAGAAACTTCGCGGCCTTACCTCCTGCCACGGGGAAAGGACACTGCCTTCTACATCCCAGTGTTAAGGAGATAGCTGCCGTTGGAGTCGCTGTTGCCGCTGGGAACTCGAAGTCCCAGTATTACCCTTGGGCACTGCAGCTGGGACCAACTTGCTGGCGCTTATAGCGTGCTGCAGTCGCGCAGCACGAACGTGTGTGTGCCCCGCCCATCAGAACCCGGAAGAGGCAGGGCTGGGCCATACCTCTTTGATAATTTGTTTTTTGACATCTTCTTTTTCCAGCTGTTTAATAATATTAATATTTTAAGATGTCCTGAGGTGCACTTGTCTGGCTTCTCTTGCATAGTGACTCGTTTGGCTTAGCAATTCTTTGTGGTCAGGGTAAGCCCCTGGTTACTTTTGTTCCCATTCTCCGGCCGCCACTTGCTAAGAGCCTATTACAACTTCTACAATTTTATGGATTTGGACGCTGCGTGGGGCAGTAGTGCATCCTCAATCCCATCAGGTAATGTTATCCCAGAGGATGACCGCCCATGGCATGGCCATCAGCCTCTGCTTGAACTAACAGTAGTATATGTAAATAGCCCCCCCCCCCCGTTTGAGAGCGTGATCGCTGGACTCCATGTGGGGAGTGGAGGGGATGGGAAGCTTGCGCTACCAGTAGGTCTCTTGAGGCCATATCAAATCTGTATGAAATTGTGATGACTTTACAAGAGGAAATAGTGGGTTTAAAGGCTGTGGTCAACTCCCTCATGTACCAACTAAACTCGTCAACCCAGATGCTAGCTGATGCGATTAGATCACAGGATCATGTTGTCACCTCATCCCCCACCCCAATACCGGTCCCATCCCTATCTCTAGCCTCTCAGGCCACAGTTAATGGTGGCTTAACAGCAGTTTGTCCTGATCCTCTTTCCAGAGCATCTAAAAGAAGCAGGGGAGGTCTTCCAGGGGAACAAGAGATCAATGCTTTTAACGGCTGTCCCCCAAAGGCAAGATGTTCTAGATCTGCCTCCTGATTGTACCCCATATGTGGTAGTTCTAGTAAATGTACCCCCAATCGATCCAGATGCCAGGGAAGGATTTAATTAATTAAGAAACAAGGTAGCCATTGGATGTCCAGAAAAGTCAGGGTTGAGGCTCATATTCATATGCAGATAATTATCGGTCGTAGAGTGGGGTAGGTGGGCGCAGCCCAATAGCTTGTAAGAGGGACTGTATAGTATTTCATTTTAATAACATAATGGCAGCAGCAAGAATTCGTGCCTCTTTTCAGGGCACCCAGGACCATGGGATAAGCCTTTGTCCACTGGGGTTTTTTACAGAACAGGAAGGAACCTGATAAAGAGTGCCTCCTCAGTGTCCTGAGCGTCTAACCCCCCTGATAACAGTACGGGAAGGTCTTGCCAGGGACCTTGCACCCACTCTGTTCTCACAGATCGAGATCAGTATACTAATCTTCGTGTCAGGACGCCACGTAGCGTGTTGATGTCGCTTAGTGCTCCAGTTGGAGACTTTTTTGCCCCTTTTAATGCTGCCAACAGATTTTTTTTTTGGGGAAACATTTTTTATTGAAAAATTAACAGCAACAATAACAGGTTACACAAGGCAAGAGAGAATCGGGAATACAGTCATGGGTCCATGTACTTGGCGCTTCAGCATTGTAGCATACATAACACAGTCACGGTGTTTCGTGGGGGGGGCAGCGAGGAAACCAGTAGCAATACAATGTAATTAATAGTCGGAATGTCAATCAGGGGGACAAGGCATCATCGGGAAACAAATCTTGTGGGGGGGTGCATATATTGCCACGGTATGTGTTCCATTGTGACCAGATTCTGCCCCACTTCTTGGGCCTTCCACTCGACAGATACACCGTCTTCTCGCGAAACATGCACCAGTCCACATTCTCTGCCCACAATGTTACGGTCGGAGGCCTACGGGAACCCCAGAGCTGTGCAATGTCTCTTTTGGCGATCATATTACCAAGGGTCGCCCAGTTAATCTGTGCCGTATTGTAGTCATTGGGCTCCCAGACATTCAGGAGGCAGCGCCTGGCCTCGGGCAGCAGCGCCACCCCGGTGACCCTCTCCATGACGACATGCATACGGAACCAAAACTCGACCACCTTCGGGCCTTCCCATAAAATGTGGAGAAAGGTACCAGTCATACCGCAACCACGCTTACACAAATCATCAGAAGAGTAACCCATGCGCACCAGACTCGGGCCAGTGACATACACGCGGTGGAGGATCTTAAGTTGAACAAATCTAAGGCGTGCGGGTATGGCAACTTCTTTTGGCGAGCACAGAGCGGACTGCCAGTCCTCATCATCTAATTCTAGACCGTCGGCAATCCACGTGGCCCTCAGGCGCAGAAGCAGGTCAGCCCTGTTATAGATCAGCTTCTTGTAAATTAATGAAATAGTACTGTCGGGCACATGTCCATCCAGAATACGATTCTCAAGGGGTGAGGATTCAGGGATATCTGTACCCACAGCAAAGACCGACAGGAGGGCATGGCGGACCTGAGCGTACCTGAAGAATTCTCTGTCCCCAAGTTCATACTCCGTCTTAAGCGCCTCGAAGGTCTTGACAACGACTTTAGACCAAAGATCCCCCACCTTAGTGATTCCAATCATATCCCATTTGTCAAATCCTTTCGTTCGCCATAAATTACCCAGACATTCAGAGTCATACAAGGGGGTCGCGCGAGTGAGTCTATCCTTCCATCCCAAGGCCGCATTCGCATCGTGCCACACACGTACCGCGACTTTAGTGGGTCCAGTCAGTGTTTTACAGAGCCCCCTGGAATACAGCACCCTATTGAAGGTCCCCCCCGGCAGAAGGTGTTTATCCATTGCGAAGGCAGGGGCGGGACCGGGAACATACGTTGCGTGATTGACCGCACTTAATTGGGAGGCCCAGTAATAGCGCCTGATGTCGGGAAGGGCGATGCCTCCGTCATACCACGGAAGCGTGAGTTTAGACGCGTGCACGGTCATCCCAAATCAGTTGCCGTTGTAGACTCTCCACCTCCCAAAAGTAACGAGAGGGAACGGGGTCAAACGAGTTCTGGAGCGCGTACAAAAATCTAGGCAGCGACATCATTTTAAAAGAGAGCCGCACGACCGAGCGGTGACAGTGGCAAATGACGCCAGCGTGTAACATCTAGATTCAGCCGTTGAAGAGGGGGCAGCAAGTTGCGCTCATAGCGAACGGTGGGGTCCAAGGAGACATATATCCCCAGGTACTTAAAACCGGTCTCCGTTACTTGAATCGGAAATCTACGGGACAATGGGGGGAGACCACCAGCCAAAACGTAGACACAGGATTTAGTCCAATTAATAAAGAGACCCGAGTTCTTCCCAAAGGAGGTAAGAACATTGAAGAGCACGTTTAAGGATTTCTGAGGGGAAGTTAGATATAGGAGAATGTCATCTGCGTATAGCGAGACACGATCCTCGAAATCGGGAGCCCACCGAATGCCCTTTATAGAAGGCTCCCAACGGAGCCACTCCGCCAACGGCTCCAATGCGAGGGCGAAGAGCAATGGAGACAGTGGGCAGCCCTGCCGAGTACCGCGTCCGAGTGCGAAAACACCGGACGCCTTCCCGTTAACCACCACCTGGGCAAGGGGCATCTCATAAAGAAGTTTCACCCAAGCGATGAACACGGGTCCAAATCCAAATTTTGAGAGGGCCGACCAAAGATAGGGCCATTCGATAGTGTCGAAAGCCATGGTAGCATCAAGGGAAGCTAAAATAGCCGACTCGGTGAGAGTCCCAGCCCTCGCGAGAACTCCATGGAGTCTCCGAAGATTAAGGGCGGTGTTCCGATGAGGAATGAACCCTGATTGATCCGGATGGATCAAGTCCCCGATCACCTTAATCAAACGATTAGCTAATAATTTAGCTAGAATTTTGGGTTCGGCATTAAGCAAAGAGATAGGTCTATACGAGGCACAACGATCCCGTGGCTTATCCTCCTTGTGAATTACCACAATAGTGGCGAGTCGCTGATCAGTGGGAAGGGAACCCGAGTCCAGGGCCTCAAGGAACATATCCTTCAAGTGGGGTGCCATTTTGTCGGGTCGTAGTTTATAAAGTTCAATGGGTAATCCATTGGGGCCCATTGCTTTGCCTGAGCGGAGGGAACGTATAGCCCCCGCTACTTCGTCCGCCGTAAGGGGTGCATCCATGAGGTCTCTGTCATCTTCGGAAAAGCAGGGCAACGCAATGTCACGAAGCAACAACCGGGAGTCTTCCTCGTCCCTATCGCAGACAGAGGTGTACACCGTTTGAAAGTGGTCAACAAAACACTCAACAATCCCAACAGGGTCGGTGACAAACTCACCATCCAGCCTCTCAATCACGGGGACAACGCGATTCACTCTTTCTTTCTTGTCCAGCCACGCAATCAATTTACCGGCCTTGTCACCCACATCATACATCCTGCCCTGTTGCTTCCTGCTCATCACCTTAGCCGCGTCAGTGACGACGGACCTATAATCGGCCTGTTTCAGACTGAGAGAATGCATTTTTAAACGTGTTACTCCTGTATGAAGGTCACTCTCGAGTGCAGTTATCTCAGTTTCTAGGCGCACCAGTTCCTCATTTTTAGCCTTTTTGGCAGCAGCAATCAGTGAAAGAGAATGCCCACGAATGACAGTCTTAAAAGCTTCCCACAAAGATACAGACGAAGAAACAGACCCCACATTGTCATTGAAGTTATGATCCATGGCTTTAACAAGTTCAGAACGGGTTTTTGGGTCACGAAAGTACCAGGGGTTAATAGGAGCCACTCTGCCTACACCGCCCGCACCCACCGCAAGCCGAAGCCACAAGGGGGAGTGATCAGAAATACCCCTGGGAAAATGGCGAACCTCACTGATGGAGGAGGATTGGGCCGATGGCATTAAGAAATAGTCTAACCTAGAGAGACTACCATGTGCCCCAGAATGGAAGGTGTACTGAAGCTGTGTAGGGTGCATCAACCACCAGCTATCTGCGAGCCCAAAGGTATCAAGGAAATCGCTCAACCACATATGGGATCTAGCCAAGTCCCTGGGGGGAAAACGATCAGCAGTACCAGAGACAACGGAGTTAAAATCCCCTCCGAGGATAAGAAGACCCTCAGGCAGCCCCAATAGGACCCTACCCAGATCGGCATATGTGGAGGCCTGTAGGCCCGGGGGGATATATATCGTGAGTATGGACAGTGTCTTCCCTTCCCATCTACCCGTGAGCGCAGCATAGCGCTCTCTATCATCAAGTATAACTTCATCAATTTCGAGGGGGAGAGAAGACCGAATAAGAATGCCGACCCCCCTGGAGCCAGAGGTGAAACCGGAGTGAGCAACTAGGCGGTATCCACGCCTGTTCATGGCTCGACACGTATTCCCTATAAGATGCGTCTCCTGTAGAAGAACTACATTGGGTGAATGGCGCCTGAGAAACTGCAACACTACCCCTCGCTTTATCCTGTCTCCCAACCCATTAACATTCCATGATAGTAGTCTCAACTCACTACCCCCATCCCCAAGAAGAAGCAGAGCGCCCCACACACAGAACCCAAAGACCGAGACAGTTAGAAAAAACAGTTGGATGCCCTGTGAACAAAAACAACCACACACACACCCCCACGCCCCCCAACTTAAACCCGCTACAACACACCCCACCCTGCACCCCTGCGTTAGATTCGAAATCCACCCCAACTTGCAGTGTGCCTGTCGCCCCATCAAGAAACTAATCTACACAAAGAACCCCAGAGGAGGAAGAGACCCCTTCACCCCCGCCACCCTCAGGCCAATCTGAAGGAAGGATTAAAGAATCATTGTCCAAACTCAGCTGGAAAAGTTGGAAAGTTCAGACATTGGGATCCACAAGTCACTCCTGCTCCGGCGAGCCACTGTCGGCGCCGCCGGGGTGCTCAGCACGATCGTCCCTTTTTGGCAAAGAATCAAGCCAGTCACTGACACTGTCCGGTCGATCGAAGAAAAACGTTTGTTCCCCGTACTCAATACGAAGTCTGGTCGGAAACAGCATGGCGTACTTGAGGCCCAAGTCCCGTAGCCGTCTCTTGCCACCCTGGAATCCCATTCTCTGCCTCTGAACGAACGGGGTAAAGTCCGGGTAAAAGTTCACGGTGGCATTCTCGAATTTCACAGGGCCCTTGTCCCGAGAGGCTTGCAGGATGGCATCTCTATCCCTGAAATGGAATAGTCTGGCAATGATAGGTCTCGGGGTGGCTCCCGGCTGGACCTTTCCGCCAGGGATTCGATGTGCACGCTCGACTGCAAAGAATTTAGTAAGTCCGGCGGGAGCAAGATAGTTGGAGACCAGATCTTCCACCAGGAGGTCGGTTGCAGAGGCCTCGGGATTTTCAGGGACCCCAATAATGCGCACGTTGTTGCGATGGGACCTGTTTTCATAGTCCTCCAGACGACGGGCCAGCACATCCCGGTAAGAACGCAGATTCCCGATCTCGGTCTGAACATCCGTTACATCAGTGGTCAGGCTGGAAGTCCTCAGATCTAACGCCTTGACCCTCTCGTTAGTCTTTGCCAGGTCCGCTCTTATCAGCGTAACATCCACGGCCACTGTGTCGATCTTGGAGGCAAGAGCCTCATATTGCTGCCCCATGGAGGCCTCCATACTGGTGATAGCGCTCATTACATCTTGCAGCGACACTCCTGGTGTCGTACCGGAGGCAGCCTTAGGGTCATCAGGCGTGCGGCCAGCACTACTGGGGGATCCCTTCAATTGGGAGTAGTGATCCATGATGTTCGTCTGGGTCTGTCCCCCTCGGTGAGGTGCTTGATCTTACGTCTCTCCGTCTTGGGTCTGGTGGCCATATTGGAGAAAGGACCCCATAGGGGCCGCACGACCTGGTGAAAATGGGATGTGGTCAAAAACAGTGAAACCGGCCAAAATCAACGTAAATGCTTATAGTGCAGAGCAAAAGGCGGGGTGCCAGGAGGACACACCACGGTGTGAAAGCACCAGGCAGGGCCAAGGGTAGATCCAAGCAGCGTTTCAGCCGATCCTCGCCGAGAGTAGGAAAGCGAAACTGAAAGTTAGGCAGGGGACCTCTGGAGGAGAGACCCCTCAGGCTGTTGTTATTCAACTACTCCCCGGCTGGCAAAGTAACCAAAACCCCGGTCTGGTCTCGGGGCGGGCCGCAAAGTTCGAGACGGCGTAAAAGTGGACCCCAACGTACGATCTCGATTCTTCAAAGAATGTTGGGATCGGCAAGAGTTTGTCTTCAAAAGCCCATCTTCAAAATCAGGATGTAGGAAGGATATGTAAATGTAAATGTACAGGAATTTATATAGCGCAAATCACCAAGCGGTCTCTAAGCGCTTGCTTAGGGAACCCGTCCTGGTATTCCCCTGTGAGATAACCCCGGCAGGGTATCCGCAAGGTGAAAGCCAGGCATCCCACCGCGAGGGGCCGTTGTGGAGATTAAGCAAGCTATTGCCCAGAGTCGCAGAGTGTGAACCCATGAATCGAGTAGGCACCGGAGCGAGAATTGTCGAGTCCATGGACATTTTAGGACTCAAGACCCCGCCGAGCCGGGAATTGAACCCTGGTCCCGGGCTGACCTCTGCTTCCAGGTCTGCCTCCTCTAACCAGTGAGCCACACTTCTCCACTTCTCTATGTGCGAAGGGTGGCGCGGGTCTCGGGAGCCCTCTGCTCACACGACCATCTTGGATGCCCGCGAAGCTCCTCCTCCCCAACAGATTTCAAAGTCTTGGGCTCTTCGAAGGGAATGGACTGACTGCACAGTCGAGATGTCGGTTCTGTGATCCCAAATGAAGCTGCCGGGCAAGAAGGTGATTTATCAGAAATGGAACAGGGACAGTATCTGAGGATTTTATCATGGAATTTAGCACTGTTGGATGTCAAGAAAATAGACCTTACTCTTTTGGATATTCTTACTAATCTAGAAGCTATCGTTCAGAATTTCAAGAACTCCCCCATAAGTCAAGGATATTTGTATAGTTGCCAGAGTTTCAATAGTGGTTTTGGGGGATTTAAACATTCACCCCTAACCCGGACCTTCCTTCTTAATACAAGACCCTATCTACACACTGCTCATTGTAAGCAATTGAACAATCCGATCCACTCGCAGAACCTGGTTATCCCTAGTGTACAGGCCGTCCCCACTTATGTTGGGAGAGGTGCTGAATCCATTATGTATTATTTTTTAATTCCCATGTCGCTCTTCCCAGCTCTGTATGGCATGAACTGCACAAAAACGGTCAGCTGTCTCAGATCAAAGTAGGAGGGTTAGGTGGGTGAAAATAGTCCCCGTTAATTTTGTCAGTTACATTTCAAGCAATTCAATCTAGAGGTGGTGAATTGTCTTTACCCCGACTTTTGCACCAAAGATATTCTTTTAGCTTTTTCTGACCTCTGTGCCGATGTCAAATCAGCCCTAACAGTGGCTGGCCAAGGACACCCTGCCTCTAACAACCCCAATGGTTTAATAGTGATTGCTCTAAGGCTTGGGGGGGCTCTAAAGGCAGCACTTAAATCGCAGCCAAGAAATAGGGTCGAAGTACATCACCTAAATTTCCATACAAGAAGGTTTTAAAAAATAGAAATAAGTCCCTTAAGAATGACATTTGGAATGAGCCATGCAAGCCAGCGAAAGTAATGATACTGTGGTATTTTGGAAAATTCAAAACCATCCCTTTCTGGCAGTGGATTCCTTAACCGGTCTGGCACCAGTTGCAATGGAAACCAAATGGTATGCTCATTTTGCCTCAGTTTATCTCCTGAATGACAGCCGTGGCCAGCCAACATTTAGTGGTAGTCCAGAGGATTTTAGTGCTTTCGGTCTCTCATTTTCCATTCCAGAAGTTATTGTAGCTATTAGCCGTCTGCAAGGCATAAGGCTCCGGGCAGATCTTTTCAAGTGAAACATCACTATATGGGCTCCCTCAGTGACTAATATTTTAAATGCCACGGTTTTCAAGGGTCCCCTATCATCTTGGCCGCAATCCATCATAGTACCAGTTTTCAAGAAAGGGATTGAGAGGACCCTATGTGTTATCGACCAATTTCACTTAAAGACACCACAGTGGAATTCTTGGGACATGTTGTTTTAAAAAGAATGGCGGATTGGACGGAGGAGAATAATATTATCTCCAAATGCAAGTATGGGTTCAGACTGGGTTAAGCACCAAGGGGCAATGTCTGAATCTCCACTTACTGATTCAGAAATATACTGTGGCCAAGAAGGCGACAGTCTTCCTAAGTTTTATGGACCTCTCAACAGCCTTCGATCGAGTGGTCCAATCAAAACTGTGGCTACTCTTATTATCTTTGGGGGTGGAATCAGCATTAGTTCATTTTATGGCGAACCTCTACAGGGATATGTTGGGTTCTGTCAGCTTTACAAATGAGGGCGCTTGCACGTAGAGCTTTGCCATCTCCTGCGGAGTACAACAGGGATGTATAACAGCCCCATTTCTGTTTATCATCTATATTAATGGCTTGGAATCAGCACTAATGGAGGTGCATGCTGGCTGTGCAAGGATGAGTTCCCAGGCAGTCCCAGTCCTTTTACATGCAGACAATGGTATCCTTATTTTAAGGACTGCATTAGGTCTCCAATGCCTCCTAGATTCTTACACGTCTTTTATGGAGGGTCTGGATTTGTCCCTAAATTTTACATAATCATTTACGATGATGTTGGGGGTTAAGCCTGTAAAATCGAGGAGTCATTTTTGTCAAGCAGCTAGAATTGCCCAGGTGGGTGCTTTTAATTACCTGGGCATCCTAGTTGAGGACAAATCGTCCTGGGGCCTGTTCTTTTATTCAAAGAAGTCTGCCCTGGCCAGTCTGTGTGGAGCAGTGGTTGAATTTTAGCATACAGGTGAGCAGGAAACCTGTGAAAGACTTGATCCAGGTTTGTAAGGCCAAGTGTGTCTCAGTGGTTAGTTATGGGAATGACCTCTGGGGGAACCAGGATTGTGACCTTATATAGCGGGAAGAAAACAAGTTCCTCAAAAGGCTTTTGGGTGTCCCACCAGGAACATCCACATTTGCCGTACATGAGGAACTTGCCATTTGTTACATCTCAGACCTGCTCAAACACAGGCCTTTATTAAGCTGGATTTTTATCTGGCTTAAGAGTGAGCCCATTCTTAATAGAGTGATTATTCAGGACTGCCTTTCATAACTGCAAGGTCATCCTATTGCTGAATTACATAAAGTCTGAATTTTTAGACTTGGGTTGCCCCAGCGTATTCACTTACCCAGAAAGGATCACTAAAGATGACTACCAGTGGGTTAAACAAAATTTCTTATTGCAGCTATCGGACAACCGTGAGGATATTGAGTTTCAAAAAGCATCAGTGATTGCTTACTTCCTGACACAGACAGTTAGCTGTCAGGAACCATACCTAACCTGGGTAAATAACATTTACCAATGACATCTTTTATCCAGATTCAGTATGAATGTGTTTTTCCCATTGGTTAGTTTTCCCAAAGGATGGTTGGCTAGGGGCTGCTTAGGCCCCTGTGGGTGTGATGGTTCCTCAGGGCAGACACTGTTGCATGTCGTTATGTTGTTATGTTTTGTAATAGATGTTTGAGCGCTAAATATTTCTGCTAAGTATTTATCTTTCACTGCAGTTCATTTTACAATATCAAGACGTTTTAAAATGCTTCTACTTCCATCAAGTTCCCTGCCTTTTCTCTACAATTTAGATATCTCTAGTAGTGTGTAAATGTAACTGAGTTTGAGGGTATCTGATGCAAAACTTTTGATAGCTTTGCACAAGCCATTTCAGCCTGTGCTTCTACTAAATATTCATGGCAGGGGTAGACACAAATTATTTTGGGACTCACTTAGAATGGGTGTGCAATGGCTTCTAAGGCTTTTTGGACCAGGGAAAAGTTGGAGAACTGCATATTAGTCAGATGTATCTACATGTAAAATGTCTATTGCATTCCTATCAAGCAGGTGGCTCTAACCGTTGTGCAAAGGCTTTGAACCTGCGTAATATCTTGTAATTCTCCTTAAAAATATTGAAGGAAACTCCTGATTGTATTAACTACAATAGAGGCAAATATTTTCTTACCTTGGATATTTGTTAGCCTCCGTATGGCAAATGGTAACATACGTGTGATTGCTTCTAGTGCCAATCTCGACTAGCCAAGCAGTGGTCTCAAGAATCCAACCGTAATCTAGCTGGGCAATGGCATGCACTCAAGATTCGCCCTGGGAGGAGGATGACCAAAGTTATTTGGCTGCTTCTTGGTTTTCTATTACTGATTATGATATTTCGATTTTTTTTCATAGACTATAAACTGTGATTCATCTAGAAACGAGGACATTGTACATGAAATACTACTATCTTAAGGTGGAGATGTCCATTGTTTGTGTTAATAACGTTCTGCTCAGAGGAGCAGGATTATGTGAGTTATAGTTCTCTTCTAAGTGTTTGCAATACCATGAGAAAAGAAGCACTTAGGGAAACAATTGCAGAACTCTGCATGAGACATTGCAAGAGTAGAAGAAGCAAAGAAACATTTAGAAAGGTAATATTAGCATGCAGGAAGTATTCATTGGTTGAGTAGGGCATCGCATATCGATGAAGAAGTATAGAATGGCAGCTATGAAAAGAAAATGAGGAAACAGTCAAATGATTATTGGATAAATGGGGATTACTATCAAATCATGAGATATATAAATAAAAGCAGCCAGGTCCAACTTTAGGGCGGTATTACCGGTGTAGCCGAATCTGGCATTAACCTAGGGAGAGGCGCTGTGCTTAGAAGTAACTTTTAATTTTGAAAGTACCTGCTGCAAAGTTCTGTGTGTGTCCAGCAGTTTTGAGGCAACAATACACATTTCAGGATAACGCTACTGTTTAATGTTCCCGCTCGAGAGAGATCGGAGTATTGTCTAGTGGCAGTTGTGACTCATCATGCAGTAGTGCACAGGGTTCACAAGCCTTCTGCAAAGAACATGTACATGCAGATCACAGGACTGTACTATATGTGAATAGCTCAGTGTGTTTCTGCTTTTATCACAAAGATTCTTTTGCTACTTACAGTTCATTTGCTACAGTCCTAATATAGCACAGTGACCTATGAACTATCATCACAGAGCTGCATGCAAACTGGGTGGAATAGGTTATAAAGTTATGTTTTCCCTCAGTCTGTCATTATCCGAGTTTTGCTTAAAAGCATTAGTTTGCGTAGAAATGCATTCTTATCAATAAAGCAAACCCCAACCATTGTGGTACATTTTAAATTCTGAGTTTGTGTATCTCCAGACCAAACAGTCTTGGGATATATTGCCTACCAGTGAGGATGATGTGATTCCTGCACCTTCCTACACCTTGTAATCTTCATTGTTTTATCTAACATTTCCTATTGGCTGATGATTTAAACACATATGACTCATTGCCTCCGTATAATTTATGTGTAATGTAAGGAAGTGCTCTGACACCCTAGAGTTTGTATGAGTAGCAGTATACAAGAAATAAAATGCAAGTGAGAGTGGGGCTGTGGAGAGATGTTTGAGGGGGGAGTGAGGGAATCTGTGGAGAAGAGATCATTGGAGGGGGCACCAAAAAAGATTGTCGCACCGATGTCACCAACACTAATGCTGGCTCTGAGTGCAGCCATACAGAGAATAATTGCTGACTGTAGTCTAAGCCCTGCAGTGCAGAAGAAGATTAAATTAGGAAAGTGTTTGGTTGGAGATTATTATGGTTAGGTTATGAGACTAGTCTAGTTACAGCATGAAGCTGAGCAGCAGCTTTGGGGGAACGCAATCGCTGTGCCCTCGGTGCAATGCAGAAGACGGTGATTTTGGTAACATGTTCTGGTCCTGTGTGGGATTAGGCTCTTATTGGGTGGATGTGATGACATGTTTGAACCGAGCGACGGCGCGTGAGCTGGAAGCTGAGATGGGAACCTGCCTTCTGTTGTGGTTTCCACACATCCCCAACACTAAAGTAACGAGCAAATTTTATGATTTGGGTTTAATAATGGCAATGAGGGAGCTTACCATGCACTGGAAGACGAGGACGGGTACTAGCTTTGGGAGGTGGAAGGCGAGCTTCCAGCACTGGGCGGGGAGCGAGGATACACTTCAACTCCAGCTGGCCAGGCGTTCCTCTAATGACAAGGCGCTGGAAGTTGCAAGGGCCTGGGGAGCGTTAGTAACGAACCTCCAATCACCGGTTGAGCTGGACGAAGGAGACGAGGTGCAGGCCGTTGTAGATCAGGGAGTGGGGACCAGAGTAGGGGATCCCAGGAACGCAGAGGGGAATGTTTTAGATGAGGACACTTGAGCACATATAGGGAGGAGCTAAGCACTACAGGACACATTCAGAAATATTAAAAGTTCAGGAGGGAGACTCGGAGCACATGCGAGCAACCAGATAGAATCCGCTATCTATTGAGATTAATGATGATGTTATCTCACATTGATTTGTGTTATGTTTTGTAGAATCCAGGACTGTAGGCGCTTTGTAGCAAGGAGATACTCAAGGGCACACTGATAAGGGGAGGGGGCGGGGGAGTTAGGGGGGGAGGGAGTAAAACATTGAGCTTTGGTTAATCCTGTTTTTGATAATAAATATTTAACTGCATACAAGTGTTCATTGCATGTGATATTAAGCCGCTGATGTGATGCTTGCTAACTCAATAAAATATATATTTTTAAAAAAATGAAGCTGAGCAGCACCTGTCAACCGTGAGATCTAGTTGAACATGGCTAGTAGAGCAAAGCAACAGATGCTGCTAGAGAGATTAGAAAGGGTTTACTCAACCACATGAAGGTGTTTCATATTCAGAATGTTTCAGCAATATAGGGAGCATTGTAAAATGAGGATTATAAGAACCAATGCGAAAATTGGCAACATCTATGCAGAAAAATAAGCTGAGGGGAGCTTAAGAATTTACACTCATGTACCATCTCATATACATACATATAGGAAATGGGTAGATGATCTCAGGAAGCGGGCAAGGAGTGCTGTGATACACCATAACATGAATAAATCAGGAGGCAGGAGCGAATGTGGGCGTGCAGTAATATAGAAAAGTAAAATGAAAGATGTGATTATTTGCCACCTGTTCTTTTTATGCATGTAGTAGAAGAACAGCTATTTTTGAGGTATGCCACGCCACACCACAGGAGGCATGGTACAGAAGATGTGAAACTTAAGCTGGCAGTCTTGGATTGCACCTGTACTGCAACTTCCTTGGCGGGTAACAATCTGTTAAGGAAGAGGGATTTGGTACAAATGCAGGCAGATATGTTTCCACTTTATGAAGATACACATATTTTGATACCAAATGCAAGCTTTTCATTCTGGAAAGATAAATTCAATTCTCCAAACCAAAAGCTTACCAATATATAATAGACTATAATTTTCATCCTTAAGTACCAGATTTTTCTTTTTCAGTAAATTCATGTATGGCATTAATTAAGCATGTACATGTATTTATATGACACATGGACAGATTTCACCTCGCATGCCCATTTATCACTGTCTCATGCAAAGGATGCCCATACTATATGAGGTCCAGTATTGTACCAGTGGTAGGCACTGTCATGCCATGTGTGCCCATAATAAGGCAAAAATAATCTTTGCTCTGTTAAGGACAGCTCTACTGTTGTCGTGGGTACCATCTTGAAATAGATGTCCACAGTAAGCAAGATATACCACCAGTATATCAAGACCACCAACATACATGGCTACCATCATGCCAAGGATGCCCACAATATGCCAAGAATTACTATTATATTGTTAGAGTCAATATAATACGGTGAGCATCAACGGGTCTTAGAGGGGTGGGCGCATCACAAGGTCTCTCTCAAGCACGTACCTGTGCAAACATGCACTTATGTTCTTACAAGCACACACATCAATAGCTTTCAAGGCTTTTTGTATACTCAATCACCAAGCATCGCTCTGGCAGTAAATTGGTTTGTGCCCTTCCACTTGCTTTCTACAGCTTGGCAAGCCTTTTGCCATGGTTACACTGTGACTGAAAGCTCTATGCCTGAAATATAGTCTATCATCTTGTGGCTTGAGCAGCAAAATGACTGCTTATTACGGGCACTGACCTGTCCGACATACTGCAAGTGTGCCAAAAGTCATGTCGCTGGCTTTAAAGTACCAAGGAGAGCCGTGCAGCATGTTTTTGGGCCCCTGTCTTTTACAGAGCACTAGTGCATCACCACTCCAAGCAACACAAACCCTGAATGTGTGATAATCAAGACTGCTGCCCCATCAAATATGCAGGTTTTTTCGTTGTCACTCCAACAATGTGGACCTGCACAGCCTAGAAGCTCAGGTATCTTAAAATGGCAAACAGTAAAATCATGATGGTGCATATGGAATTATGTCATAGAATAACATGCTCACTTTTGTAAAGTAAAGAAAAAAAAAAAAAAGAAAAACCAAAGGTGGTGATGGACGGAGCGTTGACAATACAAACACTCACCCCCAGTCAACTGATCTGGGTTTAATCCATCACCGTTCTTTAGCTCACTCCGCCACCCCAGTTCAGACATGGCCATATGCAAATGAGTCTGACCCTGTGCCTCATGGGAACAGTCCAGCCCGAATTGCCAAGCCATGTCTTCCCTGGACCGGAATCAAGCTTCCCAGGACCGGTTTCTGGCATTACAGCCGTCTTCAGCCGGGCTTGCTTGACTCCAGTGGCAAAGTGAGCAAGGGACTCACGTCTGAGCATACCCTGCCAACTTAGGGCGAACAAAGAAAAACCAAAGGTGGTGATGGACGGAGCGTTGACAATACAAACACTCACCCCCAGTCAACTGATCTGGGTTTAATCCATCACCGTTCTTTAGCTCACTCCGCCACCCCAGTTCAGACATGGCCATATGCAAATGAGTCTGACCCTGTGCCTCATGGGAACAGTCCAGCCCGAATTGCCAAGCCATGTCTTCCCTGGACCGGAATCAAGCTTCCCAGGACCGGTTTCTGGCATTACAGCCGTCTTCAGCCGGGCTTGCTTGACTCCAGTGGCAAAGTGAGCAAGGGACTCACGTCTGAGCATACCCTGCCAACTTAGGGCGAACAAAGAAAAAAAGTTCGGGCTGTACTGTTCCCATGAGGCACAGGGTCAGACTGATTTGCATATAGCCATGTCTGAACTGGGGTGGCGGAGTGAGCTAAAGAACGGTGATGGATTAAACCCAGATCAGTTGACTGGGGGTGAGTGTTTGTATTGTCAACGCTCCGTCCATCACCACCTTTGGTTTTTCTTTGTTCGCCCTAAGTTGGCAGGGTATGCTCAGACGTGAGTCCCTTGCTCACTTTGCCACTGGAGTCAAGCAAGCCCGGCTGAAGACGGCTGTAATGCCAGAAACCGGTCCTGGGTAGCTAGATTCCGGTCCACAGAAGACATGGCTTGGCAGTTCGGGCTGTACTGTTCCCATGAGGCACAGGGTCAGACTGATTTGCATATAGCCATGTCTGAACTGGGGTGGCGGAGTGAGCTAAAGAACGGTGATGGATTAAACCCAGATCAGTTGACTGGGGGTGAGTGTTTGTATTGTCAACGCTCCGTCCATCACCACCTTTGGTTTTTCTTTGTTCGCCCTAAGTTGGCAGGGTATGCTCAGACGTGAGTCCCTTGCTCACTTTGCCACTGGAGTCAAGCAAGCCCGGCTGAAGACGGCTGTAATGCCAGAAACCGGTCCTGGGTAGCTAGATTCCGGTCCACAGAAGACATGGCTTGGCAGTTCGGGCTGTACTGTTCCCATGAGGCACAGGGTCAGACTGATTTGCATATAGCCATGTCTGAACTGGGGTGGCGGAGTGAGCTAAAGAACGGTGATGGATTAAACCCAGATCAGTTGACTGGGGGTGAGTGTTTGTATTGTCAACGCTCCGTCCATCACCACCTTTGGTTTTTCACTTTTGTAAAGTGCCTGATCACTAGTGATGTGATGAGGGTTTAATGAATTAAAAGTATCTGAAGCAATTGTTTGACAATGTAAAACATATGTATCTGAAATGAGGTCCCCTGAAGTAAAGCACTGAAATAAGTACCTCCAACAAAACTGTTTCTGAAAGTAAGACCTTCAACCATTGCATTTACACTTTAAAAGGTAAGTATGCAGAAGCCAATTTCGAACAAAAAGACATTATGTGAATTGGCTTCTATGAAATGGTAAATGCAATTCATTCTAAAATGTTCCATTAAACAGGTTAGGTGAAATGGTTTCTCAGTAATGGTATTCCATGAAATCATTTTTCTATGAAATCACATACAACCGATTTCCAGTACAGGGTATAATGATATTTCCGCGATAAGGAAGTTTTAAAAATATAAGCCAAAAATAGGTTTCGTTCAACTCTATTTTCAAATAAAGTTGTAAAAAATAGGTCCAGGAAGGTTGGCTTCGTTACCCAATTTAAACGTACTCAGCTTACTGACTTATAAAGATGGCACGCAAGATTGCAATTTATGGCTTGGGATTCTCAAAACATGCCAGAGCGATTGTATAAGCAATTCCACATTAAATTAAACTGTTTATTTGATTGATGCATGTCAGGACAGTTGCTAACACTGGAATTTTTGGAAACTTTACAAACCTTAAGTTTTATGATAGTAACAGTGTAGGTGAAGCTTTTTCAAAACAAACGTGAGGCATGGAACAAATCATGTATTTTGTTAAACACACTATGCCTACACATTTCTGTCAGGTAACAGAAGAGCAGCAATTTTCTGAAAAAAATCAGTAATAAAAAGCTGTATTACAGTGTTGATATGATGCACCAGAGAAACATGGTAATTAAATGAGGATGCACTGCAAAACTATGAAAAACATCACTGAGTTGTTTACTATGCACTGCTGGAAGAAAAATGATTTCTTTTTCAAGTATTCCCAGAAGAATATTTTAATTTTTGTGTTTAAATCCATGAATGTGTAAAAACAACAGCCACACACAAACTATGTACTTTGGGCACCCTGCCGTTTCACCGAGGCAGTCTCAACTTGCAAACTAAGGCAAAGCTGTTTATACCTAGTGTGCAACTGCGTTCAACATGGAGAGCTTCTGTATATTTTAAGTTTAAATATGAAGCAGAATTGCTTGAATCGACTGTACAACTCAAAGGCCCTCTGGGACAACTCAAAGGCCTTCTGAATGGTTATAATAAAACATAAATATTTATTACCCATGTTTTTGGACATCTCACCTCCGCCCAGTACAAGGCTACTTTACCCCTCAACTCAACTAAACTTAGCGTTGCCCACCATTCACAGGCTCTAGGCGAAATTTTAGATATCCAAGCACTAGCAACGCAAAGGTGTGCTGTTACTAACATGATTGATATTAGAGGTCTTATTCCGAGAGGTACATCTACTTTATAACCAAGCATAATCTCTTTCTCTGCTAATTAAACATCAATTTTTAAACGGTCAGCTATAATGTCCGGTATCTCATTCCAAAAGACAGACAGGTCCGGACAGGTAGCAAACATATGCAAACTATTTGCAGCTATCATTCCGCACTTAGCATACTTACATTTGTCATTCGTGTTTATGTTACCAGAATCTATCGACTTAACAATACGTTCTAGTGTATAGTAAAGCATAAACATTGTTTTAAACTGTTGCAGTTTAAGATTAATAGAGTGGACTGAACTATTTAAGTTCTCCATTGATTCTTCTAAATCAGCTGAGTTAACATCTTGACCCAGTAGCCCAGTCCATTTGAGTGCTATCTTTGAATAATCATTCTCCCAAATTTGGGAGAGTAACTGATATGCCTTACTGATAGTCAGTTTTGAATCTGAATGTATATATTGCAATAGATCTGATCCCATAGGTTGTCTTATCCCTTTAGATCCCAGTAAATAATCTCTTATCTGCAAGTATTTATAAAACAAGTTTTTAGGAAGACCGAATGAAGTCTGTAAATCTAAAAACGTGCGAAACCCAACAGCATTATACAAGTGGCTAAGCTGTCTAATACCAAATCTATCCCAGGATTTGGCTACCATATCATGGAAGATATCAGGGAACATATGATTACCCCATAGTGGCATATTAAGATGTATCAGAGGCAGAGAATGATTAGCTGTAACTTCACGCCATATATAGGCTATATCTTTAAGAGTCTTAAATCGAACTCTCTTAAAGTAGTTTGGGTCGTTTATTCTGTATATAAACATATTGCTCTCTTTACCAATAGCAAGATTATAACAGCTTTGTTTACTCCTACCATCAAGGAGATCTCGCATACGCCCTACAAAAGAAGCCCAAAAATATAATTTAAAATCTGGTAGTTTGAACCCGCCCTGACAGTAAGAAAGTTTTAAGTACTTTATAGCACGTCTCGGCTGTTTATAACTAAAAATAAAGCTACTAATGGCACCCTTAAGTTTATTAAGAAAATAGTTTGGGACTCTCAAGGGTATTGCCCTGAATAAATAAAGAAATATAGGCAATACAATCATTTTTATAATATTGCAACGCCCTATGATACTAATTGGGAGTTTGTGCCAGACCCTTAAATTGGAAATCGTTGATTTAAGTAAAGTATCATAGTTCATTTTTATGACCTGCCGTATCTCTGAGGTAATCTGAACACCTAAATAGGTAGCTGACGCACAAGCTCCAGTTATAGACATTCTTGGTTGAAAATTAAGGATAGTCTGTGTTCTACTAACAGTAAACTTATACCCTGAAAAATGACCAAATAGACTTGCTTCAGTTTGAATTACTTCTATTGCATTTACTGGATCTATAGAAAATACCGCAATGTCAGCGGCATAAGCCGTGACTTTCAGTTCTTCAGACGCTAAAGTAACTAGTGGGATAGATGGATTGGAAAGCAAAGATTTAATTTATGATTCTATATATAAAGCAAAAAGTAGGGGTGATAAAGGGCATCCTTGCCGAGTGCCCCTAAGAACCTTAAATGGTATAGACTGGTAAGATAGATAGATTAACTTGGCATTCTGTGACCTATACAGGGCCCAAACCCAGTCATAAAACAGCCATTGATATTATATGCAATAAATGTAGCCCATAAACAATCCCAAGTTACACGGTCGAATGCCTTTTCTGCATCGAGCATAATCATTCCTATATCCAAATTAATTTTAGAGGCAGCATCAAAGGCAACAATAGCAGTGTTCACATGTGCATTCGTGTCTTTTCCGGGTATAAATCCATGTTTTTGGGCAGAAGCAAGTTGTAGCATAAAAGGTGCAAGGCGCATTGCCAATATTTTTGCAAAAATGTTTGCGTCAGCATTTATTAATGATATCGGGCGGTATGATCCACACTCTTCACTTGGTTTGTTTTTCTTTAAGGAAAAAACAATATTTGTCGTGTCCCAGGTGTAAGGTGTCGACTTTTCAACAGTGATATGATTTAAAACTCATCTTGTAGAATTCAACTGGTAAAGTATCTTCTCCGGCTGCTTTCCCTGACGGAAGAGCATTGATAGCTGCCAATATCTCTTCTGCTGAGATTTCTAAATTCAATACGTCTCCCTGTTCTGTTTCCAATCTATTAGTCGTTTCACACTTTTCCAGATAGCTGAGGATTTTTTCTTTATCAAACAAATTAGAAGTACTATATAAGGTCTGGTAGTAGCCAGAAAATTGTTTGACAATCTCTTCAGGTTGTGTGTGAAGTTGCAAGTCATGACCTCCTATTCCCTTTTATAACCCGCTCTGCACATTTATCAGAGAGTTGATGTGCCTGCACTTTTCCAACATGCTCACCATATTCATACTGTCGAGTTTTATGCCTAATGTAATTTGCAGCCGTTCTTTCTTTTAGATATCGATTTAACGCTGCACGTTTTTCAATTAAAACAAGGTATTGGAAAATGTGTGGGTGCTACCAAGTGTTGAAAAGTGCATTTCATAATTTCATCTGTGTGTGCTACTTCTAATTGTCGAATAGCATCTCTAGTGTCCTTATTTACCTTATTTTTAATTTGATTCTGTCTAAAAACATATTGCTGAGTAGCACCCCTTATATATGCCTTAAGTGAATCCCAAACGAAAAAAAGAGAATCAGAGCCTTCATTGTCCTGTATAAAATTACTAATACATTCCAGCATAAACATTTTATACTCTCTGTCTTTCAGCAAGTAGCGAGGAAAAGAAAATTGGCGAACTAGTCTGACCGATGAGCTAAGTGTTATGGCCAAAAGTAAGGGATTGTGATCTGAAACTATTTTAGGGCAAACTTCACATCTAGTACTTTTAAGAAGGGAATCACAAGTAAAAAACATATCGATTCTTGAATATGATCGGTGTGGCGCACTATAATATGTATAGCCAGGCAATGAAGGATACAGTGTCCACCAGACATCTTTCAAACTGTGTAGCCTAGCCATTTGCACAATAGTCACCCTAACTTTCCTCCTTCTAACCGAAGATCCTTGATTTGTCGAATCAATACTAGGATTAATAGTACAATTTAAATCGCCCATAATTATTAAGTCTCCCTGCCAATCAAGAAGCTCCATGATTAAAGTCTCAAAAATGAATGGATTATCAGTATTAGGTCCATAAATAAAACATAGTACGTATTTGTGACCGTTGATAAGTAACGGCGCTATTATCCACCTGCTTCGATTGTCATGAGAAGCTCTGAGCAAAGTGTAGTCTAGCCATTTATCAGGTAAAATAGCAACTCCTCTGATAGAGACTGACTGAGATGTACAATCAACTATCTTATAATCCAATTGTTTAAGTAAATGTCTGTCTTTGAGCGCCAGATGCATTTCAACCAATGCAACAATATGAGGTTTATAATTGTGAATTTCAGCCCGTACCAACTGTCACTTATTTGCTGAATTCAAGCCAGCTACAGTCCAGCATAAACACTTTATAATACCTATTATTATATATAATACTTGACTCATAACAAGACCTCAGGGCCAAAGAGCTGTGGTCCCTTTAACATCATTTTTAAGTAAAATAAGATACATCAAGCATGCATAGCGTCCCATGCTCTATATATTGTTACAAATATAGGATATTAAATCAGACATATTCTTTCTGCTTAATCCTTCCAATATTTTCTGCTTAACCCCCCCACCCCCACCTCCTGAGCACCAACCAGTCCAGCATTAGCCAGATCTGGGGGACCCCCCTCCCGTCCCACCCTGTTCCTTGGGAAAAAATCACCCCCATCCAGGCTGTCGATAGACCTGATAGCCAGCGTGAACTTGAACCACCCCGAGTGCTACCCGCTCCACTCTTAGCACACCATATAATTCTTTAAGGTAGATTGCTTAGAGAAAGAAGCCTCCCCCTTTTTTAGAATAAGAGAAAAGCCCTGGTAGGACCTGTTGACAACATTGATTCACTCAGACTATCATAAACATTAGCAAAGATATACATTCAGTAAATATAAAGTCTTAAGGAGCTGGTTGTTTTGGAGACTTCCATTAGTCAAGAGTAAGCTGCGCCTCTTTGACTGAGTGGAAAATCCAAGTGTGACCACTGCGAATAGCTTTAAGTCTAGCGGGTTCTTGAAGAAATACTTGTGCGCCCGTGGCTTTCATAGGATCAACCAGCTGATGTAGATTCCATCGGCGCTCCATAGTTTCCTTACAAAGATCTAACCTCACAGAGAACGGGTATGAGTTCGATGAGCCGGGTCGAGCTCAAAAGAAAACTGCCTGCCTAAACCAGAAATTCCCAAAATAAATAATTAAAGGTCTAGGATGCTGTCGGCTGGCTCGTACTGCCTGATTAAGAAACAAAGGAAGCATATGGGCCCGCTGAATCTGGGGAGCCCAGTCCCAGTCAGAGAGATCTGGGAAAGATTTCTGAAAAAGCTGGACCACATAGGCTCTAGGATCCGCACCCACTTTTTCCACAGGAATTCCAACCAGCCGTAAATTATTCCTTCGTTGTCTGTTTTCAAGGTCCTCGACCTTATTTTAAGAGACATAATTTGGGTTTCGTGTGTCTCTATCGTGGATACTGACACTGCGACTGTGTCTTCTGTGGTTGCCAAGAGCTGTTGCAGTTCCGTTATTTATTGAGTAAGTCCAGTTACTATGGTTACTACCTCAGATAAGCCCTGTTGTATCAGACTACTATCAGCTCTGGCTTGGCTAAAGCTATTTAGCATCTCCGTTCTCTGATCGTGGAGTAATTGGAAGATAGAAGATAGAGTAGGAGTAAAGGCAGTGATAGTTGAAGAAGAAGAGTCCCGTTCCGTGCCACCTATATTGCCAGCAGAATGGGCAGGATGTGTTTCATCAACATGAGCACCAATGTCAAGACCTGGGCCCGAGCATGGACCGGGTCCCAAATCCGATGTTTCCTGTATTTGCATTTCATTGTTTGGAGAAGATACAGATCATAGCTTTTACATCCTCTTTGGCCGTAACCCATTTTCTAAGGGGGCTGATTCTGTTAGCACATCCATCTGTTGTTATTGCTTTTAGTGCTACAGAATGTAGCACAGCCTGCTCTTTAGCCTTCTGCTTCTTCTTCAGTTTTGCCCGTTTATTGTGGCCATTATCAGCTTCAGGTTGCCTCATTTTTGTATTAGCAGACCCCTTCATTTTAGATGGAAGGTTACTACCCTTAGGAGCTGGATCATATGTAATGGCAGAGGCAGAAGAGGAATTAGGGGGATAGGTAGAATCCGGAGCAGCATTCATCAGGTTAATTATTGCTGGTTCAGTGCCCTGTCCTAAGGTCAGTGTAGATATATAACAAGTCCCAGTTTCATGCGTTGCGTTTTCATTAAGATCTACTCCCCCAAGATTACTACGTGTATCCTGACCTTTCCCAGCTTCATCTCCTCCACTTATTATTTTATCTGGCGAGGAGACAGTTGTTATATTAACAGCCTCTAGCCGTTCTGCAGAAGAATGTATGTCAGCAAGCGCCTCAGGATTCACAATTGGCATGTTGAAGATAACATTGCCGGCATTTAACAGGCTTGATAGAATTGGTTGGGTCACAGGCGCAGCTATAGTCAGCGTTAGTACAGTATCATGCAATAAAGATTTCTGCACGCTCTCCTCAGGCAAACAATCAGTGCCAGACAAGATGTATCCTGAGTTAGTTTTTAACATTAAGTCATTACCTTGCATCACTGTTGAAGCGGTCGCAGTACGAGTTCAAATTCCGCCACGGAGCACCCGCGAGCCAGGCAGCTACTTGGCAAAGTCGCAGCGGTCGACAAGCAGCACTTAGCATCTGCGCTTTACTCCTGAAGTCTTCAAAAACCAGCAAAGGAGTTGAGAAACAGGAGCGCTAAGGTCAGCGGTAGCTGGAGCCAGGATAGAGCAGCCGGGGTTGCTAGTTCACAGTGGCAGTATCAACCCGCCATCTTCCTTCCCCACATGACAGGAGTGCTCCCACGATGGCACGATTCAAAGCGTTTGTGCTTTTAGGAGAGAGGATATATAGAGAGAGAGAGAGAGAGAGAGAGAGAGAGAGAGAGAGAGAGAGAGAGCAAAAGAGGGGCTAAAACACAGCATTGCTTCAGACTTTAGTTGTGTCAATCTTTTTTTGCTCCTGGACCCATCCCTTATTTAGATCCTCATACATATGTTTCAATGTAGAAGGTGGATATACCATAATTATCATATCAGGAATGCTCAAGTTGGTCAAATGATTCTCTCCTTTTTGTTGGTTTTTGAGCAAGAATGTTTATTATCATTGTGTTGTGAATACTTTTGCATCCTTTGCCAAAGGTCACCTGGCATATGGCTAATATATTGCCCACCTCCATCCAGAATTGAAGCTCATTGAGCAAGATCCGAGTTTGTAGTTTTGCTATTGAGTCGAGAAGCGTGATTGTGCATCATATTTTTGGGGATCACCCCTGTTCCCTTTTTGGAAGATCAGGTGAAGGATGGAGCCTCTCCAGGAATTAGGGAATATTTGAATAGCTAGGCATGGTGAATAGAGAACTGGACAGGATCAAAATTCCGAGTCTAAAGTCAAGGAGATTAATTGTATTCACATTTGGGCTTGGGGCCCGAGGCGAATAGGCGGCTTTAAGATTGTCTGTAACAACTGTTTTGGTGACATGATTGACATGACTGATTTCCCAATTTCCCATTGCCATGGTATAGCTTAGATACAATCTCCACTAATGGCATTGAACATGTGTTGAAGTTATGTGGGTTTGTGGACTTGCATTAACGTCCAGAGCTTCTTTACATCGTGTCTTTGACCTACTATTAATGTCATCCCAGCTTTAAGATTGGTGTTCTTTTAATTTCCGGCAGTAACAAGCAAAGGGATCATGTCCGGACATCCACTATGCTGCTTCCTTGCTCACCCTTGCTCACCCTCCTCTCAACACAATGTTGTTTTAGTTATCATAGCATCTCTCAAATCCTCTTAGTTCTTAAGGTTTTAAAGCTATCTAAGCAATTGTATCATAGTCTATTTTAGGACTCTCAGATCGTTGGTTTGTCAGCCAGGTTTGGTGTGCAGGTTTTGATGCACACAGATTTTTATTCTGCCCCTTTCTTGTAGGTTGGTGTCTGTTACGAATACCTAATAGACCTGTTAGCCAGTTCTTCCAGAATTGTAGGATTTCACTACCTGGTAGGTGGCAAGGGTAAATTTTGTAACTGTTCTTTAACCTTGGCTGGACATCCATTTGCTAGCCCTCTGCTACCCAACGGGACCATTTAACCTCATCGCTGCGGCGCGAATTCTGACGCAGTGCTGGACATTCCTATCGCGGGCGTGGTCATGACGGCTCCTGGCCGTCATCAGCACACGCCCACCGTGACTCATGACAGCCAGGAGCCGTCATGAGCATGGAAGAGGTTAAGTCTTTTTATTGTGGTTATTCCTTCCTGTTCCTGCAGTCTTGGTGTCATTTGAGATCTCATCAGTGATGTCATTATTGATGGAATTTAACTTGTCCTGAGTGATGTAATATGTGACCTCATAAGCAGGGAGTGGCGGAGATGCAAGGTATAGTTAACTCAGTAAACTACAACTGTTGGATTTTTAGAAGTTGTTTTGTTTTTAAACATTAGATTGCGCCTTATTTCAGTACCTAACTATAATGTCACTTTAACCTTTGTTTTTGTCAGTGAATATATGTACCAAATTTCACTATTTGAAAATGAGAGAGCAGTTAAGTGACTGAGAAGATGGCTAGGTTGAGTAAACAGACCTGGAAGGGAATGCTGTACTTATGCAGACATCATTAGCTTTAGCTATTTATAGTCTCTTAAAAAATATATTATGCCTCACATTATTAAACACCCACACCTCCCATCTCATTTTTAATCCTCTGGTTTCATTCCTGCATTACCATCGCAATGCTCATGTACTTCTGCCTGCTCTTCAGGAAAAACGTTAAATTCAACATCATTTTGACAAAATGGCAATCAGGAGTGCCTTACTTTTAACCATAATACTAAATGTTTTTGGTCAAATTGTTTATAAGAAAACTATGGTGATGCTGCATCTGATCACCAGGGAGTTCATTGACAGATTGCTGGTGGTTTTGGAAGTACGTTTCACTCTGCAGGACAGAATGTTTTACTGAAATGGATGACGAAAATAGTTGAGGACTCTGAAAATATGCCCTGATTTTAGCTTTCTAGAGCACTAATCATAATTTCCACAACATAACACCACGCCGTCCCATTTTTGTTTATTCTTCATTTCTAAAGGAAATGCTGTAAGTTTTACAGATTTGATTCCATAAAAATGGCTTCAGGTGTGCTGTAGATTTGTCATGAATACAGAATGCTGGTGCTTTTGCTGTTCGTTAGAACGCTATGGGAAACTGCAGTAGAACACTGGGGAATCAACTGACAGACTGCTGCATGAGCTACATGTCTGAGGAAGATAGTGTGAACTTATAAAAAATGTGATCTCATTTTAGATTCTGGAGTACCTCTCATAACCTCTATGAGAAAATCATTTGAGAAACAGTTGTCTTTCAAACATGATTCATCAAATCCCAGCAGGACCGCATTTTGCACTTTAGATCACACTAGAATTCCTAAAATTTGGTATGGCACCACCAACAAATTAGTTATATTGTGACTGAAATCTGCAGCACCCTTTATATGGGCTCCTTTTTTGTGAACCTCAAAACCTAGCATTCACTAAAATGCATCTCAATGGGGCCAATGTTCAGGAGTCCATTAATAGTTGCCACAAAATGTTGTCCATGTTTTGGACAGTCAATCAAGGGGTGATCCAATTGGACCTCCCATCATGCACTGCTTATTACTTCACATATTACATCACTCATGACATGTTGAATGACATAATTGATAACATCACTCAGATTTAATTAACACAATTGTTCAAATGACTATTGAGCATAGAGGTCCAGATGTTTTAAGCAGTGTATGATGAGGATGCAAGTGATAGCTAATTGACCAAACTATATATCAAATATTTCATTTTTTTTTTATGTTATTCCCTTTCTCATTTCAACACCTAACTATAATATCACTTTAACCTGTGTTTTTTTGTGAAAATATATAGCTGTATTGCATAGTTGTAACTCTCATACAATCCTTGCCACCTCTGCAGAGAGTACAGAGTAATGGATATGTATGTACTAATTGCAATTACCATTTTATGTGAAAGTGTGTGTAGGAGGTACACAGCTGTCGAAATACAAACAGTGCCATAGGAAAAAGTGTGTGTGTGTGTGTGTGTGTGTGTGTGTGAGCATGGTGAAGAGGAGGTGATGCAAGAAAGTACTTGGGTAAGGACAGAGTGAAAATATAGTGATGAAGTGGAAGGACATGGTGTGTAAGATATGCAGATGGAGTATTTCAGAAAGGTGTGTGCAGAAAATGGGTGCATGTGTTTATCAGAGAGGGAGCCGAAGGGGGTGTGAAGGGCACAACTGTGTTTTCAGAATTGAAACATATTTCCTGCTAATCATTCACAACAAAGTCATTGTTGTTGACACAACATGCTCTGGCACAGCTAATAGGTGTGGCTTGTTTTAGATGTTTGTTTGTGGCAATATGTCTGGTTGCAATAACAGAAAACTAACAGACAATTATTCAAAAAGAGGATTTGTTAGGCCACACCCTAATTACATAGGGCACACCTCTTGGAAATGATTCTGAGCTATGCTTGTTAGGCCAAGCCCCTTTCGTAGACACCTCTCCCCTACACTTTTTAATCCCAATTACACAATGCATCCCTCTAACATGTATGAATCCCCTCCAAAAATGTGCCATGGGCAGCTTTTATCAGCACAACAAGCCCCTTCTGACTGCTATGGTAATGTATTAGCAATAAATCTTAGAAGAAAGCTACAAGTAGCCCAAAAGATCAGGCGGTGTTAACAAATTGCTGCCTCAGATTACTTTTTCATACTTTCCCTGCATTCTATATTGTGCTGTATAGCAGTTTGTTAAAATTTTCCTTTGCAGAAATGTAGAGTAATCTCCTAGGATAGATTTCATATTCCAGCGGCACTTGATGGCACTACCCAAAGAGCACTTTCTGGTGCACCCTCCAAGGGGTTAGGTGCCTACTCTGAATTGAAGATACAAATTCCTCATATGTGAGGAAGACATCTTGGTCGCATATCTGCCATGACCCTACACCAATTAATGGCACATATAGGTTGGCCCCGTAGACCTACAGTAAAAAAGATCAACACACTTACTTAAGCTTTTCGCAGGGTCTGCCCTTCAATACAGATAGGGTAGCTTTTGTGACAGAACTATAGTCTGCCCTGACTAAACTCAAACCATTGCCAATCAAAGATTAATGGACATGGATCATCAGTGCTAAGCATATCAATCTAGCGATGTCAATCAAGGTTTTACCATGCCAATTTTCAGACATTTAAACATAGTCTGACTGCCTGATTCTTCATTTTTGCAGTCTCTCAATATGTCTTTTGGAAAGCCCAGAGTAGACAACAATGCAGTAATCCAGGCAAGCCATCACCAGCTCTCTGGTTTTCTCATTGAGTATTGGGTTCGAAGGAGTAGGAGGATTCTCTGAAGTATGGACAGCTGTAAACTAAACCCCTTTATCTTAATGTTGGTCTACGGAGCAACAGTGAGATCTGGGTCGAATATGACATCGTTGTGTTTTCCTTTCTGAGAGCCAGTTGGAAGACCTCAAATGTCCGAGGGCCAATCAGTCACAGAAGTTTCAGATATGGCCCTGGAAGCACAGGTATCTCGGCTTTAGCTTTGCTTATATAGAGGAAGTTGCTGTTTCTTAAGTGACATAAACGGTGAGGGCTTTTGGTGACATTTGTCTAGCTCACACAATATTTTTCCTAGCTGATCTGAATCTAGGTTCCAGTCAAGTATATTAGAACAAAAAAACAGAGCAGCTAACCGAGGTCAAGCACAATTACTTTCTTAGTTTCACAAATAAACTTTTTGAGTGCAACTACTTACAGCACCAGCTGCAAAAAATGTGCAAATTCAAAAGACAATTAAGAACAATAAGGAAGGTGCACTAAACAAGTCAAGAAGGTCTTCATTCTTGGAAAATTCTTCTTTATTTATCAATTTCTTTTGGAAAACAACAGCGGCACACAGCCAACGCGTTTCGTTCCCCTGTCCCTGGGAACTTCGTCAGGGCAGAAGAAAATATAATAATCAGGGCTTTCCAGGTAGACCCAAGCGCAGTATATATCCGTAACAAAGTTGTCAGTTAATACCAGAGAAGAAATCACGATCCCAGTGTATATCACACTTTACGGTCCCAAAGTGAAGAGGCAGATATAAATAGAACCGCGTGGACACGGGTACAAAACCGGAGGAATATGTTTTCTTCCTCAAAAATAATTCTGGAACCGAAGTTAAGTTTGGGTGATAGGAGAAATTTCGATCAAAAACAACTCCCCACATGTAGCTGGGTCGGTATTAAATTCTCAATGTAACAAAGAGTCACAAATAGATGAAGAAATAATAAGGCGGGGACTCCTCCGGCGGCATCCAATCGGATCTTCCTTGATACGAAGTCGATTGAAAAAAGAACAGGCGTCTCCCTCGGTGCAGCCAGTCAAGTATATTACTGGGTGCATTTGGTATTGCCATGGCCCCAGTGCCAGAAGACACATATTAAGTGTTGTTGAACAGATCTGGGGACAGGTAGGAGCCCGGTGGTACTCCACTAGGTAGCTGATTAGCAGATGAAACCAGACATTAAATTTGCCCCTTATAGCTGTCGCCAATGAGGAAGGAGGAACACTGTTAATGCAATCGGTGAGCCAGAAATATAAGGGTGGCTTGCATGACGTTATCCAAGATGGCATCTATTTCTGTCACGCCTTTTTCTACAGATTCATTTTATTTAGAGTGTTACAAGTCTGGTAATATACCAAAGATTTGTTGGTTCATTGTAGAATTCTTCAAAATAATTATTTCAGTACAATGGCAACAACAATTCCCATTACAAGGAATGCATTGGCATTTCAGGTTGTGATGTCATGGGTAAGAATTCCATGGCATTGCTGGTTGGTTCAATACTTTTATTATTTGGCCCATCCTTATTAACTCTTCAATAAGTTTGAAGCTTGCAGGCTTTGTCACTAAAGCGGAAAAGTTAATGTATTTGAAAAAGGAGGATTCCTGTTTGTTCAGGACGGGTTCACAACACTTTGGGATTTTGAATTTGAAAAAGATTAAAGTGTTTGCAATATTGCTGGGGTGCATGGGCATTTTGTCCATATCATTAGGCCAGGAAATTCTTTGAAAATGTTAAAGCTTTTCTTTGCCAGTTTTAGTCACATTTCTTATTCCCATTGCAGGCAGGTATACATAGATGAAATGTCTCAACGCTCATTCTATGGATTTGGCATGTGTGAGGCTGATGGTACTTAAACACAAATGCATATGGAAAAACGCGGTACTAGCAGTTATTCCTCATTTCAGGATGAATATTTATTTTCATGTTACTAATTCTCTATTTTTTTCTGCAGAGCAAACAGTCTTAGTAGAAGCCAGGGAGTTTTATAAATATATATCAGTCAGTCAAGTAATCTTTATTTCGGTCAAAAGACCATAAAAGATGCAAGGCAGCCATCATGACAAATTAAAACCTGAGCAAATAGCAATGATTATAAAAATATAAATACATAAAAAAAAGTACAGCATAGATACTTGGTAAATTCATAAGTAGATTCCACAAGCTACAAACAGTTACTACAAAAAAGATCTTCTCCTGCGCCACATAGCTTCAATAAAACGAGAGACTGAAAATACAACCGGAGTGGAAGTATTACTTTTCAAAAACCTGACAGCCTCTTGGTGGGATCTGAACCCCAAGTTTTTACAAAATTGGATAAGCCAACGTTGCCGTATGTTTATATAACTAGGGCAAAAAAAGAAAACGTGGGACTCAGACTCCTCTTTGGCTCCACACGCCGGGCAGTTAATCAATTTAGTAGTACACCATTTATGGGTGAAGATCCTAAGAGGAAGAGTACCAAATCTAAAATGCAGGTAAAATTTCCTCGCTGAAACAGGTAAAATCTCGTCAAGAAAGGGCTCAATTAAATAATCATCTTTGAAATTAAAGAACTTGACAGTAATTGGACCCAAGGTAGAACTGCCAAGGGTAACCAAGATCCTTGACCGACGGTCAAGGTTGACTAACTCTGCACGAGACAATTGCTCACAAACCACAGCTGGGTTAGACCATAGTCGAGGTAAGTCCAGTCTCTTACTTTCCCTTTTTAAAAAGGCAAACCATGGCAGTTTCTCAGAACTAGGAAGGCCCAGAACCTCTTCTAATGCTCGTCGAAAACATAATAGTTCGGGGGTTACCCATAGTCTGCGCCAGTAAATTATAGGGCGTAGTGCGACTACCTCTTGAATAGGTGTTATGCCAAGATCCAATCTCATAGGGATCAGGGGGGTACTAGATGGAAGTGCCAACAGTGATGTTAGGAATTGATTTTCAGCTTTGCTAATGCCATCCACCGAGTAATGGCCCCAGTGTTCAGCCCCGTATAAAATTTCTCCCCGAGCTTGGGCTTTATAAATTTCTATGATGGGAGCAACTGGCTTAAAGGTGGATTCTCGATGGATTTTCAAAATGCCACCCGTGGTCTGAACTAATCTAAGTTTGGCCTTGGCAAGTTGGGGTGCCCAGTCCATTTTATCCGTAAGGGTAATACCAAGATATTCAAAGACTGTTACCCTTTCCAAAGCTGTCCCATTAAGGGAGGGGTTAGATCATCTAGTCTTTGGTGGGTTACAGATCATAAACTTGGTTTTTGGACAGTATAAATATATATATATATATCTCGAATCTCCACAAAACGTTCCAAAAAGGTGCTACATTTTGACTAGTTTGTGCATGGAAAGTTTCAAGTGATCCGTCAGGAGGGTCCAAGAAAAATGGGGGTGGGCAAAGCGCAAAACTCCTATGCATTTTCCATAGACTTCTTTGAGAAGTATACCCCAAAAACTGCTGAAGGGAATTACACCAAATTTGGCAGGAAGCTAGATCTGCAGATATTGCTTTTTGTGGTTTTGTCTATATCCATTCAGTAGCTTTTTTTCAAGTTTAAGGGTAAACAATATATGTATATTTGGATGGTTGGGTCCACTAAAAGCTTGAGAGACGCTCACCGGAGCGCCAGTTTAAAAATGGAGTGTTCTGATTAGCCCAGGGAGCTTTTTTTCCCTTGGGCCAATTCGCTCCCGCAGGAGCAAGTGCTTTGATTGGCTGCCAGCAACATCAGAAAAATGTTGCTGGCAGCCATAACATGACTTGGGGACTTAGTCCCCTGTCCTGAAGTGTTAAATAAAAAAATATAAAATGGGGCAGGGTAGATATACCCTGCCCACCCCTAGGCTCCACAAGTGACCCAGAGGGACCCTCCCAGGGTTAAAAACAAAACAAAAAATAGGCATAATTTGCCACGATCCCATTGGACTGCAGCGGTAACGGAAAAGAAAAACCCATCCAAAATGGAAGTTGGGGCTGCTTTCTTTCATCAAGGGAAGGGGGCGCACAGCCCTCATACCTGTGCTAATCTACACTACTATTATAAAGAGAGAACTGTGTCCTTTGAGCCAGGTAAACTCGGAAAGTACACCACCAATCGCAACACCAAATACAGCGTTGGAAAGGGGAGGTCCAGTAGATGGACATAGGCTATATAAAAAAATATATATACGTTATTTAAAAAATTTACAATAAAAAAAGTAGTCCCTTCCAAATAGCGCCGGCCGTGTGCGCTAACCACATACGTGCTGACATCATCATCGGGGGACGGGAGCGCGAGGAGGAGCGGCGGACAACAGCGCGGGGAGGAGCGGAGAACTTACCCACACTGGAGAGGCCTGAGGTACGTGAACCGCGGGGAGGAGCGGTGAAGTAAGGAGGACTGGACTGCAGCGGCGGCGGACAACAGCGCAGGGAGGAGCAGAGAACTTAGCCACACTGGAGCGGCCTGAGGTACGTGAACTGCGGGGAGGAGCGGTGAAGTAAGGAGGACTGGACTGCAGCGGCGGCGGACAACAGCGCAGGGAGGAGCGGAGAACTTAGCCACACTGGAGCGGCCTGAGGTACGTTAACCACGGGGAGGAGCGGTGAAGTAAGGCGGACTGGAGCGGGATGACAGGTAAACTTTAGCGCTGCAGCGGGGCGTGTATACTGGCTTTGTTCGTTTGCAGCGTCGGATGCGTGGCCACAGTGTTAAGGAGCAGGGCGTGTGCGGATGATTGGGGGCACTGAAGGTGGCGGTGAACTTGGGCTGAGGAGGTGGTTGGGGGCCTGGGTTTTGGCGACTGGGAGCAAGCCTGATTGTCCCCGGACAACGTGGGAATGGAAGTGAACCTGGGGTTAAGCAGAGTTAAGAATAAGTACCAGTGCCCAAAACTCTGCTTAGAAGTACGGGACCAGTGCAATTACATGTCGGCGGGTGGAATACCAGCAAGCCTGATTGCCCCCGGACCACGTGGGAATGGAAGTGAGCCTGGGGTTAAGCAGAGTTAAGAATAAGTACCAGCGTCCAAAACTCTGCTTAAAAGTACGGGACCAGTGCTTACATGTCGGCGGGTGGAATACCAGCAAGCCTGATTGCCCCCGGACAACGTCGGGCAGGCTGCTAGTATATATATATTTTAAATATTTATATTTTTGGGTATTGATACAGGTATGACAAACAAATCAATCAGGATTCTTGTGTTAACGCCCAACTCAGTAGCAAAAAGTAGTATGATCTATAACCAGTTTTTAATTAACCCCCAAACCTCCTTCTGCCCCTCCCCTCTCCCATTACCCAAACACTGACCATCCAGTTGCCATATGTGTTCACATAGAAACCTAGAATCCATGCCTACCGCATGCACCACCAGACGTCGATATTAGTCCTTACAACATCTCCTGATGTTGACTCCCCACTGCTTCCAGTATGTCTAGGGAGTAGTATTGCATCCATCTTCTCCTCACTTGTCTAACCTTTTGAGGGCACCACCTACTCACATATGGGACTTTTTCCACTACCATTTACATATCCATGGCTGTTTTTCATTTTCGAATAGTCGGGAAGATATTTGCCTCCCATAATCTGGTGATATCTCTCTTGGCCACAGCAAAACCCAGACTGCCGAATAACATCTTGGCCTTTGGTAGATCAACATCATTAGGGATCCCCAGGAAAATAAATTTAGGGTCCAGTGGGATCAAGTCCATAAGAACTCTGTGAAGTTCCTCAACAATCTTACCCCAGTAGTCCTGAATCAATGGGCAGCGCCAGATAGTATTAAAGAAAGGAATCCTCCCCATCTAGCTATCTCAAACAACGTGAATCTTGTTCCTTCCCCATGGTCTGAAGCCTCCGCCTATCACAGTATACCTATGAATTATTTTTATTATATTAAGCAGAGACTTGAATGTATGGTCACCTCCCTAGGGTACATTAATTCTGTCTCCTCATCAGTATCTTCCAACTCTCCCACATCTTCGACCCATGTCATCCGCAGTATGAGTAACATTTACAAACTTAGGGCCCTATTAGTATGGCGGACGGACCTGCGTCCGTCCGCCATCCCAGAGGAAGAGGAAACATCCGCATGGGCAGCGGCGGTCCCTCAATGGCAATTAGGATGTGACCGCCACCCTTGCGGTCACATCCCCTAACTTTCACATTACGGCAGAGTCTGCTTCAAGCAGCACCCGCCGCAATGTTAAACATTGCATGTTGACCTTTGCATGCACGAAGCGGCAGGCACCGCGTGGTGCCTGCCGCTTCGTGCACACAAAGGCATGGGGGTACCATAGGTACCCCCCATGTGCAACCACCACCCCCTTCACCCCTGGGGCCCCGCAACGGCCCCCAAACAAAAGACCGTATGCCTTTCCACGGCGGAAATGCCGCCGTGAAAAGGCATAGAAACGCAGACATCCTAATATGCCTGGCGGTGTCTGATAGACACCGCCAGCCATGTTAGAGCTTTTCCGCCGTGGTCGGAAGGCGACCGTGGCGGAAAAGCTGCGGACATAAAAAATATCCCCCGCCATCATTATCGGACAGGGGGTATTGCTTCAGCCCGCAGCGGATACTCCGCATCCTCCGGCCCGGCGGTGGCTTCCGCCGGCCCGGAGGATGCGGAATATCCGCAATCATAATCGGCCCCTAAATTCCTATGGTATTCTCCAGCTAGAAGCCTGTGTTCCTCCTCAGCTAGCCTGATATGCATTCCACATGTTAACAAAGCTCGACTGGGTGGCAAATCATTTACTTTGTAGCTTCCCAACTCTGGAATACATTGCCAATTGAGCTTAGACACATTAACACTCTGTCACGCTTCAGGAAGGAATTGAAAACTAGACTCTTTCCCAGAGATTAATCTCCAGCCCTGTTTTTTAAATTCAGTTACACACAGTGTTTTTTTGGTAATCTCAGCGCCAGGATACCAGTTGGGTGGCAGCCACGCTATAAAAGTGTCCCTTACATTACATTACATTACATTACATGTCTGGCATATTATTATTGAGGGTTCAATAAGTTAGGGAGATTGTGCCTTTGCCCAATTCCTCCGTAATCTGTTGCCCTTCCAGTGGGTCAAATTCCAGTATGCCCTCCCCGGGGAGGCCCTCCGCCCGCCATGTGGGTACCTCAAAAATGTGTTGGAGTTTATTTGGTATTTATGCTGTAGTGAGGAGAATATTTGAAAGAAGTGGGTGACCCAATAAACCCTTGCGAGCTTGGGCTGATATATGATAAAGACAAATGCGCCTGCAAGGGGATTTGTATGTTAGAAACCAATCACAGATTATAAACCTATAATTATTTGTTATGGATCGTGGTCTATCCAACCTAATTGGCATCTGTTTATAATTCCTTGTGTCTCAATATTTAGGACTTAGAAATTAATCACAATAGATACAAAAAACTACACGGGATATTTGTTTCATAGAAAGATGATTATTTTTATATTCTTGAAGTTAGGGTACTGTTCAGCATTAAAAACAATTAGACAAAGCCTTACAAATGAACAGAAATTAAATAAATCACTCCATTAAACCATCTGTATTAGAGTCCTATCTACTACAGATATGCGGCAGCGACTCCTATGATCAAACAAAAAGAGATGCCGCTGTTCAAATTGATTCAGAACAAAAAAGATATGGACAATAAAGTCGACGTTTCGGTCTTATGTTTGTTGACTCCTTAAGACCATCTTCAGGACAACCAATCTTAATAATAAAGACGAGACCCCCTGAGCAGTTCTTGAATTCTTGAACTGATGTATTTAAAATTTGAGTTTCTGCCACAGTCTTCACGATAAAATGCCTGGTATTTTCAGAGTCACACAGGCTTTGGGTTGAAGGATCTTGTTCTCCTTTTAGGTAAGAAAATAGATTAGACACTTTTCTATCTCTGTAGCCGGAACGTATTTCATCCAAAGTGGCGTAATCGTGCGAGATATACAATCCACGGAGGAAGGGGCCACACAGCCTCCCTCCCATAGCATCACAGGCCCCATCCTTCGGGCCAAAATCACCAAAAAAGAAGAGGAGTCATGTGGCCCCTCCTCCAGGAGCCATCACAGGCCCTAGGTAGCCCGACCCTGGGGAAAAATGTTATCAGAAGGGAAGGGGGCACGCAGCCCCCCCCTGTCCGAGTCTCTAAAGGCCCAAGGGACCCCATCCCACATGGCACCTAAACTTTCTAAAAGGGAAGGGAGGGGCCCTCCCTGAGCCTTCTATGGCCCCAGGGACCCCGTCCTCTGGGGCCTACACACAAGCTCTGCCCCAGTGAGCCCACCCCTAGGACACAGTGGTTTCCCTGTCTGCACTGGCATGGAAATCTGTGTTTTCTCCGGCCTGGTGGGATTTATAAATCTCCCGCCAGGCAGGAGCAAACACTGTGGATGAGAGTTTTGTAAATGCTGCCGCCAGCTGAGAGCAGACTTTTGATCTGTTTCCCTGCCCACACTGAGATCCCCAGGGCCTAGTAAGGTTCTGGGAGGGGGGACCATGCAGCCCCCTAAACTTACATTTAAAAAAAAGGGCCCTGTGGGATCGGGTCCCAAAAGCCTAATCAAACTCGGGGTGGTGGGCCACGCACACCATCCTCCACTTTAATAAAAAGAGGCCCTGGGGGATGGGGTCCCCAAGGCCCAAAGAGACTTTGGGGGGGGGGGGCGCGTGTCCCTCTCCGCTTTTTTGTATGCTTCGGTCCCGGGGTGGGCTTCCTGGGGCCTATAACTGCTGGGGGTTGGGGACCAAGAGCCCCCACACCCCTTTAAAACAAAAAGGCCCTGGCAGATGGGGACCCTAGGGCTAAAAGAGACTCAGGGAAGGGGGAATCACACGGCCCCCCTACCCTTCAAAATATATATCTTCCTGGGGGATGGGATCCCCAGGGCTTCAAGTAGGCTTTTGGGGGGCCGCGTGTCCCCTCTCCCCTTTTAATATAAGTCCCGAGGGATGGGGTCACCAGCTCCATAATAGGCTCAATGTCCACCTGGCCCTCCTCCACTTTAAAATAAAAAAACTTCCCGGGATGAGGTTCCCAGGGCCTAACGAGGATCAGGGTGGTAGGTAACTCGGCCCCCTCCCCTTTAAAATATATATGGCCCTCGGGTATGGGGTCTCCAGGGCAATAGTAGGCTCGGCAAAGGGGTCCACGTGGCCTTCCTCCCCTTTAAAAAAAGCAGCTTTGGGGGATGGGGTCCCCAAGTCCTAAAGACGCTGAGGGAGAGGAGCCACGTGCACCCCCTTTCAAAATATATAAGGTCCTGGGGAATGGGGTCCCAAGGGCCCAATGAGCCTCGGAGAGGAAGCTGCACGGCACCCCTCTCCTTAAAAAAAAAAACACGGCCCTGGAAGATGAGGTCCCCACGCCCTTTTTAATGATGTAATTTGAGATGTCATCAGTCATGTCATAACTTATGTCATATAACATCATGAGTAATGTAATATGTGAGGTCATAAGCAGTGCATTGCAGGCACAAGTTATAGTTAGCTCTGCTAATTATAACTGGTGAATTTCTGTGGTTATTTTTAGTTCAAAATGTTAATGTTGTCACTGACATATTCCCCTAACTTTAACTGACACTTGAACCTTAGTTTTTTTAATGAAGCTAGATAGACAGGTTGGTCGGTCAAACAATCGATCGATAGATAGATAGATAGATAGATAGATAGATAGATAGATAGATAGATAGATAGATAGATAGATAGATAGATAGATGGAGTGATAGATAGATAGATAGATAGATAGATAGATAGATAGATAGATAGATAGATAGATAGATCGATAGATGGAGTGATAGATAGATAGATAGATAGATAGATAGATAGATAGATAGATAGATAGATAGATAGATAGATAGATAGATAGATAGATAGATAGATAGATAGATAGATAGATAGATAGATAGATAGATAGATAGATAGATAGATAGATAGATAGATAGATAGATAGATAGATAGATAGATAGATAATCTAAGCTTGACTAATCAGGATGGCAACAATAGTTTAAAGCATTAATATCGGGTGTTAGCAGACAGAGCAGGGACGATCAGAATAAAATAGGTACACCTTTTATTACAGGAATGATGTGCATGTAGGACTGATTTCTACAGAGTGCAACTCTGTATAGGTTTCACAAAAAACTTTTTTTATCTGGGAGGTATAAAGGACAATGTTAATAAAATGGTGTTCCTCTCCTGTGCAACTGTGTAGGGCAAAATGTGCCTTTCCTTTTTGTATATTTTGCATTGCGTTAATGCATTATTAAGTCCACACTCCTGCATAATTCAGTCCTCTATTACTGCGTATTACCAGTGGCACTAGGGACTCTAGCGATGGGTTTGTGGATGTGCTGTCCCAGTTTGGCACGGATGTGCGTATAAGGGTAGAGCATGAATATGAGGAGGTTGGGAATTGTGTATAAGTTAGGGTGGTAGTATTTGGTTATACAGGATGGGTATGAATTAGGTGCTGGCATAGATTTTTGTGTGAGGAATTTGGGTAGAGTGTGAAGGGAGACCACCCTCCCCCATCTTTTGTATTACCGACATGGAGATATTATATGGTTATATAGTGAGGGTGGCGGTGTATGGACGGGCAGCCAAGGGCCGGACTGGGAACAGCAACCAGCCCTGGCAGATTGCAGCTCGACCTGCCCTGGGATTGGGGGAGGAGGAGGGTGGGGTGTGGGGGGGGTTACTTGCAAGAAGCACCACTCCTGCTTTTGTTACAGGGGGCCTATATTGCAGCACTGCTTCAAAACTGCCCCCCCCCCGGGCACAAAACCGGCCCCCACAGGAAATTCCCGGTACCCACTACGGCCAGTCCGGCCCTGGGGCGGCTCTATTCTTCACAGTGGGTGGGATTAATGACAGAAGGAGATGTCACTCTCTGCTGCAGGCAGAGGTGGCCATTGTTGAGCACAAGGACACAGGGAAGCAACTGGAAGAAGGGTGAACGTCCTGACAGCGAGCAGCTGACAACTCTGGCATTACATCTGAAACATACGGGGGTGAAGAAGTGGTGTCATTTACAACTCGTGAAATTGATGGGCTTAACTGGGAGCGGGCTCGCACTGCTTGCATTCTGTATTTCTGAAATAACACTCATGGAGGCAGCTCACACATCTGGGTCCTATAGCACTGACAGGGCACAGCCGATAGGAAGCTCACACATCTGGCTCCTGTAGCACTGACAGGCAAAGGCGGTAGGAAGCTCACACATCTTGGTCCTATAGCACTGATAGGCTGCAGCCCGTAGCAAGCTCACACATCTGGGTCATAGAACTGACAGGTCACAGTCGTTAGAAAGCTCACACATCTGGGTCATATAGCACTGACAGCTCACACTAACGGGTCACTGCTGGAGGATGCACACCCTGAGGAGTCCTGGGGCACAAACAGTGAATCTCATACTGCTGAAGGAAGCTCACACTGAGAGGACACTGCTGAACGGAGCTCACACTAACGGGACCCTGCTGGAGGATGCACACACTGAGGAGCCCTGGGGCATGGAAGGCTGAGTTGCTGTGCCAAGATTTGATCATGTGACCTGTCAATCATCGAGCCTTCCAGCAGCTACAGTGTTCCTCCTGGTGGCAGAAATTATAATCAGAAGCAGGTGGCTACTTCAAAATCACTTAAGGTAGACAGGGCTCTCTGTTCCTGTGACTCTGCCTGTCTTGTGTCTCGGGTATTTGACACCAGCCAATGAAAGAACTGGCTTGAATTGCAGGAGGGAAACATGGTGACAACAGTTTACTGAATAGATCCATATTTGCAGCCCATGTAAACAGCTGCTGACATGGAAGGTGTCGGTTTCCACACACCCCTACCGCCTTTGGTATTTATTTGTATTCCTCCTAGAAAAAGTTTCTTCAGGATAAATTATTGCCACAAAGCACTGGAGGAAACATCAGTGTCAGGATGGTTTTTGAGCTGACTTTATGTCCAGTAGTAGCCCTCAAGTGTCAGTGGCCGCAGCATAATCAGGCAGGATTGGCTGACCTCTCTAGCAATTGCACCCGAAGGTTTTTGTTTAGCATTTAGAATCATTTTTTTGCCATTTCAAAGTGCTACAAAGAGGAGGAAAAAGACCATGGCGCCAATGACAAGTTCACTCACCCAGCTGCTTTTAGACCCTGTCTCTATTGTATCCGATATTTAAGGAAACAGCTTTCTGTTTGTTCTCGACTCTCTAGAGCTCTCTTTTTAAACTTAAAGGGGTTTGTGAAACCTGGGAGCCGCCAAAAAGTAGCTCATGCATTATGGTGACTAGTAAAAAGCTTCCTATGTATACTTCTAACCAGGCCCGGACTGGCCGTTGCAAAATCGGCCCTGTAACAAATTCGGCGGAAAAGCGGTCCTGGTAAAGAGCTTGGTGGCATCCCCCCCCCTCCCCCAGGGGGAGGAGGGGGGGCCGGCCGAGCACTTTGCCAGGGCCGGTTTTGGTTCCCAGTCCGGCCCTACTTCTAACTGCAGATTCCTCACTTGTAGAATATCCCCAGGCGCTAGATTGGATCTGGAAGAGCTAAGCAGCACTGCTCCCACATGCCAATAGGTGGTGGTGTTTGCTTCCATGTTGACATCATTCTGCCCTGGCAGTGATGATGGAGCCATATATAAGCAGTATATCTGTGTATCAACGTCAGTTTCTTTCTTCCTGCATCTTCGTTGGCGGATCTGGAGCTCAGTCTCAAACTTCTCATCAGTTAACAAGTTTTTAGTGCAAATTTTGAATTTGCCAGTATGCAGGCAACTGAGTCCCCTACTAAAATGAAAGGGTTTAATCCTTGTAGGGATCGTCAAACCAAATGCGTGTGACAGATGTGCACGAGGTTTGCCTATGGTGTCTGGGTTCAGGTCATGAATCCAGGTTCTGTGACGAGTGTCCCCTTATGAATCCAAAGGTAATCTGGGAATGGGAAGCGAAGATGTATGTCGCTGAACACCAAGAAAAATGTCAGAAGTCCCGTTCCTGCTCGAAATCAAGGGCGCAGACCTGTTTCCACTCTCAGGGGCATTCTGGTGACAGCTTCTCATTGTGTTCCATGTCTTCCATAACTCGCAGTGGCAGTGGAAGCACAACCTTTGGAAGCCCAAATGGATTTATCCTGTGCTTGCTAATCCCAGCCTGAGAAGACATGAGGATTGACATTCTGGTGGTTTTGCTCCCAGTCCACAGCAGAGGAGGTGATTCCGCAACTGATCCCAATGCACCCCGTGTTTCCGGGTCTGTCGGTGATGTCACAGCAGATTGAAGAGTTTTGAGAAGCCCTCTAGCGGAGGCCACCTGTCGGATTACCACTAGCGGGTCCACCTTCATCACTGCCTGTACCACCTGAACTCACCTTGGGTTCTGCTCCGACTCTGAAGCCGACTTCCACTCCAGCACCAACATCCAGTCCCTGCAACATCAACGCAGATGCCCCTTGCACCACAGGATGACTCTGTCATTAATGTCCCCTCTGACTCCGAGCTGAATCCATCTTGGCTCCAATTGAGGTTGTGTCAAGAAGCCATACCAACGCACCCAACCACAGTTTAGTCTGACTCAGAACGGAAGAGAGTGCCTTCTTAGCTGTGGCGATGAAACAGGCAGTGCAGATATTAGACCTACAACTGCTGGTGGAGATATTTTTCATATTAAGAGTTTTTCATTTATATCGATATCAACATCTGTCCTGAGTGTGCATTTTTCACATTTAGGTAGACCATAGGTAATGTAGGCCTGTATTTTAAAATGGCTAATGTCCTTGTTGCCATCTTGTTTCACATCATATGTCTTTCTTTATTCCAGGAGAAGCTGACTTCTCATGTACCACTTCGATGTGCAGTTGGTTTTCCATTTTCAAGATATCAGATAATTTCTCCCTCTCGGGTGCTTTAGTCTATCATCCTCCTAAATCATCTCCTCAGTTCTTGGAAGTATTCACTGATGCTATCACTCCTTTTCACCTACGATAATCTAACTTTGTAGTATTGGGAGGTTTTAAAGTTGATATGGAAGATCACAACTGCAAATTGGTAGAACAGTTTATGGAATCTATGATTGATCTCAATTTAGAGCAACTAGTCAAGGGTCCAACTCACAAATGTGGACATACTCTTGACCCGATTTTCTCTAACTACTGCTCTTTCGTCACTGGTCCTCCTCTTCAGTTAGCCTTGACTAACCATTTTTTAGTTCCCTTCTTCGTGTCCCATTCTGTTGTTCGGACTGACACCACTAGGGCTAAGGAAATTTCTAGGGCGTGACACTCTATTCTTGACTCAAACTTGGTTGACATGTATTCTCAAATCATGGTAAACATGTCTGAGGGAATTCATGAAGCGGTTAATTCCCTCATCTCTGCTTTGTCACAAGGTTTTAAGAAATTTGCACCATTAAAAACTCACACAAATATAAGAACTGTGCCTTCGGCAGCTAGGCTCATCTTCTTTGCCTGCAGGCATAAAAATCAAGATGTAAACAAATAGAAAGGAAATGGAGGTTGAATGCGGATTCAGACAAAAAAGTCGACTTATTACACCACTCTCAAACAGTTTTGTAAAAATATCAAGAAAGCCAAAATAGATTTTCTTCACCAAACAAATAGCTGACTCTTAGAATGTTCCAAGAACAGTGATTACATGGAACAAATCTCTTCTAACTTTGATAGGTCTGAAGACAGTCTTTTTTGGTGTCAAATTTTGACCTTCTGCAGGATTAGGAAGGCCTGCTGATTGAATACCTATAGAAGATACTCTAGTTGAATCTGAACATATCAAACACAAAGTTAAATCTGTATTTCCTCTCAATGCTTGTCCTCCCTATTTTTTGTCTAGGGCAGTTATTTCCATTAATATGCAGATAAATGCCTTTTTCAATAATTCTTTGGAACTGGGCGAGGTGCCAACAACTTGTGGTGCCACTTTTGAAAAAACCTATACCGGTCCATTTATTTTGTGTAATTGTAGGCCTATTTCTCCTCACTTTCCTGGGGAAGATGCTGAAATCGCTGCTAAATTGCCAAATTACCAGGCACATTTAAAGGAATAACATCCTTCATTCTTATCAGTCTGGCTTCCATGTGGGCTTTAGCACTGAGTCTGCCCTCTTGGAGGTCACAGATTATATTAGATGTAACCTTGACTTGGGAAGAAAAGAGGTGGTAATTTTATTAGATCTGTCCACAGCATTCAACATGGTGTCCCATAAACTTCTCTTGCAGAAACTGGAAAAGGCTGGAATAGTGGGTGGATCATTGAATTAGCCTTCAAGCTGCTTTTGCTTGCACTCAGTGGCACATGACCACCCATTAGGAGGCAGGATCAGACTAAGGGTACCAAATTATAACATCTGACAGGTAGGTCCTTCTGATCATCAAAAAAGGCTATTCCTTGCTATTCCTTTTGGACCAGTTGTATCTTTCACCTTCATCAGTGTGCCTTTCAGAGGAGCACCTGTCATCTTGCTCCAGGATGTGTAGGCTTTTATGGCCAAAGGAGCCATTGAAAGCGTCCCAGCACCAGAAATAGGTTCTGGTTGTTAGTCCTGATATTTCATTTTGTCGAAGAAAGATGGAGGTGTTCATCCTATTTTAGATCTCTGCATTCTGAATACATTATTGGAGAAGGTTGGAGCTGCCCTGAATACGGGCAATAGGATGGTGGCTTTGATCTACAGGACACTTAATTTCATGTGCCTAGTCCTGTGGTATGACAGATGCTATTTGCGGTTCAAGGTAGGTGAGAACTATTTTCATTATGCTGTGCTTTCCTTTGGCCTCACCAGTGACCCTCGGGTGCTCACAAAATTATGGAGGTGGTCACTGCACACCTTCGGAGGTGGGGATAGAGTTTACCTCTACCCTGATGACTGGTTGTTGAAGGTCAGCTTGCAGCCTGCATTGGTAAACCACCTCCAGATGAAGATATACCTCTTGACATCATTGGGGTTCACAAGCAATGTGCCGATGTCCCACCTGACTCCTTCGCAGAGGTTCCCTTTCATTGGAGCCATCCTGCACAGCCAAGTTATGGGCCTTCCCTGCTCCACAACGAGGCTAGGACTATCAGGCTATGAGCCCAATGGTTCAGCCTCTGTCCTGAATCTTGTGAGTGTGGCTCTGAGGCTTCTGGGCATCTTGGCATACTGCTTGTCAACTATACTAGGTAGCATATGCAGGCTCTGCAGTGGAACCTGAAGTCTCAGTGGGCCCAGGACCAGTGGAACCTCTTGGATTCGATCCACGTTGCAGAGGAGACCTGTAGTGGCTGCTGCTCAACTGCAATTGGACCAGTGGCAAACCCCGCTTCCTGCCCCACCAAGAGGCGATGCTGGTGCTGAATGTGTCACTGCGGGGCTAGGGAGATCATCTGGTAGAGGGGAAGATCAGAGGACTCTGGTCTCTGGCGGATACTCGACTCCATATCATCCTGTTGGAGTTATGGGCCATTCACCTACTGTCCGTCAAGTGGAGGCTGGTTAAGGTTCGCATGGATAACCCCAATGACATTTGGTACGGAAACAGGCAGGGTAGGGCGGTGTGGAGTCCTGAGTCCTGTGCAAGGAGCCTCTTCACCTCTAAAGTTATCTCAAGCGACAGTGGATTCCCCTGGTTGTCAACCTGGATGTGAACAACATCTTTGAAAGCCACAGCAAACTTAGCCATCAGCACCTGGCAGATTATGAGTGGCTTTTCCAACGCATCTTCTCCTGCCAAGAGTTCTGAAGAAGATCAGGAATAACTGGGTTCCATATTCGACAACTACTGGAACTACTGAGCATGTGTATCTGTCCTCTAATCAGTTTACAACTTCCGAAGATTCACCTGTCGTAGCAGCAGGCAGGGTCCTGCATCCAAACCTGTGAAATCTATACCTTCATACACAGAGAGGGAGTGGCAGTTGTTGACTTTGTTTGCTCTTCTTTCCAACGTTATGAATGTCATCCTGGGTGCCAGGTAACCATCCTCCAGCATAGTCTGTTTAAGGTGGATACTGGAACAAGTTTGTGGCCTGGTGGGGCATCCACAATAAATACCCATTTCAGGCAAAACTCTCAAATGTCTTGTTTTTGATTCTGGCTTAGCAAGAACTTGCAGTGGGCACCATTAAAGGTTTTTGTTGGCCCTTTTGGACTTTCTGTCATTGGTCAGACTAGCTGTCTATGTTCAAATCACCTGTCGTGATGAGGTTTCTCAAAGGTTTGACATATATGTTTGCCTTTGTGATGCCACAGTGTGATTTCAATCTGGTTCTCACCACTTAAAACCAATGCACAACTGTTCACTGGGTCTCCTGACTTTGAATACTGTGTTCCTGGTTGTGGTAACTACGGTTCGTCACACTGGTGAACGCCAACTACTCTTGGTTCAGCCGCCTTACACCACCGTTTTTCCAGATAAAGTGGTGTTGAGCACCAAGGCGGCCTTTCTGCCAAAGGTTGGAACTGCTTTTCACGTTGGGCAATCCATCACGCTCCAACCATTCTTTTCTTCACCTCACCTTGCGAAGTAGGAGGAGAGACTTCATTCATTGGATCCCAGATGAGCTTTAAGCTTCCACATCAATCACATCAAAGACCACCAGGTGGAAGATTAGCTTTTTTGTGGGGTTCCCAAGGGCAAAGAAAGGCAAGGCAATGCAGAAAAGGACTCTGTCAGGGTGGATAGCCCTCTGTATTAAGACCTGCTATGCACTGGCCAGGAAGCAGCTTCCAGAGGGACTGAGGGCCCATTTCACCAGGGCCAAGACTCTTACCACAGCACTGGATTGCGGAGTACCTGTCTTTCACATCTGTCAAGCGCAATGCTGGCATCAGTGCACACATTAACAGAGCAACTCTGCCTTTACAGCCACGTCTGACAGAAAGAGCATTTTGGCCATTCGGCCCTGCAGGGCTTTTTGGTATGAGTCGCTCTTCAGACACCGACTTTAAAGGTCCTGCTTTGTTAGCTATTCTAAGGCTGAGGAATCTGTGATTAAAACCGTTCATCAGAAGAAAAAGTTAGTTACTTTTGGTAATACTTTTTCTGGTGGGTAGTTGTTAGAACTGGGGGTCTCTAGTTGGCTGAGGTTGGTACCTTAGTTGAAATAGGGACCCTTGCTTCTAGTCAGGGTAAGGAGGGACACACTCTTAGAAAGCCCCTGCTCACCCCCTGGTAGCTTGGCACGAGCAGCCAGGCTGATCTCCAAGGCAACGTGTAAAGTATTTTCAACCGCACTCACAGCAACACAGTGATAGCACCACAAATGAACACCACACTGGTTTCATAAAAATAGCGGTATCTTTATAAAAAGGAATACAATGAGACCAAACAATAAAAATCCAACATATATGTATTTGTAATATTTCACTTTGCCGGTTATTAGGCCAGCAATCACTTGTAGGTTCTTGCTGTATCAATGAGCAATTCACGATCTCTAATGCAGTCCTAATGCAATGCTATGCAGTTTGTAATGCAGTTTGTAATGTAGTAATAAGACAGTCCTCAATGCAAGAATCGGGCAGTTCGTAATGCAAGAATAATGCGGTTGGTAATGCAAGAATCAGGCAGTTCGTAATGCAAGAATAATGCGGTTCGTAATGCAAGAATCAGGCAGTTTGTAATATAAGAATTATGCAGTTTGTAATGGAAGAATCAGGCAGTTTGTAATGCAAGATTAATGTGGTAAGCCAATCTGCGCGGTCAACTTGGGCATCACTAGGCCCCAACAGCAGAGACAACGGTCGTAAGCTTAAAGGGGCGTCCCCAGTACTGCTGGTCAGGTATGGGCCGCTCGGGGACTCAGCGCGTCTTACGCGGTGCAGCGGGAGAGAGATCGGAGCACTCTGGTACACCTCCTACACCCCTCCTCAGGCCACACACATTTGCGGCTCCCGACCGGAGTCCAAGCCCTACCTGCGGGAGAGTGGTGTACTGCCTCGCTCTCTCTCTCTGCTCGTTGGCTGTCCTGCTGGGCAATCCCGCTCATATTGCGGCTCTGTTGCTAGGCGACGTTGTAGCCGGACAGGTTACAGCTCTGCCTTCTCCTTCGTTGATGATCTTGGGCAGATTCCTTTCGACGAACAACTATCACGATCCCTTTCACATTGTAGTTTCCTTAGCTTCAAGAAATCATTTAGCACAATGTGGCTCGGGCTGGCGGCGCTGGCGATCTTTACTCACAGCCTCAGTTACAATTACGGCTCGGGCCACAAACAGCAATGCAGCAGCGTGGATGATGTTTCACGCTGCGGGGGCAATGCGGTCACGGGGCACCTCATAAACAGCACCATGGACCACGCAGCAGTCTCAGACGTGCAAAAAGCAAACGCACACAGCGTCGCTGAGACACACTTGCAAACTTTTATGTTCTTGAGTTTCCACAACAGCTCTCCTCAGGCCCATGGAGACAAGTTTGTTCAGGACACAGCACACAGAAAAGTCCTCTCAAGCAGGGAGACACAGCACACAGCAAAGTCCCTTGTCCTCTCCATAGTCAAATCAGCAAACTGCAGGCCAGCCCTGGAACACACAGCAAGGGCAGTCCTTCTCTTCAGTCTCTTCAGCTGTTCTTCTTTGGCAGAGGTCCTTTTTTCAGTATGGATTTCAGTCTTGAGTGCAGGGGTTTTAGCTCTTACATTTATACACCTAAATGCCTTTGAAGTCTTTGTGTTCAGGGGGCTATGACCCCAGTCCAAACCAGCCCTGGGTGTCTTCCTGCCAATGCACACCCTCCTCTTTTGATAGTCAGGATCCGGGGCCCAAACGCTCAGCAGGAGTTGGAGCCATTCTTTGGTGGCAGCAACACAGCCCTCTTCACATCCAGAGGGCTACTCCTCCCCCCACAGCCAATGAGGGCCAGCCTGTTGCTGTCTCACCTACTCCTCCCTGGGGTCAGGACACTTCCCAGACCCTGTCACATCCAAACCCAGGCAGGCAATATACAATCAGGTAGAGGCACTCAGGATGGTTTAAGACAAGAAACCAGCCACTTCTAAAGGTGTGGTTTCTAAACACACAATTCAAAAACCATCTTCACAGAAAGATGTGTTATTAAATTCTGAGTTCAGGCACACTAAACTCCATCTCTCCATCTTATGCCCACCGGAGGATATGCTGGAAACATGGAACACAGCATTCCCCATTCTGTCCTATGGGCAAGATGGCCTTGCAACAGTAAAAAAATAATTTGGCTGTATTTCACTGTCAGGACATGGTACATACCTCAGTACATGTTCTCCCTTTCACATACATGGCACCCTGCCCAGGAGGGTACCTTGGGCCTTCTATAGGGGTGTCTGATGTGCATAAAAAGGGAGGCAAGGCCTGGCAAGTGGGTGCACTTGCCAGGACAATAAGGCAGTTAACAAACTGCGTGCAGGCACTGCAGTGGCAGGTCTGAGATCTCTTCTTAGGACTAGTTGTGTGGGTGGCACAATTAGTGGTGCAGGCCCACTAGTAGCATTTGCATTACCAGCCCTGGCACACATTGTGCACTTTACTAGGGACTTTACCAGTAAGGCAAACATACCAATTATGGACAACCAATTACCATAACACTTTATACAGGGAGCACTTGCACTTTGACACTGATCAGCAGTGGCAAAGTGCCCAAAGCATCTAAGTCGGCAACATAATGTCAGAAAAAGGTCTAGGAGGAAGGCAAAAAGTTTAAGGACCTTTAGCCAAAAAAGGCCAAGTCCAACAGTAGTCTATCTAATTGCAGATTCCTCATTGACCTCCCATCACCTCTTATGTGAAATTATCTCTTTTCCCATTTAAAAGGGTTCAAAACTAGAGATCTGCACACTTGTATTTCTCATTACTATTGGGTCCGCACCTGAGGGCGCACAGACAGCCAAGAAAAAAAACTAGTCAAGAAAAAAAACTGACGTTGATGCTCAGAGGTGGCTCTTATATATGCAGCTCTATCGTCACTCTGGGCGAAATGAAGTCAAAGTGGAGCCACACAAGCACCACCTTTTGGCGTGTGGCAGCAATGCTGTCCAAGTTTTTCAGATCCAGCCTGGTATCTGAAGATATTCTAAAGGTGAGGAATCTGCAGTTAGATAGAGTAGCCACCAGAAAGAGTGTTACCAAATCCAAGTAACTTGTTTTTCTTAAAGATAATGACAAGGAGAGGAGATGCGCAGGTTTTATTACTCAGCAAAGCAAACATTTCAAGTGAGAGAAGAGTCACAAGGACAATAAATATTTGCCTCTCCCTCCGGCTTTGGCAGAGTCAGAGTTGAGTACAGGATCTTCTGTACATATAGCTCACCCCTGGGGTCTGAATGTAGTTCCAGCACTGGTGCAGTCACTGGCTAACTCTGGTCTCATTTCTGCTGCACGCCACCTCATTCTCAGCAATCAGTCCTCTCAGCTGGCAGGCAAAAGACTCGTCGTTGGTGCCGGTCTTTCTGGTCAGGTTGAGGAACACTCTTGTGACCGGGTGAGGGAGAAGGTAAGTGGCAGCTGTGGCCAACTGGTCCAGACTGGGGTCTGGTCACAAAGCTCTGAAACAATGGTAGCACTGAGGTGGCACACCGTGGAATTGATTTGGAGGTCGTTAACACTGACAGGGCACAGCTAAGGGAAGCACACACTTGTGGAAAAAACACACACACTGTCAGGGTAGTTCTGAAGGAAGCTCACACTGCTGGAGTAATTTCACAGTGGCAGGGCACTGCCAGGGGATGCTTAAACTGCTGAATAAAAGTCACACTGACAGGGAACCTCTATTCGAGGCTCACACTGCTCGAGAAAGTTCACAGTGACAGGGAACTGTCAGTGGATGCTTACACTGTTGAAGAAAGGTCACGCTGACAGGAAACCTCTGTTGGAGGCTCTCACTACAGGAGAAAGGTCACAGTGACAGGGAACCTCTGTTGGAGGTTTCCAATGCTTTAGAAAGTTCACAGAGACAGGGCACTGATAGGGGAAGCGCACACTGCCGGAGAAAGCTCACAGTGACAAGGAACCTCTGTTAGAAGTTCACACTGCTGAAGTGCACTCACAGTGACAGTGAAAATTCACACTTACATGGCACCATTGATGCGGGCGGCAGGGCAGTCCTGGTTTTGTTGGACCCGTTGGCAGCATTCAACACTGTCTCACATGACAGGCTGCTCACGCACGCTTTTTTGAAGTTAGCATTAGAGAGAATTCCTGGAACTGGCCTAAAGCCTTTCTTAAGGACAGGAGTCCAGAAGTTTGGCTACCCACTATTCTTCTACAAGTCGAAGGGTGTCAGTCTGAGTCCCTCAAAGCTCTGCACTTAGCCCCACTATGTTTAACATCTTCTTGACCCCCTTGGTTAAGGTAGTGAAATCATTTTGGGCTAAGATTGTTTCTTATGCAGATGACACCCAGATCCTCTTTACCTTTAAAAGAAGGGGTTTCATCGATTCGGGTGTCACTCAGCCCTGTGTCTCAGCGGTTTTTCAATGGCTGGCTTCCAACCACCTGAAATGCAACACAGAGAAGACAGAGGTGCTCAGATTTGGACATAACCTTGTCTTAAACTTAGATGTCCATTGGCCTACAGGGGTACCCTCACCAGACACCCAAGCTGCTGCTGTAAAAAATTTAAGGATCAAATTTGACAATAAAATTTAATTTCATAATCAAATTATCTCTGCGGTTGGTGTTTGTTTTGCCATTCTACGCTCGGCAAAAAATGTTTTGCACTCCAACACATTGTATGCAGGGTTGCCAAAATATCTTCTGAATAGACTTCAGGTCGTACAGAATGCAGCAGCATGACTGCTTCTGGGTTTGCCAGGACTTGAACATATTTCCTGTCATTTGCGCAATTTGGACTGGCTTTCTATTGGAAAACTGATTCTTTTCAAAGTAGCACTCTTAATGCATATGGCTATCTTTCGGCTAGGATTGCTTTCTATAGCCCTGCGAGAGATTTACGCTCATCTGGTAATTATCTGTCCAAGGTTCATCTGGCTACTACGGGAGGTTGCTCGTTTTCCTTTGTGGGCTCTGTATGGTGGAACAAGCTCCCTTTTGACCTGCGTCAAACAAAGGCTGAAGCCGGTTTTAAGATAGAGCTTAAGACCTGGCTTTTTAGGTTGAGACTGGGCAGCGCATGCGCTACTCTGCGAGGCATGCTGTATTAGAGTATGGACTTGAAGCTCCGCCCATATTTTTTTGGGCTTGTGGCTTTGTCCTTTGTAAATGCTGGCTTCTGAGTCAGTAAACGGCTTGTTAGTCCCTCCTTAGTACTCCTTGCCTTCAGTTGTAACCTCCCATGACGACTGGCCCTTTTACTTCTATTGTTACACGGTCTGTGTTATTTAGTCTGTAAGCACTATTTTCTTAGTAAGTTTTGTCCTACTGCAGGCACGACGTGCTTTGCAGCAAAGTTCCGTGTGCCATGCGCACTTTCACTTTCCAAACAGCCAGGACAATGACAATGATTCTTTATTTGTGTGATTAATAAAAACCAATACAAAAGGATGATCAATATAAAAGAGATAGTTAAAATAGAATAATATATATACACGTCTCGTTCCTAAAAACAACCCTTGTGTTTTTTTGTTTTATAAAATGCAAATAGCATTAGTCCTTTAGATGTGCCAAAGCAGACTTTCAGTGGGGGCCAGACTGCGTGGGTCCCTCATCCAGATAGTTCCCACACGGTGCCACGGTTGACCTGTCCATAAGAGCTTGGCGGGCGTGATAGATGAACTTCACTGTGTCCAGCAAATATAACTGTTGAACAGCCTAATTTGCCGTCCGCGTGCCCAGTTGGAGGAGAATGGGCCATAGATAGATTTGGCGGACTGGCAACAGAGTAGGACAGCATAGCAAGATGTGAGCCAGCGATTCGCGCTTGTAATAGCAGAGGCGTAACTCCGTGATGGCTGGTCTTACTTTCACTGAAGGATACAGATATTTTGGAGGGAGCGAATGTAGTCTGGCTGTGAGAATCCTATGTAGGGCGTGCCTCCTCACTGGCTGTGTGAGATGTGGCTTAAGGTCATATGATATATGAGGGGAGCTTTGGGTCTTGTGAAAGCCTCTAGCTGTCGATGTCCCATATACAAGAGCATGATCTTACTTGCTTTTTTATTGATGTTTTAATGGTGGTATACTTAATTATATTGGGATCCCTATTCTCTATGGCTAGGTTCAAAAGTTCTTTGGCTGAGGCAAGGCCAGTTGACCATGGGTTGAAAGGTTGTTGGAAAATTTTGTTTATAACAGTCTTCATTGAATTCTCTGGAGCCACAGTTGTTAGACAAAAGTATTTTGCCAAACTCGCCAGTTCTTCCAAGGATTGTCGATTAAGATTAAATTTCAGGCAAATTAAATTATTCCTAGTGCATGCTGGAAGACAAAATAACTTTTTGTAAGCTGCACAGTGGATCTTTTCAAGGCCCTGCGCAAATTTGCCTGGAAACGCCTGTATTGCATAATTGAGGGAAGGTAATAATTTTACCCTCAGGACTCGTTGAATGGCCGTAGTTGTTGGACTTTCTAAAACGGCATGAAGTTTACAGGGATGTATGATGTTACAACGCATACTTTTACAACGCCTACCTTTACATCGTAAGTTTTACAACGCATACCATTACAACGCATAATGCTTTTGGGCGCTGGATAGTGAATAGTTTAATTTACTATTCCAACTCCAGTCCCCATGGATAGTAGGGAAGGTGTTGGATAGTACATTAAACCTATTCCCTATCCTAGAGCGCCCCCCAGCGCTATGCGTTGTAATGGTTTGCGCTGTAAAAGTTTTGTTGTAATGGTAGTTCGTTGTAAAAGTTTAGTTGTAAACCAGTTTACAGATGGCGGAGGTAACCATTTTTCCTTTCTGCTGGAGCTTATGGTGGTGGGCCTGTGAACTGCCACTTTCACTGAACCAGGCTCCGAGATAATTGTACATGTGTGTACTGTTCAATATTAGTGGGCCCAAACTCCATTTCATCCATTTCTTGTTCGGATGGCGTTCAAAGATCACTATCTTGGATTTCATTGGGTTTGCAACCAGCTTCTTTTTAGCGTTATACTCTGAGAGTGCTGTTAAAGCTTTTTGGAGGCCAACTTTGGTGTGGTCCAAAGGGACCAAGTCATCTGTATATTGTATCAGCTGGATCTTGATTCTCTCAATCCTAGGAGTTGCTAAAGTGGCTCCATGCAGAGCGCTACCCAGTCTGCTGTGTATAATTGAAGAGCAACGGGGCAAGGACACAGCCCTGCTTTAACCCGTGATCTGTGACGATTTTTGCTGTAGCAGATTCACACAAGAGTTTAACTCTTACCCAAGTTTGCGAATACAGCGATCTGATGGCTTGTAACCGTTTCGGGCAGATGTTCCAACAGGCCAATTTCTTCCATAGGATGTTGAGATCTACCCCATCGAATGCTGCTGTGTAGTCAATAAAACAAGCAAAAACGTGAGCCATCGTTTGGTGCACTAAGTATGATAGGGCAATGATGTTATCTAAGGTGGAAGCTCCTGATCGGTACCCGGTCTGGTAGAAAGGGAGCAGATCTTCCTTGTTGACCCAGTCTACTAGTTCCGTCAGAAGAGTGCTTGCATAAGCCTTGCCCTCAATGTCCAATAAGGCGATCATACGGTAGTTTCTAGGGTCCGTGCTTGGCCCTTTTATTTGTAAATTGGATGTAGTAGTGATCCCCTCCAGGAATCTGGGACATCCTCCAAGATCCTACACTCGGCATACAACTGTGCCAGATTCTCAGCCCAGAAGTCGATGTCCTACCTGAAGAGGGATCCGGGCAGGCCGTTAGGTCCAGGTGCTCCATTACGGCATATTTTTTTCAAAATAATTCGTATTGCCTGTTTTTTTGAGGGGGTATGAACGGCCAGAAGATCCATAGATTCAGTTGTCACTTTGCTTGGTTGTTCCCCAAGAGTTGTTCTTTCTGTTGGTGTTGTCTTCGAGTCGTCGGTGTTGTGGGTTTTTACATGGGCTGTCCAAGTGCTTGCATCAAGTGGGTTGTCTCTGTTAGAGGTCCCATGGATAACCTTATTTAAATGTTTCCAGAATTCTTGGGATTTGCTGGGTGCAAGCAGCTCGAATATCTTGAGCCATTTTGCCTCTGTAAGTTCGTGTTTTACCTGCCAGACCAATGTTGAGTGGCTCTTGGCCACTAGTTTTAGTTCGTTTTTGCAGACTCAGATCTAATTGCTTGATAGGCCCTGCGTTTGGAATTCAGTTGTCGGGAGCATTTCTTAATTGCTGATTGATGTCCCAATTTATTTGCGGGGTTAACATAGGTTCTATGAATGTTGCTCCCCAGAAGCTGAGATGCTAAATCGTAGGCGAGTGAGCCCCATTCCCTATACGGCCCTTATCATTAAGGCCTGTCTGCCAACCTTTCCATGTTAATTTCCATGACGCAAACTTATGACTCGGGAGCGGCTCCCATTTGATTCTTCTAAGGAGTCTATATAACTCTTCTCCCTTTGTAGCTCCAGGACAATGGCAGCTGCTTCTTTCCAATTCAATAGGTTTTACATTTTGGAGAGTTTGAGCTATTAGCATTGTAAATGTCAATAGCTTAAACTCTCGCAAAGGCGAGACCTATTGCTTTACAAACTGTTTTTTGGGGGCATTGTGTCCAAGTGCCCATGCAGCGCTTGCCCTTAATAGAGGCCACACCCCTTTCTTTATGCGAGTCGCGTCTACAGAAAGGGGTGTGGCTGCCATCAAAATGAAAGCGCTGTTTGTGGAGCTTTTACCAAAAAAGCATTTGTTTTTCAAACAAATGCTTCTTTGGTAAAAACACCCCAAACCGTGCTTTCATTTTAATTGTGGCCGCGCCCTTTCCTTTAGCCAAGGCTTGTCTAAAGAAAGGGCCGTGTCCTCTATTCAGGTGCAAACGCAGCAAGGGGCGCTTGGAAACAAAAAATATTTGCAATTCAATAGGACTCGCATTTGTGATAATTTAAGCTATTGACATTTACCATGCCAATAGCTCAAAGTCTCGTAAATGCGAGACCTATTGCTTTGCAAATGCTGTTTTTTCTCAGTAATCACATTCTGTATCTGCTTCCTTTCACAGACAGTAGAGCGCCGGGACACTCTTGAGTAGCCGTGCGCTCTATAAATCCCTTCACAGTCAATCACAATCACCTCAGTGGCTCACACTTATGGAGAAAGGGTGCATTTACAGGGGACCTCTTTTAGGGGCTCACACTCCTGGAGAAAGCTCAGAGTGACAGGACACTACTGGGGGACGCTCACATCACTGGACGGAGATCACGTGGATTGTACACTTCTGGAAAAGGCTGGCACTGCTAGATAAAGCTCACACTGACAGCAGGGCACATCTATGGGAAGCTCGTACTGGTGGTGAAAGCACACACTGACAGGGCAGATCTGAAGGTAGAGAACACTCTTGGAAAATGTTCACCCTGGCAGTGCACTTCTAGGGGATGATCACACTGCTGAAGAAGTCGAAGGACATTTCTGAGGAAAGGTCAGACTGGGGCACTGCTGAGGGAAGCTGCCAATGCTTGATAAAACGTGCACCGACGGGTCACTGCTGACAGAGGTTCACGCTGCTGGGAAAAGCTCACGGTGACAGGACGGTAGGGGAAGCTGGCATTGCTGGCGAAAGCAGACACGGACATGTCACTTCTGGGGGAAGATCACACTGAGAGGGAGGGGACTGCCGTCAGAAGCTCACACTGCTAGTGAAAGCTCACACAGGTGGGGCGGCTCGCGGAGAACGCTCGCGCTGTCAAGACACTACTAGCAAAAGTAAGTGCATAAGGAGAAAGCTCTCACTGACAGCACTTCTGCTTCTCACGCTACCGAAGAAAGTGCACGCTCACTGCTAACACTGAGGGCGCTCACTCCTCAGAGTGCTCTCAATGCGAGAGGCGCATATTACTAGAGTGAAGGCACTGCTGCTGGTGTGTTATGGCACTGGTGTGCACTGCTGCAGGATGTTCAAACTGCTAAGTCCTATCACGCTGTCAAGGCGCTACTTCTGGAGTTCTACAAAAGTGCTTGGAGGAGGCTGAGAACTGCTGAGCGCCTCACGGTGGAATCTCTACAAGTGATGTTTAGGAGGAGGGGGGCACAGTGGACCAAAAATAAAACTGGTGGGGCCACCTGCACAGGGCAATGGTGAAGTGTGTGTGTATATAAACTGTGATCCTGAGTGCCATGGGTGTAGGGCGAGGGGAGGGGTTAGTGAGTGTGGTGGTAGGGCCAAAGATTTGCATAAAACCAACATATTCTGTAGCTGTTTTGTTGTGTTGTTCACCTCTGGTTAACTGCATATAAAATAACGCACACACCTTGGATGAAAAATAAATGCAAATTAATCAGTGGGAAAAGCACTCTTAGGTTTTGAGGTCTGTGTGTATGGCCAGAGAGTCACAGAACTGAATCATTGTTGATACCATGGGGAATAGTGACTTGTGTGTTTAATGTGCTATGCAGGGCTATAAGTGGGATGAAAAAAACTGGGGGGGGGGAGTCTCTCAAAGGGGCGTGGCCAATTTAACAAACACGTAAGTTAAAAAATCTGTCCTTAGCATAGTGTGCCGCCCGACTGGTATTTTGCTGTTTCTGTCATTGCCTCCAGATATATGATACAACAAGTAGCATGCCTACAACAAGTTAGGACTATTGGCTTTGTCAATGGTTGTTAGTTGCTTAAGATAAATAAGCAGCTATAATATTGAAAAAGCTTCGACTTAAAGCCCTGGTGACACCACCACAATGTTGCTTCTCCTGAGTTTCAAAAATAGAAGGAAAATCCAGAGAGAAAATAACTATAAATCACTTTAAAGGATTTCCCTTCCCCTACAACGTTAATAGTCATGCAGTAACTTCTCCATTGGTGAGAAGTGAGTAGTGGGAGCAGCGCACATGATGTGCCTGCTGTCACTGCAGTCCGGAAAAAAAGAAACCACCTGTGCCAGGGCACAAAACAGAGCCCGAGAGAGATCCGTTTCGAGCCCCCCTTTAAAAAACTGCCGCTGCGCAGCACCGGTGAGACCCAGCCAACTTAAAGCCCTGGTGCTACGGGGGTCCCTGTCTGTGACGTGAAACACTGTGAATGTGTCATTATTTTAAAATTGTTACATTCAGCATAATACAGGCTGCAGAAAAATGGTTTACTGTTAAATTAAAACAGGTTCTCTCAAAGTACATATTTTGGTAATAGATAATCAGAGTTTATATGTAATCAGACTGTTCCTCGTACTAACATTTTTACGTGTCCATTAAAACGATGCATTGTTGAACTCAGCAATTAACACTCTTACTTTACCTCTCAGAAAGAATACATCTTTGTTACCATGATGCTGCTTTAGGAGATTCTATAAATTAAAGCCCAATTCTGTTCCCTAGACTTCAAAGTATGTGAGAACTGTCCCATTTCACTTTCAGCTAGAGGCTCCCAAGGCCGGGATTAACCATTCAGGGACAAGATGATAGTTTTTTTTACAAATAGTATGGGAACTGATTTTGTAAAACTAAAAAAACATAGGCACATCAGTCCCCATAGATCCTGCCTGCATCCATCTCTGTTTACATGCGGAATTTCCTCGCTAGCATTATGGCCCATGTCACGCTTGCTGTGCATTGCCTAAGAAAAAGAGGGGCAAGATGTGAGTTTTTTTTCCTTTTTTTAACACAAAATGGCGGACAGCTTTAAAGCCTTGGGCCAGTGGAGTGGGCAGAGGAGCCATTCTTTAGGTATCACTGGCATTGCATTTTTCTCGACATTGGGGCCCAGTGGGGTGAGGTGCCAACTAAACCCCAATAATTTGTTTTATTATAGTTCCTTGCTTGCATTAGGGCCAACTGCACCCTTGCAGTGTCACTGTTGCTTTTGACCTCGAGCAATGGCTCAACGCGGTTAATTCCTTTTCGTGAAAGTACCCTTTACACCGCTTATATCAATAGCGGAGCTGCCACTGATCTTACAAATCACATTCAGTCCAAGTGGCAAATTCATAGGGGAGTCAAACAAACTCAGTTGCAGTGTCTTAACTATTGATATAAGCGGTGTGAATGTTACTCTCACGAAAAGGAATTAACCCTGTTATGTCTTTTCAGCAAGAAAAGGATGTTTTCATATGCAATATCTACTGTCCTGATGATGGTCTGACGGACTGACGCCATCTAAGACCAAAAAGTCGACTCCACCATCTACTTCCGATAACATTTAATGTGTTCAAGTGACCATTATTTTCACCAGGAGATATGTCATTTGTGATTTCATTGGAATAGATGTTTTATTCATGAAGTGTAGGATTAACTGCACTTTACCTCTTTCATGATTTATTGCTGAATTAATTGTTCATCTGAATTTCCCCTTTTTAATTTGATTCATATATATATATATATATATATAAACATTTTTGTATTTTTGACAAAAGATATTCCTGTGTTTGTGCTTTTCTTACTCATCTATTGATTGTTTCAATTGAAAATTTGGGTTTGGAATCTAATTAGACTCACCTGTAGCGAAATTCCTTGATAAATAACTTCAAATATTGTTTTGTAAATAAAATCCCTTGCAGGCGCTATTACTTGATATTGTTTATAATCCATGTGTGAGTGTCAGTCTGTGAGTGAGTGCATGAATATCTAAATGGGTCTGTGAGTGGGTGCATGAGTGTCTCACTGGGTGTGTGAGTGGACGCATGATTGACTGAGCGGGTCTGTGAGTGGGTGTGAGAGTGTCTGAGTGAGTTTGCAAGTACCTCCATGAGTGTGTCAGGCAGTCTGTGAGTTACTGCATGAGTGTCTGAGTGGGTCTGTGAGTGGGTGCATGAGTCTCTGAGAGGGTCTGTGAGTTTGTGCGTGAGTCTCTTAGTGTGTCTGTAAGTTGGGCATTAATCTCTGAGTACATCTGTGAGTGGGTGAGAGATAATGAGTGATTCTGTATATGGGTGCATGGGTGTCTGACTGGGTCTGTGAGTGGGTGTGAGAGTGTCTGAGTTATTCTGCGAGTGGGCGCATGAGTGCCAGAGCGTGTTCTGCTAATTTTCTGCCTTTTTATGCTCACTTCTGACCTTTATTTTGCCTCTTTCTGCTCATTGTTGACCTTTATTTTGCCTCTTTCTGGCCTACATTTGGCGTCTTCTGTTAATTTCTGACCTTTATTTTGTCTCTTTCTCCTTGTTTCTGACCTTTATTTTGCCTCTTTCTGCTCGTTTCTGATCTCTGTTTTGCCTTTTCTGCTCATTGCTGGCCTTTATTTTTTCCTATTTCTGCTCGTTGCTTCGCTGCTAGCCACTATTTTGCCTCGTCCTGCTCTTTTCTGACCTCTAGTTTACCTCTTTCTGCTTGTATCTGATCGATATTTTGCCCTCTCTGCTTGTCACTGGCCTTTATTTTGCCTCTTTCTGATCCCTATTTTTCCTCTTTCTGCTCGTTGCTGGCCTTTATTTTGCCTCTTTTTGCTAATTTCTGACCTCTGTTTTGCTTGTTTCTTATCTCTATTTTGCCTCTTTCTGCTCATTGCTGGCCTAGATTTTGCATCTTTTGGCTCGCTTCAGATCTCTATTTTGCCTCTTTCTGCTCGCTTCAGATCTCTATTTTGCCTCTTTCCGCTCATTCCTGACCTTTAATTTTGCCTCTTTGTGCTCGTTGCTGATCTCTATTTTACTTTTTTCTACTTGTTGCTGGCCTCTAGTTTGGCTATTTCTGACCATTGCTAACCTTTATTCTGCCCTTTTCTGCTAGTTTCTGACCTTTATTCTGCATTTTCTGCTCATTTCTGGCCTTTATTCTTCCTTTTTTGCTTGTTTCTGACCTTTGTTCTTCCTCTTTCTACCCGTTTCTCACCGTTATTTTGCCTCAATCTACTTGTTGTCATTATACTATGTATGATCCTCTGGGACCCAGCAATATCACCTGGGTGCCCCCAAGGTACTGAGTGTGCAATGGGACCTCTGGGGAGCCTCAAAACCATTGTGGTCCCAACCGGCTCCCCGCCTCCTGTGGGAGCCAGCACTGCTCTGAAAGACAGGGGTCTATGGAAATGCAGCACCCTGTCTGTCCGATCTAATGTTTTCATCTGTTTCTCTGCATGCATATTTGCATGCAGGGAAACAGATGAAAACTCCGCTTTCTGCAACCCGTAGCTGTTTGACAGTTCTGGCTTGCAGAAAGCGGAGTTATGTTTGTTTTTGCTTGGTGGGCGATGTCAGATCCCACCAAGCAAAAGCGAACAGCTAACTTCCGAGGGTGGGCAACTCGGGAGGTACCAGGAGCCACCCTGTGGAGTGGCAGTCCCCAGTGCCGTCCATGGCTCCACAAGGGGGGCCACGTGGCCCCCCCACATTGTATTAGTTAGCCCCGGGGAGGTGGTGGTTCCCGTGGCTGAGGTGGGGGCCAGACGGGCCTCCTTGCAATCATTTGATCTATAGCTAGGGGAGGTGGGAGACCCTCGGACTGTGGGGGAGGCCGCATGGCCCCACCTGCATCCATTTTAACTTTAGCCCCGGGGAGGTGGCAGTCCCCAGGGCTGCAGGCCCCGCATTTATTTTACTTATAGCCACAGAGAGGTTGCGGTCCCACGGGGCTGCGGGGAGGGCAGCATGGGCCCCCGCATTCATTCAGCATGTGCCCTGTGGAGGTGGTGGTCCCCAGGGTGCGGGGTGCTGCACAGGCCCCCTCACATACTTAAAATCCAGTGCCCATATGATTTAGGGAGGGGTGCCTGTGCACCCCCTCCTGCATATATTTGCTAATGCCTCCAGGACCTGGTCCACCTGGGGGCTAAACATTAGTGAAACGTAAGAGCCTGCGCTTCTTTTTTTTCCCCAGAAGGAGCCGAGGATCCAGCATTGTTTGCGCCAAAAATCTTTTTAAAAAAATGCTTTTTTGCCATGGCAGGGTCCCTCCACCGCATCTAGGGGGCCAGGGTATACCTAAACTGCCCCTTCTCTTTTATGTAACTTTTTTGGGGGTCTCAGCTGAAGCCAAGTCCCAAGATGGCTGCAAAAACTTCTTGGTTGGAAGTGTTGGCAGCCAATCAGATTTGAGCACCGGGATTGTCTAGGATCTGTGTCCATATATATAAAAATTTGGATTTTCCTTAATATTTCCAAAACTACTGAACAGATTTACGCCAATTTATAAAAAGGTTTCTTTCTGGACCAACAGCTACCTTTCTGCCAAATTTGGTGAAATTTCGTTCAGCAGTACAGGCTGTAGTCATGTCCTATAGCAATTAACATGGGAAACCCATGTTTTTTGACCCCCCCCCCCTTTTTATCGGCCCCAAAACTTTTTATGCACAACAAGAATCAGCAGGGCACATGTTTTGGAAATGTTTGCGAAGTTTCGTCAACCAGCGCCAACGATATAGTCAAGTCAAAAATGCTTTTCCTATGGAAACATTGTCTTAACTATAACTGCCTACAGGCAACCGCCAGGAGGTAAGTTATATATATATATATATATATATATATATATATATATATATATATATATATATATATATATATATATATATATATCCACAGAAAAGTCGTCCTGATATCATCCCCAAAGACAACAAGCTGAGGCCCAGATGCATTCACGGTGAATATTTATTTAGCGATCACACCCAACGCGTTTCTTAACCGCAGCCGCTTGTTCACGAGTTATATATATATATATATATATATATATATATATACATGCATGTATGTATATATATATCTGGCAGGACAAAACAATGGAGCCGGCCCCGGGGGATGGGGTCCCTGTGGCGTTACGAGACTTGGTGAGGGGGGTTGCTCGCCAGCTCCCCTTACAGAACCAATTCCTGCTGGATGGGAGCAAAGTCAGCTCCTGCTGCACCCAGGATGGGTGCATGCGGAGAGCTGACACAGCCACAGGGGCCCTGGAGCTCCCACCCCAGCTCCTAACGTTCTGTGTTGCTCCAGGTCAAAGTATTAGCTCGGGAGTTGGGCTGCATGCTCCCTCCCCTTCAAAAAATGAATATGTCCCTGGGGGATGTGGTCACCGGGGCCTATAAAGACTCAGGGAGTGGGGTTGCATGCCTCCACCACCTAAAAAAATAATAATATCGCCCGGTGGATAGGGTCCCACCATTACGCAAGTTATGCAACTTGGCCACTGTGCAGAATTGCTATAAGCAGCTGCTACTATCAAATCACCTATATTTACATTGTCATCTTATTTTTCAATAATACTTTCAACAAACATTTTTTTAGGCTTCAAACATACACATGTAATACAACAATACTCCTTCATTACATTGTGGGTTTTAATCTGTTAGTAACACAGAAAAAAACTTTAAAAATAAACTGTACAATAATCTTAATAATGAAGTATGCAGTTTTCATTCTTTCATGCTGGTGGATAGGGTCCCCTGGGCCTGTAAAGGCACAGAGAGTTTTGTTAAAAAAGATTACGCACCCAATGAATGGAGTACGCGTGCCCTATAATGGCTTGGGGAGGTGGGGTGCATGCCCCCTTCTCAATAATATAAAAGTAAAAAAAATAAATAACTCCTGCCATTCAGGATGGGTGCTGGCAGTAGAGCCATGGGGGCTCTTGGGTTTCCTCCCACATCCCACACGTGAGCACCCAACAAAAAAATAAGGATTGAGTGGGCATCTGGACAACCAAAATGAAAATGCTAAAAGTATAACTAATAAGCAGCAGGAACCGTTCACTTATTAGTCACTGCTCTGTAGTGTAGTTCCTATTATCCCAATAGGCTCTGCGCATTGGAATAATACCTCCAATAGTATAGACCTAGACCAGACGTTAACTGGGTCTTCTACTGTCGATATTAGACTTAAAGTTTTGGGTTTGCCAGCTAGCTCAGAGTTCACTAGAAACTTTCTCGAATAGACAAGGAGGAGTTGAACCTCCCTGGATAGACAAGAAGGGATTTAGTTTCTGACAACCATAGAACATGACAACTTTGCTCTCCCCTAATCAAGAGTGTATCTCTAGAGTCGTGTGAAAACAAAAGACAACTTATTTTACTCAGTCAGTACGTGCATTCTTAGTTTCACCAGATTGTAGAGAAAAGGAAGAGACGGGCGTGTTCAATAAAAGATGTTATTTATTGATCAGTCTCTTTTCTCGTACAAGAGAAATGAATCGATATTATTGCAATACTTATGGTTAAGTAAAGTGCATACAATAAAAGCAGAAGTATAAAATAATACTGTAAAAACATTGATATGGTTTGTAAGCCATACGTTATTTAAAATGGATAAAATAGATACATACATATAAACATTTGACTAATCGTACTCAACTGGTGCTTCTAACCACGCCTACCCCAGTGTACCTGACCTAAGCCTAATACGTGGGCGGGGATAGAAAGTAGCAGTCTAAGTTAAGTTTGTTTTGCCAAGTGACTGATTCAAGAATTCTCTGCAAGGGGTTATTCAGTTCCGTACCTTGAATCTAGGATGATTGAGGGATGGTATCTCTCATCTTTGGTCTCGATATTCCAGGCTGCCTGCAAGGGCTGCTCGGAAGCGCCGGAGCTGGATTTCTCGGCAGGAGAAAGGCAGCGTCTTGTTCTCAGCGCGTCAGGAAGGCGGGGCAGCTAGTGGGCTTCGCTCTCTGCTGGGCTTCGGGAAGTCTCGCTGCTCCGGTCTCGTCACCACCGCGTGTGTTTGCTTAAGGCAATATCGGTAATATTTATACCTGTAAGGTGCCGAGATTGACGTAAGGATGGACATAGATACGTCAATAAGGATGTCATACGAGCTGGTCGTTAGCGCATTCTTTTACTGAAGTTCTCGGTGAAATCAAAACAATGGCCGCAGGGTTTTTCCCAGGTTGTCATAGGTTTGATTTGTTTTGAGAACTCCGTATGCCTTATCAGGGGCTGGAGGAATATTGCTTTGCCTAATTAGATGGCAAGCGTTATGACCTAATCAGATAACGGCTCCTGTGCCGTGGTCTGGCGTAATCAGATAACGGTTTCTGCATCATGGGATGGCTGCTAGTTAACTCGTTAACCAGAATAGGGTCAGGAATAGGGGGATCGATACAGAACCTATAGGAATACATCACACCCACTCCACGCTAACTATGGCCATATTTACGAATCTAGGCATAGTAAAACATACTGTAGAGTATCGTGTATACCTTACCACCCCAAAATACACATAATGCATTTTGAAATTATGTAACATATGGGAAAAAAATAGTCATATGTACTATATGCACTCAAGCAGTAGAATAATGCTAAAATAATCACGCATATGTATACATTATTAGTAATTGAATATTAGAATTACACATGAAATGGCTCTTAATACAGAAGAAAAGTTCGAGACCACTTCATCACAGTTCAAAAATATTTATAAACATACCAGCGGGCAGCTAATGTCTATGAAGTTTCTAAAAATAGAAATTAGTTCTCTAAGAATAGTTCTTACTTTAAGCAGAAGAAAAGTGTCCCGTAAAATTTAACAAAAATATTTTGGGGCTGCTAAAAAAATTGCTGTCCGTGGACTGGAGGAAAAGTCGATCTTGCTACTTTATTATTAAAGTTGAAGGCCAAATTCAAGGTGTCGGGAACGCCGTGTGCTAGCTTGCTCAAGAGTCGTTATTTCTGCTCTGGTGAGAACATCATATCGTTGAGACTGCTGAAAAAGCTGTCAACAGCTTCCTGTGAGAGTTCCACTAACTCGGAAAAGGATGTAACCATGCATTCATGTGCATGATTGTCTCCATTGACGTTTTGATTAGTATTGCTGACAGAAGGTTGTACCTGATCGATGCTGCTTTCATCTTGATCTTCACTACCCCTTAATCGTAGTGGTGAAGTTTCCACGAATGCCGTCATCAGGATTGGCAGCCGTTGAGGGCAGCACAATGCATGAGCCTTTACCGGACCCAACAATGTTTCTGCATCCATTGGCGCATCCAATTGTAGCGTCAGACAGGTGTCCAACACGCATTCTTCTCCGCACAGCATGCACCTTAATACAGGTAAAACACATCTTTGCCATATCGGCCGAAATGAAAGAAACCAAGTCATGTTCAGGTCTCTAAGCCGGGTTAGTCCCAGGATTTTTGATATTCGGTCCCGGTATCCAATGGCTCGGATTGTTTCTTCCCTTGTCGCAGGTGTTTTTTTCTGTGACATGGTTTGCCATAACGAAATATAAGGACTAAGAATAGGATTCCTGCAATTAGTCCCAAAATGAGGGGAACTCCTCCAAAAATCGAATGGACGAAGTCTGGAAAAATACCCAGTATGGCTTTGAATGGTGTTAATGCCATCGAAAATACTGTCTTAAATACATTTGAGACTCCACTGGTATCAGAAATATTTAAGATTTCATTCAGGATTTCTGCGAAATGTATGGGGGAATTAGTTGATAACAATGAGTGAATCTCTGCAGTCGTCCTTGCGACTAGGAGATCATACGTTTCTTTTGATGACGTGAGCCTGGTCGGCGTCTGAAGAAGCACTGTTTTCATTCTGCTTAAAGTATCAACTCGAATAGAAGTAATTTTCAAGTGAGGCCATGCCTCCCTGTCTGGAAAGGAGCTGGGGAACAATAAGCGTCCACAGCACATGACCTTCGCAGTCGTACTAACGAGATAAGGAACCCCGGGCAGTAGACTACAACATCTGCGATCCACAATTAGAATGTAACTCCCGTTATAGAGTCTTTTAAAGAATGGTTCTATCTCTGTTGCAGGTGTGCCTAGCTGGTGACATGAAAGGTTATTTGAGTTCCCTTCACAGGCTCCATGCAAACGAATTCCATTACACAGAAGTGTACCGCTTAGTGACATCGCACAATTATTGCCACTAAGAAACACTTTCTGTCCTTTATTACTGACACATGCATGTGAATAGGGCAAGTTCCATGTTGTCTTAATGTACCCTTTTCCCAATTTTTCGTACATGCCAGCCTGTATATATTTTTGGCAGTATTGAAACCTGAAAGTAGATATCGGAATATTAATTATCCCATGTATTATCCATTCAATGACAGGTCGTTCTGACATTGTCAATGGTAATCTCTCGAGTTTCTCAATGCTCAGGATTGTATAATCAGCACCCTTCTGTGCCATACTGATCTGTTTATCAGTAAGGTTAAAGATATGGAATAGTGACGTTGTATTGATTAAACGCCAAGGCACATAGCCTGAACGCAGATTTTGTAACGTCCAGCCAAGCTGTACAATAGAACGCAATTGAGACTGACCGTGTTGTAACAACAGTAAGTCTTGCGATATTATGTCGATTGCTGATGACACAATGCTGTCCAATGAAAAGATTCTGGAGGACAGAGTCATTAACCCATTGTCCACTACAGAAAGCGATTTTTCCAAATTAATACGGTCAATTTCCCGTATACTTTCTGCTGTCTCAATTTGAGTTATCTTCCAGGCCTCGTTGTAAGCTGCATATATAGAGGCTGTATGAAGCGTTTTTGACGCTGTTTGCGTGGTCCCATAATGAAATCACGCAAGTCAGCACCATCAGTAAGTAAAGTTAGGTGTTGCTTAATTTCTGTCAGTGTGGAAGTTTGTAGCCATTGAAGGCAGAGTTTGCCCACACTGTAGGTGGTGATTATCCCTGGGTGTTGTCTTTGGGAATATCTAGGGTCTGGCCTGGTCAATGTGAACCCCTGTGTTTTGTTCAGGAATCTGTCTTGACAGTTATTAGTATCTGTGGGCCAGATTAACCATTGTTTCCAATCAGGATTTGTTCTGTTTTGGTTTAATACATAGTTTACGTCTATTTCTTCATCTGCAGAGTTATTGCTGTTCATTGTTGGTTTTGGAATAGACGGTTTATTTAAGTCTTTGATTTTGGCTAATCCAAGACAGGTAGTTTGTTGAATAGTTTCATTCAAGAATATAATTTGTTCTGGGATCATGCAGGCTCTAAACAATGATTCTATACCTTGTACTTGCCATTCTTTTGTACCCCAAACACTTTTTACTTCAACATTTTTGTCCCAATAATCAAAACCAAATGTATTCATTTGTTCAAAAAATGAGTCCGAATATATCAATTTTGTGTTTGTAAGCATGGTTTTTGTTCCTGTCTTATTTGACAATTTGAAATAAAATGTTTCAGCATTACTTGTGTTGAACCCTGAAAAGTATGAATATTTGTCATAAAAGGTTCTTGAGCTTCCTTTTGGAGGGGTTGCACAATGTTCCCATTGATTATAATTTAAAACATTTCTAGGTTGTGCTGATTTATGTAAAAAATGGTTACCATAGTGGTTGTAGCAGTACATACTATCATAATTAGACGAACCCTGCAAATAATCATGTTTGGTAAATTTAGCAGACATCACTAGATCAGACATCATGTTATTAATACTTTCAAAGTCCCAATCATCAGCAAATGAGTTTGGTTTTACAAAGTCACTCAACGAGATCTTGATTTGGTGTGGATATTTGAGGATCTCTACCGGACCATAAATTTCATAGTCAGTATTGTCCCATGCTACCCCACCCGGTATAGGATTGGCTGTGAAATTGACTGAAGAAAGTTCTCTTTTCTTGACGTGTGAAGACGTGTGTGGCTTGAGGATCAAGTTGATTTTCTGGCTTGCTGTGTCCATTTTAGCATATTTTCCCTCAATGAAGCGTCCCAAACATAGTATCATGATGAGCCAAAGTATCAGGATCAATACACCAAATGACACCCAAAATTCAATCCACGGAGAAATTAGATAGGTTTCTTTCAGCTGTTTCAAAAGTTCCTTAGCTTTATCTTTAAAAGTTTTTGTTGATGGCTGTGTCTTTGATTCACTTAGATCTTCAGAAGAATCTTCAAAGTTGATGAAGTAGCCGGATGCCGTTCTGTCTATTGTTCCAATTGCTTCAGGATTACTGTTTCTTGCAGCTTCAGCATATTCATTTGTTACTTCATTGTAGGTTGGTGTGTCTCTACTAAATGTTTTTTATTTGGGTTTTCAGAGGTGTGAGTTCCATTGCATTGTTGCATAGTCCTTGTTGTTGTTCTGTAGGCGTTTCGAATGTGATTAGCCTTTTAGTTAGCACCTCTGTACTTGTAGCAAACCTTGGTGTTCTACTACTTATCGGGAGTCCACTTGGCCTACTGTTTGTTATCGGCCACATGATTGTGGTTTTACCAGGTCGATGGATACAACTCGGTTCTCCTTTTTACCAGCAAGCGGCGGTAGTACAATGATCTCGTCCCGTTGATGGACAAGACAGGAACTGCTTTTCTGTAAGAAGGCCCAAATTCCTTCTTTACCGCGATCTTTTCTCTGACTAGATCCCCGACTTTTGGAATCCAGACAGGTCTTGCTGGGACAGGTGGTGGTTCTTCAGTGGTTGTTGGCTGCTGTTTCAACTTTACGTTGCTCAGGTCTTTTCTTGTTTCGTTTAAGTCCTGTAAAATAGCCAAACGATCTTTGATATCAAAGCTTTTTTTCTTTTACCACTGAAGTCTGACTGTCAAGATCTAAGACTAGCATCCTAGTTCCAAACAGTAATTCGTACGGACTGAATCCCCTCAGAGAATTTCTTGGCAAGTTGTTTAGACTACGTTGGACACTTATTAGATGTTTGACCCACCCAGCTCCCGAACCTAATACCTTTGCTGTTATAGATTGCTTTATGTCACGGTTTTTTCTTTCAACAATTCCGTTTCCCTCGGGATGAAATGGACAAGAATACCGCAATGTAATGCCCATGCTGACCATGGCCTCCTTATAAGCTCTAGAGCTAAAAGCAGGACCCTGGTCCGAATGCAGCATGCCAATTGCGTATGTGCCGATAAAGACTCGCAAATCTTTTATAACAGTTCTGGCGTCAGCCGTTCGCTGGGGCCACATCCATATGAATCTCGTGCATGAATCCACTGCGACCAAGATATATTTATAGTTACCATCCCTTTGTAAGGGACCACAGTGGTCCAGGTAAACACAGGCTAATGGTTTATCCAAGATTAGAAGGGGCGTCTGTGCTGGTCGTCTCACTGTTGATACTTTCATTTTTTGACATATTTCACATTCTAGAACATAGTTCCTGGTTTGTCTTCTCATTTGTGGCCACCAGTATCTCTGTTTTAATAACGATACTGTGGCTGAGACGCCAGCATGTACAGAAGCAAGTCCTTCGTGTGCCGCTATGATGAGTCCTAACCTATGTTCCATGTTTGGAATTACTCTATCCCCCACTCCAGGGATTCGAGCAAATGGAACGTTATTTGCATCAGTTATGTATGAGTACTTTACTGGAAAGCCTTTCGGGAGTGTTTCTATCGCATCTTTTACTGTAGCGCTGACAGCTTGTAATATATCGCTGTCTATTTTTGTTTTTGACCGAGTGATGGCAGCTACGGAAGCCGTTTGCACAGCTGCCTTCGCGGCCTCATCAGCCAATGAATTCCCTGCAACGTGAACGCCATCACGTTGATGACTCAGTGTATGTATCACGTGAGTCTTTGGTAGTTCCTTTTGTAAAAGAACTACTTGTTCCCAAAGCATTTTATGCTTGATTGTGCCTCCTTTTGCATCCTTAAAACCATTCTGAAGCCAGATCTGTAAGTATTCATTGTAAGACTGAACGCAATAATACGAATCACACACTATGAGTGTGGGGAATTCTCGATCGGTATTTTCAAGCGCCATCTTGAATGCTAGTAGTTCTGCTCGCTGAGCTGTACAATCTCCTAGAGATTGTGTTTTAGTGACCGCTGGTTTGAATTTCCCTTCGTGCCAGCGACCTTTTACAATCGCACACGCAGCACTGTAAGCTTGTTTACCTCCTACTGCGGGTTGTGCTGATCCGTCTGTATATATTATACAGCCGTAATGTTCTAGAGGCAGAATTTCGGTCGGCGTCGGACATTCGAATTCGTATTGGAGAAACTCTTGTGTTTTTAAGTTAGGATCAAATTCGTATGCCACGTCTGTTGCAGCAAGAGAATTAGCCCATTGTATCCATCTCGGATGAAGCGCTTTAGCATTCGGTATGCTTGCTTTTGTTACAGCCTCTAGGGCTGGTATCGGTGTAACGATTATTATTTGTTTACCTTGTGAAAGGGCTCGTTCTTTTGCTATAGCTGTCTGTGTTGCAGTAAGAATTTTTTCCGTTGGGCTAAATTTCATTTCAGCTTTAGTGTACAAGTGCGATTTGAATGCAATTGGTACCTTTTCTCCCTCATTAGAGGTCAGGTATGTGAATCCGCATCTTCCTGGGATGACTCGAATCACAAGGTTGCGTGTGTTATCACGTGTTTCTAATTTTGTTTTAATTAACATATCTGTTTGTAAGGATCTCAGAATTTCTGTGTGTTTTTGAGTCCAATTGGTTTTTTTAAAATCTGGTTTTATTAGATCATAAAGGGGTTTGACCCTTTCTGCGTAATTTGCAATGTATGTTCTTCCGAAATTTAGGAAGCCTAGAATTGACTGTAGGTTTTTTAGTGTTCTAGGTGCTTGGAGTACGGCACATTTCTCTAGGAAATTGTCAGCCAGGCTTTTGCCTTCACTTGATAATTCATATCCTAAGAACAGGACTGTTAGATGGGCAATTCTAGATTTTTTAAAGTTGAATTTGTAACCCTCTGCTGCGAACCCAAGTATTATGGTGTTCACTCTCTTCAAGTGAGTATCCAAGTCATCATCTGTTAGGTATATGTCATCGACATAAGATAATGCTTCGTCATCATATGTTTGTAGTAACTCTGTTACCCTCGCTGAGACTACTCCTGGGCTGTTCTTGTACCCCTAGGGTAACCGACAGAATTCTTTTTGAGCGCCATTTATTGAGAACGCTGATAAGTATCTGCTCTCTGGTACTATATTTTGACAAAAGAATCCATTAGAGATGTCTAATGTTGTTTTATATTTTTTGCGCACTATGTTATTCATTAGTGCAGCACTATGCGAGTTTTGTACTGCAAAAGTTTTGCAACACGAGTTAAGGTGTCTGTAATCCAAAACTAGACGATATGAATTGTCTGGTTTGGAGACAGGAAACAAAGGGTTGTTCATTTGTGAGGTGCAAGTTTCAATCACCCCCTGGTATTCTAGTTGATCTAGAATTTCTTTTACCTGTTTTTTAGCTTCTTGCTTGATTGGATACTGCCTTTGTGTAGTAGGTTGTGATTTTAACTGGATTTTGTGAGGAGGAGAGTCCTCATCCCATCCTACATGATTTTTATATAAAGCAGGAGCCTGAGCTACTGCCCACTTTCTTGCAAGTGTATATTTTTTATGAATTGGAATATGATTTGAGAAGGCAGGCATAATTATTTCTTCGCCATGTGGGCACTCCCTGACGAACTCTGGTGGCCAATCTTTTTCAGCTAGAAGGATGTCATAGCCCTTGGAGAGATTATCCCAAAAAAGGCCCCTTATTTTTCTAGTCTTATCCCCTTCTATACGTAAAGTTATTTCATATATTTTGTGAGGTTTGCTAACTCTGGTGTGTGCAGTTTCCACCTGAATGTATTCATTTGTGTCCACTGTCTCCAGATGATTCATAAGGACTTTGCGTGCTATGCTCACTTCTGCTGCGCTGTCTAGCATTGTCTGAGCCCACTCTCCGTTTTTCAGCTGTGTCCTCAGTATTCTCGGCATTGTTGAATACTTTGATACTGGCTACCTTCTTTTTTGGAAACTGTAATTTTTTATTTGGATGAGCAGGTTCCTTGTCTTTGGACTTGACGTGCCCTTCCCTGGGTTCCGATCGTCCTCTTCTTTCCGATTTCTGCGAGGAAGTCTGAAAAGATTGAGAGGGACGTGTATCAAAGTCTTGATATCTATCAGGTTTCTTTATGTTATCCCTATTTCTAAGGTTGTATTTTTTCACAGAGGGCTCCCTTTGGGGAGACTTGGGTCCTTGGTCCGGAGATCTTTCTCTCCGCCGAGGAGACCTTCCTCTGGACTGGAATCTCTTTTCTTTTGGATTGGATTGTTTGTTTCCATCCCAGTTCTTCTTTTGACTGTTTAGATTATTTTTAATAAATATTTTTTCAGGACTTTCAATTAGTTGGGGCTTCACTGGTATTCCACCCAAACTATCTCTACCTAGTTCTTCATAGGATTTTTCTATAATTCTGGCAATTTCAGCTGGTTGGTCTGCTATATCTGTCTCTTTTAACCTCTGGCGGATCGCCACATTCGCTGCTTCTCCTTTTATGTTGGCTAGTAATATTGCCGAGACCCGCTTGAAGTATTTTAGTAATTTCATACCAAGAGTTAAAGCGGGTTCTGGACCGTATTCGTCTTGAATTTGTTTTAGCACATCTGGTATTACTGACATGGATGGAACTCCATGTGTTTTTGTGTAAATGGAAGCAAAGACTGTACCCCAAGTGTCACAGTCCTCCACGTGTGGTGCGATTCCCATTGGAAGACAGATAGTCAGAATCCTGTGTTTATCCACAGGGGTGGTGTCTGGAAACACCGCCTCTATTTGGGTGATTTTTTGTGCTAACCAGAATGGTATTTGTTCCCGTTTAGCTGGTACTTTACCTAGGCAGGACTGTATGTTCTGTGGTGTAATTTTATTTGTGTTCCCCTGATGAGGGGTCAGCTGTGGGATTTTAACTACAGGTTGGATGGTTGAAGTCCGCATTACATATTGGACTAGTTGTCTATATATTTTAATTAATTGTTTTAGTTGTACTAAAACATCTGCTGCAGACATTCTTTCGATGTCTGGATGTGGTGTGTATCCGGCTAGGACCGGCCACGTTGCTCCTGGTCTACCTAGTGGACCGAGCCTGGTGATGTGATTATTATGTTTTAGGGCGCCATTAAACAAGAGCAGATGCTCTTGGAATTTGAGTGGTACTTCCACTTCCTCGAAAGGAGTGTAGGTATCCGGAGGTTCCTCTGTTTTATAACAGTGGAACTCCTTTGTTACAGCATTTGCTGCTGGAAAGTTTATCCATGAATAGAATACCTCTGTCTGCCGATATTCGTGTGCCTCAATTACGAATATGACTGTACCACCTCTTGGTGTCAGTCCATTTTCTATAAGTTTTAACGTTATAGATCTTCTTATGTTGACCGGGATGAGTATTATATCCGGGTCTGCTTCTTGCATAGTATTATCAGCTGCTATTACTTCAGCTGCTACTCTAGCTCTCTCTCTTTCATCATCACTGTCTGGCATTTTACTGTCAGGATGGTTATTCTGTTTGTTTGCAGATCAGGTTTCTTATGGAAACAAAGATGAGATGCACAATATTTTGGAACAGTGTATCCTTCAACGTTGATTGAACCAAGAACCATACATAGGAGTTCCCTCCTGCGAGGTTTGGCGGATTTTACCTCTCACCCACTCCAGACGTCTTTGGAGTATTATGGGAAAAAGGGGTCTGAGTGAAAAAGCACGACTGAGTTACTCTAAAGTCTTGCGTTAGTTTTATCGCCTATCCAAACACGTTGGGCGCCATGTAGTGTAGTTCCTATTATCCCAATAGGCTCTGCGCATTGGAATAATACCTCCAATAGTATAGACCTAGACCAGACGTTAACTGGGTCTTCTACTGTCGATATTAGACTTAAAGTTTTGGGTTTGCCAGCTAGCTCAGAGTTCACTAGAAACTTTCTCGAATAGACAAGGAGGAGTTGAACCTCCCTGGATAGACAAGAAGGGATTTAGTTTCTGACAACCATAGAACATGACAACTTTGCTCTCCCCTAATCAAGAGTGTATCTCTAGAGTCGTGTGAAAACAAAAGACAACTTATTTTACTCAGTCAGTACGTGCATTCTTAGTTTCACCAGATTGTAGAGAAAAGGAAGAGACGGGCGTGTTCAATAAAAGATGTTATTTATTGATCAGTCTCTTTTCTCGTACAAGAGAAATGAATCGATATTATTGCAATACTTATGGTTAAGTAAAGTGCATACAATAAAAGCAGAAGTATAAAATAATACTGTAAAAACGTTGATATGGTTTGTAAGCCATACGTTATTTAAAATGGATAAAATAGATACATACATATAAACATTTGACTAATCGTACTCAACTGGTGCTTCTAACCACGCCTACCCCAGTGTACCTGACCTAAGCCTAATACGTGGGCGGGGATAGAAAGTAGCAGTCTAAGTTAAGTTTGTTTTGCCATGTGACTGATTCAAGAATTCTCTGCAAGGGGTTATTCAGTTCCGTACCTTGAATCTAGGATGATTGAGGGATGGTATCTCTCATCTTTGGTCTCGATATTCCAGGCTGCCTGCAAGGGCTGCTCGGAAGCGCCGGAGCTGGATTTCTCGGCAGGAGAAAGGCAGCGTCTCGTTCTCAGCGCGTCAGGAAGGCGGGGCAGCTAGTGGGCTTCGCTCTCTGCTGGGCTTTGGGAAGTCTCGCTGCTCCGGTCTCGTCACCACCGCGTGTGTTTGCTTAAGGCAATATCGGTAATATTTATACCTGTAAGGTGCCGAGATTGACGTAAGGATGGACATAGATACGTCAATAAGGATGTCATACGAGCTGGTCGTTAGCGCATTCTTTTACTGAAGTTCTCGGTGAAATCAAAACAATGGCCGCAGGGTTTTTCCCAGGTTGTCATAGGTTTGATTTGTTTTGAGAACTCCGTATGCCTTATCAGGGGCTGGAGGAATATTGCTTTGCCTAATTAGATGGCAAGCTTTATGACCTAATCAGATAACGCGCTCCTGTGCCGTGGTCTGGCGTAATCAGATAACGGTTTCTGCATCATGGGATGGCTGCTAGTTAACTCGTTAACCAGAATAGGGTCAGGAATAGGGGGATCGATACAGAACCTATAGGAATACATCACAGCTCCTCAAAGTAGCATCCCATTGATAGAGATCGTGGGTCACCCGACCAACAATTTCACCATATAGATTTCGGGCCCATAGATTTCAAATCACCATATACATTAATGAGGTGACCTCACAAACCTACCATCAGCAACCCTGATTCCTTCCTATAGTTTTCTAATGTACCTGACTTACCATCCACCGTTACGGGTACCTACAACCACGATAGATCAGGGAGCTAGCTGTGAAGAAAAGTAGACAAAATACAAAACCCAACTTTAAATATCTTTGATATTCATAAAATGACCACGGACAACTGAGAAGTTTTAAAGGTTTTATCTAGAAATCAGTTTCTGAGAGCATTAGGCTTACAGTTAAAAGGCAATCGATAATCAAGATAACAAAAAGAACATAGCCATAGAGGAAAAGTGTAAGGGCAATCATTTAAATTTTTGTAAATAGTGCGACAGGGAACACGCTAAGTAGACTTAAAACTGAAACTCAAGAATAGACATCAATAAATGAGCAAACTTATTGCATGTACTAGAATTATACTATTGGGACGTACTTCATGGAAACGAGTGGAAAATTAGGAATCCTATACATCTATCGGAAGGGTGAGAAGTGGAACACGCTATAATTCTAATATTATTATTTCAAGAATAGAATTTCAGGAGAAACTATGAACCACATCTAAATTCATAAACAGTATGGAGAGAAATTGTGCTCTAAAAGGTAGGGTAACATAGGAACATGCTATGAAAAATGCAATGGTCATTCATATAGTAGATTGCGAAAAACATGGAAATTATAACATGTGCAAAGGTATGTCTTTATTGAAGCAAAGACAGAAAAATAGAAGATGCAGTGTAGAGTTCTCAGCCCTATCTATATATTTACCTAGAATGGTGTGAAAACCAACCCTGGCCACGGATCAGTCAAGGACAGGAAATACCCCAAGGAATAGCAGTCATCAATGGGACAGCAGGTGCAGAATGGACACCCCAGGACAGGACAGGAAACCCAAATTAGGATCAGGACAGGACCACCAAGGCACGGCCAGCACCCGCAGTTTGGAAGCAACGCCTGCGCTCCACCCTCTCTGCAGCTATCAGTCAGAACCCCAATTGGGTTAGCGAACTCCCCAGCAAAGTGCTCCGCCAGCACTTAAGGTTTAGTAAAACCTTAGAGTCTATTGTCAAATTCGGACAGAGTGCTCCGCAGCACCTCTGTATTCAGTCACCTATTGAGTGCGTTGGGTCAGTGACAGGTCAGCTATTCAGACAAGTCGGACAACTTCTCTAGCTGAACCTAGGCTAGATATACTGTTTTGGGGTCAGTGTACCACCCCCCAATGTTGCAAAGTGTCAGAATCCACAATTTCGATTGGTCCCAAAGTAGGCTAGGTTAACACACCAATCAGAACAGACTATTGTAAGCCCAAATTTACATTCTAGGGATCCGCCTAGCAGGATTGGGGTTCCCACGAAAAGTTTCACAGAATACAATGAAGAATTACAATTGTTACAAACGAAGAACAAATTCTGCTCCATCCTCCTAGGTCAGAGGTGGCTTTCGCAGGAGCATCTTGACTGTGGCTGCCAGCTGGCTGAGTTCCACTGCTCAAGGACATTTCTCCCTGGCTGCGTGTCATGCGCAGAAGGCACCGTCAGAATGGTTCTCGTCACAGTCAGACCCCCCAGTTATCGTGGTACATGAAAAGTAAGCGAAAACAAATTAAAACATAGAAATAAATGAATATACTACACATCATGATTGTATACTTATGGTTTTATCACTATAAAAATATACTATGCGGGTTTATATTAGTGCAATACACAATAACACAAGAGCATCTGCACGAGCTTCACCACGTTAATACATAAGCAGCCATCTTGTGGCTATTACGCATGTGCACCCTTTCCCTCCAGAATTACAACTACGTCACGTCACGTGAGTGTGGCTAACGCATGCGCAGAAGCAATATTCCAAACGGCGGCCATTTTAAGGACACAGATTAATCGTATTAGTAAAACACATAGGCAAGCATCACTAAGATACACGCACATTCAAAAAATAAAGGAAAATTAGTACAACATACAATTTTGTTACCGGGTTATAACAGATTCGAGGTTCATGACTCAAGCAAGTCGCGTAATATGCGAAATCTTGCTCTATCAATCCCCTCTTTGATGATATTTACTATCATCACAAATAAAATGGAGCCAGATGCCAACTTTTCTCACACTTTATGCATCTCCATCTCTTCCAACAAGCGATTCAATTTCTCTTTCACATCTTTGCTAGGGTGAGAATTTTTCACCTTCTTGTAAATCTGATTATTCACTTCTTCCAATTCAAGCTCATCCATACTCCGTTTCACACCCCTTCTATCCGCCGTGTATTTCTTTGTGTGTTTGCGACATTTGCAACAGACGAATATGAGGAAAATGATGAGACCTATCACTCCAATTGGCATCAGTACCTTGAATAATAAACTTCTACCTAAATTAGCAAACCAATGACCTACATTGGAGAGACCATCAACAAGTCTCTTCCAGGCACTGTCAACCTCCAGTGGTTTGAGTTCCTTTTCCAAATTAGTAATGTTTTTCACATATCTTTTAATCTGTACACTTTTGTCCGGTATGTAAGTGCAACAATGTTGCGCCTTCAGCATCCGGCAGACTTCGCCCTCTTTTGCTAATAAGGTGTCAAGCGCAAGTCTGTTCTGCAAAACCATTGATCTGATCGCAACCATTTCAGTATTGACCAGCAAGAATCCATGAGCTGTGTCAGTAGACAGCACATCCACTATTGTGGACAATTTGCAAATTCTGTGTGTGTTCAGAACCACTCCCACTCCAGGTATCAGTGCACTAAAAATACTACCCATTATTTCACCTACGCTTTCTCTTCTACTACGCACTAAGCCATTAGTGTTTTCATTGCTTCCAGTAATTTCTTTCACATGGTATATTTTCGGGAAAACAATGCCAAAGTAGCAGCTTCCATACCAGTGATCCGGCAATTTGAAATAAGCCTTGTTTCCACATATATAATAGATTCCGGGAAACACAGGTTCTGACCCATTTTTGAAACCCCAACCTCCAATTACCTTGTAATTGTGTTCACATTGACTGGAACCAATGAAAATGTTATTATAATAACTAGTCTTCTCGCGATGAAGACAAAATTTCCCTTTCCTTTCGAAATCCAGCAACAAAGCAGGACCACTCCCACCATTTGAGGTGCCTTCCATGTTTTCAGCCCATTTAGGAGTTTTCTGTCTTTTGTCATTAGCTTTTCTTTGGAAACTCTCCCTTCTTTTCTCTGCCATGTTTAAAAATATTTTTTCTTGTTCATGTAATGAACAGGTCAAGTTATCTCTGTGTGCTTCATTTAAGTCTATAGTACCTATTGTCAGAAAGTATTCTCCCATATAACGTGTAACGTCACTTTTAGTATGTACAGGATTCAAATTTCCACGTATGGGAAGTTCAGAAAATATCACGTCTGAGTTAGAATAATAGTACTGTAACGGTCCTCTTTTGTAAAATAAACTAGCTAAAATGCTACAGGAAATTCCATAGGTCAAAGGTAGGTGATGATAAGTCACGCCTTCAGCTACAGAAGTAGGTAGCTTCATGCAGACATAGCAGTCTTCTATTTCCATAGTTTCTACATAGTGCACTAAAAGATTAGCGAAAACATTTAACTGTGTCTGGTTTCTAACTCCATGATAATGTAGTCCTTCCTCATCTGATGCTTCTAAGTCTCGTTTTGTCTGTCTGAGTGCTTTTTCACGTCTTTCTACACTTCGTGTTGTCAGTTCGTCAGTGTCAGTAGTCACAGTCTGAGTAGGGTCAATATTAGTATTTTTGGTTACCATATAAGGAATGAAAACTGTTAGTCCTATCCAAATTATTAACACTATAGCTATGCTACATATACATACTCTGCAGCATGTTTTGCAACAACTGCGTCTAGGCCTTGCATTCACGTTTGAATCAGACATTTTCGTTCAGAAGAAGATTTCTCAACCCCTCTTTGTAACTTTGCACAGTTAGCTTACTCTGCGCAACTTCAGGTTAATTTGTCTTCCTCTTCTGTAGACTGATCAGCAATCGGTTCTCCGTCACTTTCGTCAGTTATATCAAGATCCTCAAAATCCTCCAAAATTAAAAATGTCCATTCAGGATCTTGGCATTTTTCGTTCAGTCTTTTTATTCGATCACTCCTTCTTTGGTAGCTTTCTCCAGTTTGTTCTGCAATTCGAGGACTTTTCCTTCTTTCTGCAAGTTTTTCTTCTACTGTTTTTCTTCTCAGTCTCAGTCTTTTAATGTATTTTGGTTCGATATGTTTCTTTTTCTTGAGTCTTTTAGTTGGCACTGTGATTTGGCTTTCTTCTAACGCTCTTTTATTCTCGTTTGTCTGTGGCACTTCTGCTTCTGTCTCTTCCCTTCCTGTCTGACTAGTCCCAGGTCTTGTATCCGTTTCTTCTGCCTGGTTACTAAGCTGGCCTGGTTCAGGTGAATTTTGGGTTTGGCTTTCGAGTGTCTCTGTTTCTGTGTCCTGAACACGTTCTTCTACTTCTATCTGATCCTGTTCAAGCACTTCGATCTCTTGATTTTCTTCTGCTCGAACGTTTACACTAGTTCTAGTCTGTCCCTTTTCAATTTCAGGAGTTAGTGGAGGAGTATCGATCACTTGTTCTGTCCCTGTCTGACCTTCCTCTTCTTCCTCAGATTTGACGTGAATCTCAATGATGTGAGGGTCTTCGCCTGTGCCTATCTCTTCCTCCCTATTCCACTCTCTATCCTCTTGGGTTCGCTCTCTTGTTCTGATTGGGTCTTCAGTTAGGTCGATTATGGGTATCCAATCATCTTGGCTGGTGCTCGGCTGTTCGTCATCAGCTACTTGAGGACCGGCGTCTGCAGACCCCTCAGCTGGACAACCTTCAGCTCCAGGTTCCTCGTCTGGAACTACTTTCTATGTATGGCTGGCATGGATCCACTTGGGAACGCCTGCACACTTCACTGCTGTCGTGGTCACCAGTATTATCTGGCGCTTTTCTCCCCACCTCGGTGCAAGGCAACTTGAACGAGTATGCTTCTTGATTCTAACCCAGTCACCAGGAACCAACTTGTGAACTGGAGTTGTCGGGTTGGCGACGGCGTCTTCCCCAATCTGGCGAGAGATAGAACGCACTTGGTCACCCAGTTGCTTGCAGTACTCAAGTACCAAATCATCAGTAATGCTTAACAGTTTGTATCCTGGTACCCATGCTTGTCTCATCACTCTTCCCATCAGGATCTCATGGGGGCTTAGGCCTGTTTTTCGGTCTGGAATACTTCTGAGTCCCATCAGTACAAGAGGCAAGGCAGTTATCCAGTTCATGCCAGTAGAGTCACACATTTTTGCTAATCTCGATTTTATAGTGCCATTTATTTGCTCTACTACTCCAGAAGCCTCTGGACGATATGCACAGTGCAGCTTTTGTGTGATTCCAAATGCTTTACAGAGCTGATCGGTTACCTCATTCTGAAAATGTTTTCCTCTATCTGATTCAATAGTGACTGGAACCCCGAACCTAGGTATTAGTTCTCGTAGTAACATTTTGGCTACGGTTATGGCCTCATTCTGTGTGGCAGGGTAAGCTTCCACCCATTTTGAAAATAGGCAGACAATGACAAGGACATACCTTTTTCCCTCACAACGAGGCATGGTAATGAAGTCAATCTGTATTCTCACAAAGGGACCCCCTGATTTTCCAATTTTCCCCAGTTCAACTACTGTTCTTTTACCAGCGTTGAACTGCTGACATGTTAAGCACCTCTGGCAGAGTGATTCTGCTACCTTCCTGAACTTCGGATTATACCAGGTCTGCTGAAACACCAGAACCATGGCATCCCTACCAGTGTGTGAATTTCCATGTATCAATCTGGCCATAGAGGCAAGCAGGTGTCTAGGTAACACAGGCATACCATTTGGGCCCACAATGACACCATCCTCACTTCTTGGTCGACAACCAAGTTTTCTCCACCTTTCTTGCTCTTTCAATGGCGTAGCATGCTGCCAATCTCTCACCTCATCCCAGGTAGGCACTTCTTCAAACACCATAAGTTGGCAGCTGTTTCCAGTCCCTCCCAGTTTGATATTTATGGACATGCGATCTTTAGCACACTGTTTTGCCACTTGATCAGCAAAATCATTTCCCAAAGATACAGCGTCAAGGCCTTTTTTATGGGCAACACATTTGACCACTGCTAATTCTTTTGGTAATTGGATTGCTTCCAGTAAATTTTGTACAACCCTTCCATTCCGAATGGGGGTACATGATGAAGTCAGGAATTCTCTTTGTAGCCATAATTGGCCAAAGTCATGCACAACCCCATAACAGTACTGACTGTCAGTATACACTGTTATTCTTTTGTCTTTTCCCAATTTGCAAGCTCTTATCAATGCTATCAATTCGGCTACTTGTGCAGACTTTACTCCAAATAAACATGATGCTTCTTTAATGCTGTCTAAAGAGACTACAGCATAAGCAGCGCTTAGGCCTACAAGTTCGTGTCTCATACATGAGCCATCCACAAAGAACTCCTCATCATGTACAGGCAAAGGTGTTTCCTTAATGTCTGGGCGGGGTTTAGTACTGAATTCTGTCAGGTCAATGCAGTCATGCTCGTTCTCTCCTTCATCTTCTACAATCATTGAGTCAGGGAGTAGGGTGGCTGGGTTCAGGATATTACACCGAGTAATAACTACATTTGCAGCACCCACGAGAATCCTCTCGTATTTAGTCAGCCGACTAGGGGTGAGATACTGAGTCTTGGTTCGGGTCAGTAAAATTACAACTGCATGTGGGACATACACAGTTACAGGATGTCCCATTACAATGGATTCACTCTGCTCTAAACTCGTGCAAGTGGCAGCTACCGCTTTCAGACACCCAGGTAACCCAGCCGCCACTGGATCCAACGTGGCAGAAAAATATGCCACTGGGCGCCTAATCAACCCATGCTCCTGGGTTAAGACTGACAATGCACAATTGTCTCGTGTGTCACAGAACAGGGCAAACTCCTTAGAATAGTCAGGCATCCCTAAAGCAGGGGCTGTACACAGACAATCTCGTAATTTGGTAAATGCTGTTAAGCTTTCATCATCCCATTCAACTGGGTCCTTTGCTCCTTTCTTTGTCATTTTTATCAAAGGCTTTGCTAAGACTGCGAATCCCACAATCCATTGCCTGCAGTACCCTACAACCCCAAGGAACATTCTGATCTCTTTCTGAGTACGGGGTAACTGCATCTTTTGAATTATTCTGACTCTCTCTGAAGTGACTTTTCTGATGCCTTTTTCTATCTGGTGCCCCAGATATTTCACTGATTTTGAACAGAACTGCAATTTTTCAGGGGCCACTTTATGTCCCTTTTCACCTAGGTGATTCAGTAAGGCAATGGTATCAATCACACACTCTCTATGACGTTTAGACGCCACCAAGAGGTCGTCAATATACTGCACCAAAACAGAGTTTCCAGGTAAAACTAAGGATTCAAGACACTTTTTCAGGATCTGATTAAAGATAGAGGGACTTTCGGTGTACCCTTGGGGGACACGATTCCAAACATACACGTGACTGTTGAAAGCAAATGAGAAAAGAAATTTGCTGTCTGGATGCAATGGGATCGAAAAGAATGCATGACATAGGTCTATCACAGTGAACCACTCAGCATCCCAAGGAATCTGATACAGGATCACTGCGGGGTTCGGGACAATAGGACAGCAAGGAACAACGATCTTGTTTACCTTTCTCAGGTCCTGCACTACTCTGTACTTGCCACTAGGTTTCTTAATTACAATTATGGGGGAATTACACGGGCTGCTCATCACTTCCTGTATGATGTTTGCTTCTAACAATTTTTGTATTTCAATGGCAACTCCTGCTCTTACTTCGGCACTCATTCTGTAAGGCTTAGTATTGGGGTAAACTGCATTTTCTTTCATGGCTATTTGTATGGGATCTACATTTGCCATTAATCCTACATCCTTTCCAGTAAAGTCCCATACTTCTGGTTTCACGGTCTGTTGAAGTTCTTCAGGTAAGTCTTGTATAGTCATTCGTTTAATTTCTGAGTCAGGTCTGATTAACATTAACTTGTAGATGCCGTCTTCGTCTGGGGTCTGAATTTCGACGCCCTTTGGTGTGCAAAAGATAGTACAGTTCATTTTGCACAACAAATCACGTCCCAGTAAGTTTACTGGACTAGTGTCACAAACGACAAATCTATGCATTTCTTTAAAGTTCCCTATTGTAATCTCCATGGGTTCAGTAACTGGGGTACTAATCAATTGATTAGATACACCTACTACCTGGATTGCTTCTCCCGAGAGGGGTAGGTTTGGAACGTCCGCTGTTCTCACAGTAGAACGGGTAGCACCAGTGTCCAACAGAAAGGTGACATCATTTCCATCAACCTTTCCTTCAATGTATGGCCCTGACTGGTCTACCGGCAAGGAGGCGCCCAGTACACACTCCTCGTCCTCCCCTCTCAGGCCCCGTCAGTACTGGTCATCACAGAGAAAAGTGTCATTTAATAAATACTGCGAAGTTGCTGCATTTCTGTTCTCATTGCCTCCCCAGATTTCTATGTCGTCACCCTGCGGTGATTTTCCCTTAATATTCGGTTTTGGCGCTCGGGGCACTTGGATTGTTTTTACCTGCTGCTGGGTCTTTCTTGGTTTTTCATTCTGCGTCTGTGGAATTAAATCAGGGGTTTGGGTATTATCATGCTGTAAATATGGACACTCGTCTCGCCAATGTCCAATTTCCCCACACTGGTGGCAGGGAAATTTCTTTTTAGCTTCTTCTCTGCTCATTTTTACTCTGGGCTTTCCCCCACCCCCAGGGCCTTGATTTTGGGTACTCTTACTCAATTTACTTAATTGCTTTTCCTGCTGTTCTGCGAGCTTTACTTGTGCCCACATCACCTTTTCCTTGAGTGCTTTTTTCTTATCTGCCATCTCGTCCTCACAGTATTTTGCATACCGTAGGACCTCATCTATTTTCTTAGACTGCCAACATATTTTATTATCTTTGATCCACTGACAAATTTCGGGTCTTAAACCGTTTACAAACCTGTAAATGAAGTGAGTCATATCCTTCATCTCGATGTTATCTATGCCGCTGTATGTTTTAAACACCTGTAACAGTCTTTCATAAAAGGAGTGCACAGTCTCGTCCCTTTCCTGCGTGGTTCTATCTATTTTTGGCCAATCAGTTTCCTTTGCGGGCACTTTTAGCTTCAAATGTTGAATTACTTGTTCATATTTTCTCATCACTTCTTTAGAGGGTTCCCCTGTTCTAGAGTCCCTCGGGTACTCCTCACTAGGCCAAGCTATGGCTATTTTAAACTCGGTCCATAAGTCTACCGGAACCACAATATCAAAGAACCCATCCAAATCTTTCCACAGGCATTTTTAAACCTTTACAAACCTTTCCACCTGCCTGTACCAGTCCACAGGCTTCTCTCGTAATTTTGGGAAATCATTTGTAAAGGACACAATATCCTGTCTGGACCATGGAACATGTACGTATTTTCCACCTGGCACTTCACGCATAGGACATAACTGTTCTGGTTTATCAGCTTCCTTTAGAACGAATTGAGGAGTCACTTGTTTAGATCTAGCCTCCTCTTTCTTTTTGGCCCACCTGGCTTTCCACCTGTCCACCTCTCCCCATTTCTGTAATACTGTCAATAACTCTTTGACCTGTGCCTTCTTCCCTGACATGTTCAGGTTTTCCAGATCCTTGTCTGAGAAATCTGCTCTGTACGGTTTTTGTAAAGGTTTTGATTTCGAGATATCTATTCCCATACTAGCTGCAGTGTCAGTTAGTTTTTCATGGAGTACTCTGGCATTTCGAGTAAGGCTCTTGCAGATAAACAACAGCTCTTCTTCCGAGTAGGTATTTAGTCTGTCTATTCCTACATTTCCTGCCATAAGTTCCTCTATTTCTACTCTCAGTTTGTAGAGATCTAGAGGTTTCGACTGAAGAGTTTGTTTTTCTAATTCTCGACTCCATCTCTCAATTTCTTCAGGAGTTACTACCGTGACACTCTTAGTACCCGAAGTTGATTCCATTTGAATCTCCCTCGCATTGAAAGGATTATGTCTTTTCTGCATCCTTTTTCCTGGTTCCCTAATGGGCAGATCCATTAGTGAAACTTCAGACTCACATTCCCTTGTTAAGTCATCTACAATTAAGGGCTCTGATCTCGGTTGGGCTACAACTGGGGTAATAACTGGAGTTCTTGGACTTCCCTGTCGATCCCCATACAATGGAACCACTGGTCCAATAGTAACCGGGATTGTTAAAGACTCAGGACTTGCATTTAACTGAGAAATCCTCTGAATTATTTCCGCTCTCTGCTTAACTAGTGCCTCTTGTTCTCTGTCCTCCAATATCCTTTCGACTGAATTGTCATGTAATACTTGTGGGGTTAAAGTTGGAGCACAACTCGGGGCCGTGGGAGGTGTCTCTCTGGTTCCTTCACCATAACTAGGTCTTGGGGGCAAAGTACCTGTGCCTAGGGATCTTGGTTCTTCCTCATATGGAGGGTTTAGGAACGGCATTCCTGAACTGGATGGTCTTGCCTCACCTTCGTAGGCAAATCTAGAGCAAACGTCTCTTTCACGGGAGTATCTTGCGTCCCGACTAGCTGGCATTCTTGGATAAATATCCCTTGCATCTACGGGACCTAAACTCTCGGTATAGGGAGGTATGAAGCAACCCCCTCCCACACTGGCAGATCTGGCCTCCTCCTGGAGAGGAGGTCTTCGAGAATTATCCCCCTCACTGGAAGGTCTATTTCTTTCATTGTAAGGAGGCGGACTTCTCATAAACAGGTCATCTAATAATTCATCATCCGACTCTCCAATAGGCACCCAATGTTTGCACTTTTCTGTCTTCTTTTCCCCCCAGGAGGACCACCCACTGGCATCATTGGAAACAGTCCTTCTACTATCATATTCTGTCTCCACTGTTTCATCTTTTTGTCACGGGTCTCTTGTTTTAGTTTCGGATAAAATTTAGTCAACCCTTTATCCATCCGGGGCTTATCCCTTTCAAAAGCTTCGATTTCCCATTCCTCTAGTGCTTCGTATTGTGTTAGTCTAGGTCTGGGATGTAAGTCATTCATTCGGGTTCTCAAATTAAATAGAATTCTGCCATTAAATGTACCTTCTAATGGAAAAGCCAATACTCCGTCATCTTTCGTGTACTCCACCCAATTTTCCAACCATACACACGAGTGGTACCCTTTATCAAACATCATGAAAGATGCGGGAGTATTCGGTGGCAGAATGACAACACCTTCTCTGGTTCTAATCGGTTTGTCCTTTTTGAAATAATTCTTTACTTTGTTTACAAGAGATAATTTTCTCTTGTTTCCGTACATAATGTCAGTTTTATGACCTTTCCACTGATCGTTCTCAAACCCTAAATGTCGCGGATCAGGTCTAGTATGCGGTCTGTACGAATGCCACATACGATTTCTTCGAGTGACTCTGTTTTCAAAATCACCCCCAATCCAAGTGCGTCTCTTATTTTCGTGCGACCAATGAAATGCACAAATTCAAATAATTTCAACCAATGGGTGCGCGGCCTTTTTCGCGAGACAGTTCTCACGCTTCGGCACTCACCCCTCCTTTACAATTCCAGCTCCGCTACACACCCGCTGCGTCTACCAATCCCAGCGCGGCACGGAGTGACGTCAGAGCAGCCTCGCAACTGACTCCCTCCTTCACAAGGTAACGGAAACTTTATTTCTTTCTAAAGTGCTAGTGCTTGGTTATTTAACAACGAATACACATTCGCCACTGTACTCAAGTGTCTAGACAGGAAAGATTTGTTTTACTGCAAGTAAACTACTTCCATTTACTTTTCACACACTACGGATAGATCTCTTCTGCCTACCCTTCACTCAAACATTAGGGAACCCGTTACTTCCTTAGACTCATCCACTTTTCTGGGATATATTCTAAGTCCAACGTTTCACCAGCGAACCCCTTTGCTATCACTCAAGCTCCGACGAACCTGCTACTCCTTCCACTGTGACTCTTACTAGGTTAGATCACGAGAGAAGTTTTGCCAATGATCTCGTAGCAATCATTTATTCAAACATATATTCAGAAAAACCCTAGTTAGTGCTTCCAGTTCTACCTAACCTGCACTAACCTTCCTGGAGTAAGTGACCTCAAAGCAAGTGGATTCTCTTCACCACTCGCTATTAAATTCCCCGGGGATTCCCAACAAACATGTAACAGTAACTTTACGAGTGGGTTAATACATATATCAGTACAATAATAAGAAAAACAATTTAAAACATTTCATAATTTTCCAAAGCAAAGCATTTCACGTGAGTGATCAGTTCACCTAAAATCTTTTACTCTTTTAGCAGCAAAAGTTCTTTCTCAACTAGCAGCATCCAACTTATCTAGCTTAACTAGTCCTACCTAATTTTAACTAGTCCCTAACCATAGCTCTGCTACCAGAAAATTACTGATAAAGATCATGGGTCACCCGACCAACAATTTCACAATATAGATTTCGGGCCCATAGATTTCAAATCACCATATACATTAATCAGGTGACTTCACAAACCTACCATCAGCAACCCTGATTTCTTCCTATAGTTTTCTAATGTACCCGACTTACCATCCACCGTTACGGGTACGTACAACCATGATAGATCAGGGAGCTAGCTGTGAAGAAAAGTAGACAAAATACAAAACCCAACTTTAAATATCTTTGATATTCATAAAATGACCACGGACAACTGAGAAGTTTTAAAGGTTTTATCTAGAAATCAGTTTCTGAGAGCATTAGGCTTACAGTTAAAAGGCAATCGATAATCAAGATAACAAAAAGAACATAGCCATAGAGGAAAAGTGTAAGGGCAATCATTTAAATTTTTGTAAATAGTGCGACAGGGAACACGCTAAGTAGACTTAAAACTGAAACTCAAGAATAGACATCAATAAATGAGCAAACTTATTGCATGTACTAGAATTATACTATTGGGACGTACTTCATGGAAACGAGTGGAAAATTAGGAATCCTATACATCTATCGGAAGGGTGAGAAGTGGAACACGCTATAATTCCAATATTATTATTTCAAGAATAGAATTTCAGGAGAAACTATGAACCACATCTAAATTCATAAACAGTATGGAGAGAAATTGTGCTCTAAAAGGTGGGGTAACATAGGAACATGCTATGAAAAATGCAATGGTCATTCATATAGTAGATTGCGTAAAACATGGAAATTATAACATGTGCAAAGGTATGTCTTTATTGAAGCAAAGACAGAAAAATAGAAGATGCAGTATAGAGTTCTCAGCCCTATCTATATATTTACCTAGAATGGTGTGAAAACCAACCCTGGCCACGGATCAGTCAAGGACAGGAAATACCCCAAGGAATAGCAGTCATCAATGGGACAGCAGGTGCAGAATGGACACCCCAGGACAGGACAGGAAACCCAGATTAGGATCAGGACAGGACCACCAAGGCACGACCAGCACCCGCAGTTTGGAAGCAACGCCTGCGCTCCACCCTCTCTGCAGCTATCAGTCAGAACCCCGATTGGGTTAGCGAACTCCCCAGCAAAGTGCTCCGCCAGCACTTAAGGTTTAGTAAAACCTTAGAGTCTATGGTCAAATTCGGACAGAGTGCTCCGCAGCACCTCTGTATTCAGTCACCTATTGAGTGCGTTGGGTCAGTGACAGGTCAGCTATTCAGACAAGTCGGACAACTTCTCTAGCTGAACCTAGGCTAGATATACTGTTTTGGGGTCAGTGTACCAACCCCCAATGTTGCAAAGTGTCAGAATCCACAATTTCGATTGGTCCCAAAGTAGGCTAGGTTAACACACCAATCAGAACAGACTATTGTAAGCCCAAATTTACATTCTAGGGATCCGCCTAGCAGGATTGGGGTTCCCTCGAAAAGTTTCACAGAATACAATGAAGAATTACAATTGTTACAAACGAAGAACAAATTCTGCTCCATCCTCCTAGGTCAGAGGTGGCTTTCGCAGGAGCATCTTGACTGTGGCTGCCAGCTGGCTGAGTTCCACTGCTCAAGGACATTTCTCCCTGGCTGCGTGTCATGCGCAGAAGGGACCGTCAGAATGGTTCTCGTCACAGTCAGACCCCCCAGTTATCGTGGTACATGAAAAGTAAGCGAAAACAAATCAAAACATAGAAATAAATGAATATACTACACATCATGATTGTATACTTATGGTTTTATCACTATAAAAATATACTATGCGGGTTTATATTAGTGCAATACACAATAACACAAGAGCATCTGCACGAGCTTCACCACGTTAATACATAAGCAGCCATCTTGTGGCTATTACGCATGCGCACCCTTTCCCTCCAGAATTACAACTACGTCACGTCACGTGAGTGTGACTAACGCATGCGCAGAAGCAATATTCCAAACGGCGGCCATTTTAAGGACACAGATTAATCGTATTAGTAAAACACATAGGCAAGCATCACTAAGATACACGCACATTCAAAAAATAAAGGAAAATTAGTACAACATACAATTTTGTTACCGGGTTATAACAGATTCGAGGTTCATGACTCAAGCAAGTCGCGTAATATGCGAAATCTTGCTCTATCAATATAATGCTTTGAGAGGGCTCTTTAAATTTTAATTTGGAGCTAGACAATTTCCCTAGAAGGGGCAGGGGCACCCCCAAGGATTTTGTTTAATGTTGTGGGGAGCTGCAGGAAGTTCAGCAGCCCCACTATCCCCCCAGCAACAAAAAAATATCCTGTGTCATTACATCAATGATCTCAGGTGAGATTACCATTTCTTTTTTTTAAAGCACTACTATCTGGAACTCCATGTTCTTTAGCTGGAGTGCAGAGTCTTCTTGTAGTGGGTACTATAGCTGCAATTTGCAGCTTGAAAAGTGTTAAACAAGCATTTGCAATGCATTAGCTCTTGCATTGACGAGAGTTTAAGCTATTGGCATTTTAAATGACAATGCCTATTATTTTTGTTTTTTAAAACATAAATGAAGGCATTGTTAATTACGATGCTGATAGCTTAATCTTGCATAAATGCGAGACCTATTGCATTGCAAATGCTTTTTCGGTTTGTATTTAGAACTTTTTTCCTCCATCCAGAGGCTGCACTTTGGAATAGAAAAACGTCAGCAAAAGAGTACATTCACAGGGGAACAAATGACAGGAAGGCGAGGAGAGGGTAAGGGTGATTTGTTGAAGGCATGGTTTTCTGCAAGTGAGAAGAAGCTAGACAGAAAGAGGAAACAAGTAAAAGTGAGCAGTAGAAATAGAAAGCTTGTGGAAAAGTTAATATAGATGAAAGGGATATGAAAAAAAGTAAATAAGTCAGAGTTAAATAAATGTGACTGTAGAAATAGATGTAAGAAAGAGAGAGAGCGACAGAGAGCCAAAGAAAGAAGTAGTGTGCGGTGGAACATACATTTAGTAATTGAGAAAGATAATGAGATTGAGGAAATTAGAGACAAGAAAAAAGAAGTAATCGTGAGATATAGAACGGAGGGAATGTCGGAAAGTATTAAAAGGAAAAGTGCTTGAAGATGAACAGAAAAGAGGGTGTAGGGAAAAGTGCAAAGGAGTGATTTGCAAAAAGAGGGATTTAACCAGAAATAGAAGAAGAGGAATGGAGAAGAGGCTGATGGCGGCAGTGGGATGTCAGGAGGGCTGTAGTATGCCTTTGCCCTTGATGAATAAAACTTACTTATTCGCGTTTTATATTTAAAATATACATATTCTTTTTCCTTATTGATTTTCAATAAACTCTCCTTAGAGAGACAAGGAAGTGGATCTATTATTCTACAAGTACATGGTATAAATAAAACATACATCAAGGGCAAGTTCTAATCTCCAAGCACTACTCAGGTTCACTAACAGCTGGAAACAGAATCGGCAAATGATACACATTTAACACCGCGTTGACTAATGGCAAAACTTTCAAACACACCCATGCAGCCACACACCCAGTCGTCACACATACTATCATACACACACATAGCTGCATGTTAACTCTTATACATACATATACATCAAACACAAGCACAAGCCCATCTGTTATGAAACTATCAATCACACACACGGGCACACGTCCATTCGTTAGAGAGCTGCTGTAAAGACATAGCCACATAGTCACTATCACACATACTGCTAGAAACACAAAAGCACACAATCACACACAAAAAGCAGCCACAAATCCAGTTGTCATAAAAACATCCCTTATGCACACACAGCCTTACGTTCACTTCTCATACATGCTGACACACACACCCCCCACCTATAAACACACACACACTGCTTCTATCACTATCAGGCATAACAGTGAGTTATTTGCTGTCCTGTTCTACAGCAGGGCTCTGCCCTAGTAAGTTCCAGAGTACCCAATAGGCTTTAGGATCTGGAGGGGGAAGCTGCGGCACCCTTTCTACCCACACCTCACATGCAGGGAATGTCACCTATTAAATAAAATGTTAGGATTATGTTTTGTTTGCTTCCTGCCATACGCACACACACCGTGTCTTGTCACAGCCGCTGAATTTCAACAATGACAGTCCACAAAGTAACATTTCCGTAAACTAAAAGTGCGTGCAGTTTCAGAAGGCACAATAATAGGTTAAGTAAAAAAAAAAATGCATTAAGAAAATGGGCATGCTTTACCTAAGGAAGAAACAGTCCACCTCTGCAGAGCGCACAGCTCAGTTGCGAAGCCTGCAAATGCTATCCGGGAAACGATGAGGCTGCAGGGGGAATTTGACAATGATCACACTTCACCGAGTGGGTCAGCCGGGACTGAATGAACGTCTGGCTCAATTGTGCAAGTGTGGCCCTAGAAAACTTATAAACGCAAAAATTAAGGAGAGTGGTGGCTTTTAAATACCGACTATGAGCGACGCCTGGGTGCGGTTGGAAAATAAAGTACCCTGTAGATGTTAGTAATGGTATTGCGTTTGGGGGAAATATCGATAGTGAAAACAAGCAATAACAAGTGGCGGCGACTGTGGAAAGTAACCTTCCCTAAACTCTGTGTGTAAAAGCTAAGGCTCCTGCCTTCCCTCTGTAAAGCACACTGCAGAACGCGCATTAGTATTACAGCCACCATGCTGCTACTGCTGATATTGACCCTGTTACAGCCGTGCATCTGCTTCCGGGTAACGTTTGTATTGGTCATGTATGCTGGACATGTCAGGCAAAATAGAGTGCGAATTGAGTCAGCCAATCCCAGGGGAAAAACTGCATTTATAAATGTAATAGGACTCGTATTTACGCGAGACCTATTGCATTGTAAACAAAAGTGCAGAGTCGAAAAAGGCACGAACTGGAGGGGGAGGGGTGAAGGGGGGAAACACAAGGAAAAAATAGCATTACGGTAAAGGGGCTGATAGCCTCGGAAGTCTACAAATGACAACATGGCCTTGAAGAGGAGGGACTAACAATGGGAAAACCAATGAGAACACTGCATTTATGATGTTACCCAATCAAAAAGATGGGCGGAGAGTGGGCGTAGCTTAAATGAAGCTTCCCCTGTATAGTGTATACAGCATGCCTCGCAGAGCGATGACAGGGCGTTGCGCTGCACCGCTATGCGAGACCTAAAAAAGACTCAGACATGTTTTTTTTTAAATTAAACTTCATAACATTTTTATGTCAATCACTTTTATCAAATATTGCACTGTGTGAATTGTTGAAATATACATTTCATTGTAATTAATTGTCATTTTTTAACAGTGAAAAAACATGTGCTTTATATATGTTGATATCCTGATCCCTTCATAAAGCCAATAGGTCAATTTCTTATACTGTGGTGTTCTGCTCCTTAGACAAAGTCTGTAGGTCTCCCTTACTTACAATGACAACTGTTCTCATAGTGCTCATTTTTTCAAAGAATTGGATACGACAGCAAAATTACTGTAGCATGATAACATGTCAATCCAAAGCATATTTTTATTCACCTCATAAATAACATGTTAAGATGAATTATTAGTACATTGCAAGTGCAAAGGGATCCCCATGTGAGAAATAGCCAAACAAATAAGTGAGACTCCGAGTGAAAATCTAAGGTATATTTGTAAACAAACAGCCATAAAGTTCAGTCTTATTAGACCAGGCACAAGGTTACCTATTCAGACACTGTTGTGAAGTATCAGAAGGTTTGAAGATGGATGGCACCTACTTATGCCTTGAAATGTATTCCTTTCAAGGCGGTCGCCAGTATGTAGTTATAGTTAGGACCTAGTTTCCATAGGGGAAGCGTTTTTTGTTTTCCCAATAACTTTGGCACCGGTTGAAGAATATATTTATATATACATATATATATGTTCCCAAAAAGCCTCCAAGCTTAAAGCTGATTATACAGACTTGGGATCCACTGTAGGGCCGTGAATAAAATGGATTTCAACACTGGCAAACTATAATTGAGTGTAAACAACGGACCCCACCAGGGGGGAAGAATTGAGACTGCCGCGCCCAGCATGCAGTTCACTGGGGAAAAGCATGCAAATGATGGGAGAAATAATCGTGGCAGTCCAGTCCGGTTGTTGCAAAGTGCCTACCCCATGATTAAGGTGCAGGTGTGCACAGAAACGCGTCGGGGATTTTAATTACCAGCCTGTTGAATCACTTCTGTTTGAAATAAAGTTTCTGTTGAACAGTTTCCTGCGGAGTGCTCCTGTAAGCTTGGAGGCTTTTTGGGAACATGATAAACGCGGTTGCTCCAGCCGTGGAAGTAAGCACCGCGACTAACACTGGGAAGAGTCTGTGTGGCTGTGACCTTCACAGCCTGTACCAGCGCAGGAAATTTTGAAAAGGTTGGCGGTGATTACACAGACTTGGGGCCCACTGGAGGGCCGTGAATAAAATGGTTTCAACACTAGCGAACTATAATTGAGTGCTAACAACGGACCCCACGAGGGGAGAAGAAGTGGGACTGCCGCGCCCAGCATGCATTTCACTGGGGAAAAGCATGCAAATGATGGGAGAAATAATCGTGACAGCCCAGTCCGGTTGTTGCAATGTGCCTACCCCATGATTAAGGTGCAGGTGTGCACAGAAACGCGTCGGGGATTTTAATTACCATCCTGTTGAATCACTTCTGTTTGAAATAAAGGTTCGGTTGAACAGTCTCCTGCGGAGTGCTGCTTTAAGCTTGGAGGCTTTTTGGGAACGGAATACATGTATATATATATATATATGTATATATGTGTATAGATGTTGGCCCAGAAACTTGCTTTTGCTGTGAATCCGTTCAGTAATTTCAGAGATATTTAAGTTAAAAAAATATAAATACCTGGGAGCCCAAAATCCGACTGAAATTTGATTGGCTGCCAACACTTCATCCAGGAAGTGTTCGCAGCCTTCTTGGGACCCGGCTTGAAGCCGAGTCCCACAAAAAAAGTAAACAATAAATAAAAGGTGGCAGGGTAGGAATACACTGACCCCCCCCCCAGATATGGTGGAAGGGTTACACTGGGGATTAATAGATAGTTTTTTAAAATTTTCGGTGGGAGTCGTGCTAAAACCGCTAGTCCTGCGAAAATCTAAAAAAAAGCGCCTGCTGCCATGCTTCGTTATTAATTGGCTGCCGGATGGGCCAGGTCCAGGTGGCATTGGGTAAATACAGGAGATGGGGGCACCCCCCCTCTTGGGGCTTATTATGAAGCGGGGACCCCTACCTCCGAGGGGCTTCTTAAATTTTAGTAAGGTGGTGTCCTCTTGGAACCCCATGTTCAGAATCTCACTCTGTCCAATAGCAATGCCAGGAACGCAGGGGCCTTGAGCCTACCCCGCGATCACAGTAGGGAGTGGGTGCCCTCGAGGCACCCACTTAGCATGGCTAGGCCCTGAGGGATGAGGTCTCCGTGGCTGGATTTGACCTATGGGTGGTTTGGGAGTCACGCAGCCCCCACCCCCAAAAATAAATAAAAAAGGCCAGACCCTGTGGGATGGAGAACCCGGGGCTCAAATCGGCCCAGGGACAGGGCCCACTGGACCCCACTCCCTTTAATAATATTTTTTTTTAAGAGGCCGGCCCTGAGGATGGGGTCCCTGGGTCCAACATTGGCCTTGGAGGAGGACCGCTCGGCCCCCCTCCATTTATTTAAAAATAACAACATTTAAAAATAAAAGGCAGGGCCCCAGGGATGGGGTCCACAGGGCCGAAAACAGCCCGGGGAGGAGGACCACACAACCCTCTCCCCCATATGAAAACAAAGCCTGGCCCTGCGGTATGGGCTCTCCGGGGCCGAAATTGGTCCAGGGAAGGGGGCCACATGACCTCCCTTCCCTAATAAATTTAAAAAGAAGGCCCCACCCGATTTCTGCACCACTCTGTAAAACGTGCCTCACGGTGCACTACTGGTTGGGCAATGAATTTCACTTTACTTCTGAGGGCCTAAGGATTAAAGTGGACTTCTTCCCAAACTAGTACTGCGCCTGGAGGTGCATTTCCAGAGTGGTGAAGAAAGCAAATATCTCTTAGCAATCCAGCTGTGTGGGACTTACTGGAGGTAACATATACATATTTTGCAGGTAAGTGTGTTATATACATACAGATATAAATATATATATCTGTATGTATATAATACACTTACCTGCAAAATACTTATATTTTTGTTGTAAAGGCATTCATGGGAAAGGCATGTTTATGGTAAAATAATGGTGTGGTAAAGACATGCCTGGTAAAGGGATATGAATGCGTAGTAAAGGTAATGAGTAGTTCCGGCGACGTTGTAAAGGCTGTTTCCCCTCTATTGTTCTTTACTTACGCACAAATACATATCCATTTCCTTCCTATTTACTTGTAATACTCCGCTTTACCATACAACATTCATTTAAAGCCAGACCTTTTGACATTGCCAATGCTTGTTTTTCATGGAGGAAAGGGGTTGTAGAGGAGGTTGTGAACACCCACTACTAGACGAGTCTGTAAGGGTTGGTTTACACACTTTCCTACCAAAATTGTCCCTGGTACGCCCATCGCCAATCTTTGAATGAGATTGGTTTATGTGCAGTAATTACACTTTCTGGCTGACGTACTGAGTATGGGAGTTACCTGCCTAAGCTTGGCAGTGATCAAAGTCTGCGCAGCTGTGAGTAAAGTGTTTGATAGCCGGATCTGTGAGGCAGGTGATTGGCTGCCTGGAGAGGATTCCAAGAAGCGTCCGCCATTATGATGTCAGAGTGACTTTCATTCTAAACCCTGGCTGATAAGGACATGTCTCCGCTGAAGAAAGAAGGAAGTAGCGAGGCTGGAGCTGCTTGAAGAAAAGTTGTTGTGGCAGGAAGTGACCTAGCAGGAAGTGCAGTAGCAGGCAGTAGAGGGACAACGGGTGGTCTATAAGAAAGTGCAGTGGTTGCGGTTGAAAACGTTCCAGCAGAAGGTTCCAGAGCAGTAGTTTCTGTAGTATGTAATAATGAGGCAGATGGTGATGTAGTCAAAATTGGCGGGGACGAGTTTGCTTTGTAGAAACTGAAAGTGCAGGAATTGCTAGCGCCAGGCTAGGACTCCATCTAGCAACGATGGATTTGCTCTAAGAAAAAGCGGAGTGCAACAAAAAAACTGTTAAAGCCGACTTTTTACAAAAACAAAACATTGGTGGGGCTCAAGCACGAAGCAGCGGAGCAAGGTGTGCTTGAAAGTGCTGGGTTGGAATGTTCTAGCAGATAGTCCAAGAGCAGTAATTTCTCTAGCAGGCCCCGAATGCAGGGGCAGAAGGTTTACTAGTCAGAAGTGATGCGGCAGAGGAAGCTGTCAATGCAGGAAGTGCTCTAGTAGGAATCAGTTTAGCAGATAGATCTAGGACAGGAATTGCTACTGTTATGGCGGGAAACGCTCCAGCAGCAAAGGAAGTGGCAACACATGTTCTAACAAAAAGTGACGTGGTGGCTGAAGATGCAGAGAAAAAACCTGCTCCAGCAGGAAGTGGATCAGCAGAAAACAGTGGAGCAGGAGGTGTTCAAAACCCAAGTGATGGAATAGAAACTCTTCATGGAGGAAATTCCAAAGTCAGGAAACCAGCATGGAAACAATACAGAGGTATGTTTCACTGACTTGCAAAATGTATAAGGCCCCCAAAAATAGTCTGTCTCCTCGACACCAACAGCCTTGAGTCTATGGTTAGCCAGGAGTGTACCGTAGGGCGAGAACAGAGGCCAGATAGCAAGTTTTTTCAAATTTGATGTCTTATCATCTGTTGCCTTCCTAGAAAAAACTCCAGGGCTGTGAGTGGTCTCAAACTGTTTAATGTGGTTCCCCAAAGCAAAAACATGTGTTTCATAATTTTTCTATAAAATTGATAGTTCTGGAAAAAAAATATTTAAATAATTCAAACATTACAGTGATGTCCACCTACCCTTTTTAAAAATGCAATCAAACGCGTTTGCCAAGATGCCATGGGCAACCTGGTCTTCCTAAAGTGCGAAATTATTCACAGAATGGTTCTTATCAGAAATGGATTGGGGGGTTTGTGTTGTGTCTGTCTCTTATCTTGTTCTCTCAACTCATGTCCCATCCCATTACATGGGCAGTGTTCTGTGTTCTGAACTAGGAATATTTGGGTTTGAAACTCCCAGGGTTGGCACTGGCAGTTGACTACTGGGAGTGGAGCAGCTGCACCTCTGGGGACTTTCATGAAGCTCATTATTATATGGAATATATCAAGCCTTCTCTACTAAGAAAACTCTGCTTCTCCTTCATTCACAACTATGTTGTGACAAGCTCACCCAGAGGTGAAAAACATGCACCTGGAAGACGTGTCAGCCTCATAAATTGTTTGCTGCCTGGAATACAATCACCTTGTTGCTGCCTACGAAAGGCTTCCTTATGGAGGATGCTCTAATTGTGACCGTGGTCTGTGGCCTGTAGACTTGTTTGAGTGCTATCTGATGCCTCTCAGGGTATACAGTCAATAAACTGATAAACTTTACCTCCTGCTGCGTTGTCTCTTATCTGGAACACTGCTGGAGCACACTGCCACCTGGTGAAGGATGTGCATTAACCGCTGAAACTTCCATCGACCTAGAAGCCATCCTTCACATTAGTGCATGTTGCATTGAACGTGTTGGCGCCTTTGTCACAGCACCGTCGACCGTTTAGCCCCTTTCTTCTCTTTTGCATTGGAGGAGCTTTTTATGTACAGTCGTTTCCACCTATATTTCAGGTCTTGCATTGCATGGTACTACTAATATTCTTTAGTGACTTTCATTACTGCATATTTCTGTCTATTGGTGGCAATTGGTGGTTGTGATTCTTACATTCACAATGTGTGCTGCGAAAACGTTCATGCTTACTTGTCCCCCGGCCTTTTTTGCTTCTCAATGGTGAACCAACCATGAAGTGGCCAGAATGGACGTAGTATTTTATAAATTATCTTTACACCACTGAAGATGTGAAGTTCACAGCTGTCAAGAACAAGAACATTTTATTACACACATTAGGTCTGGAGGGTCTGAGAATTTACACGCAGGTGGAGAAAAGGCCCAGACCAATAGAAGAATCTCACATGTTTAGAAATACCATAGATCACATAGACATGTAGTGGCTGCCACCTGACGGGTTAGTGGGGCGGGGGGAAGGGACAGGGGTAAATTATCAAAAAGAACACTTAACCTTGGAACGGCCGGCCGGGTGCAGCCTCCCCTGCATCCTCTTCATTCTTCCTTTCTGCAGTCCGGCCGCAGCAGGAAACCTCCGGCACACAGACTCCCCTGAGCCAACCACATTGCTGCAATGCATCGTTGTGATTAGTCTGATTGCTGTGGATCGGCACTCAGACTGGAACAGGTAGCCTGTGCATGTTCCTCACCAGGCTGTGTAATGTAGCCTGGTGGGAACTTACAAAGTGCGCATGAACTGTTTGGTTGGCCCAAGGGGACCGGCTAAATAGTTCAGGCACACTTTGGGAGGGCAAACCACTCCTTCCCTGCTCTGGCCAGCCCCGCCCTGCAAATAAGGGCCTGAAAAATCTAAGCCAATTTTGTCTCATGGTGTCACTGGAAAAAGAATTGAATTCAGTGGAGTGTCAAGAGTTCTTCAATGTTTGTCACAGATAAGACATACATAGCATCCGTCAATGACAGTTTCACTTGGAAATCTAAAGATTGCCAACATTTCTTTTATTTTAGACATTTTTATGTTTTCATGGTAGAAATAACCCTGATGAGCCATCAATTTCAGCTCCTTTCTCAACCTCTCTGGAGGTACAAATAATTAATGCCTCATAATCATGTTCCCAACAACTCATTAGAAATTTGGGAAAATAACCTTCAAATTGTGGTGTATTTATTATGGGTACTGTATCGATCCCCCTGTTTCTGACCCTTGTCTGGTTAATAATTAACTAGCAGCCATTCAACTGCACAGAAATCCGTTATCTGATTAGCCACACAACGGCACAGAAGCCCGTTATCTGATTAGGTCATAGCGCATGCCATCATTAGGCAAGCACTATTCCTCCAGCCCCCTAATAGGCATACGGTGTTCTCAAAACAAATCAAACCTACCACGATCTGGGAAATCCCCACAGCCATTGTTTTGATTTAGCCGAGAACTTCAGTAAAGAATGTGCGAACGATCAAGTTCGTATGACATCCTTATTGACGTATTTATGTCCATCCTTACGTCAATCCCGGCACCTTTCAGGTATAAATAATACCGACATTGCCTTAAGCAAACACACGAGGTGGTGACAAGATTGGAGCAGCGAGACTTGCCGAGGAGCCCAGCTGACAGCGAAGCCCACAGACACTGCCCCTCCTTTCTGACGCGCTGAGAGAGAGACGCTGCCTTTTCTCCTGCCGAGAAATCCAGCTCCGGCGCTTCCAAGCAGCCCTCGCAGGCAGCTGGAATATCAAGACCTGAGATAGAGATACCAGCCCTCCAGCCTTCTAAACTCCCAGGTACTGAACTGAATCATCCTTTGTAGAGAATTCTTGAAGCAGACCCTTGGCAAAACAAACTTAACTTAAACTGCTACTTATCTACTCCCGCCACGTATTAGGCTTAGGTCAGGTACATTGGGGTAGGCGTAGTTAGAAGCACCAGTTGAGTACGATTAGTCAATGTATATATGTATGTATCTATTTTATCCATTTTAAGTATCATATGGATAAGAAACCATATCAATGCTTTTACAGTATTATTTTATAATTCTGTTATTACTGTATGCACTTTACTTAACTCTAAGTATTGCAATAATAGCGATTCATTTCTCTTGTATGAGAAAAGAGACTGATCAATAAATAACATCTTTTTATTGAACACGCCCGTCTCTTCCTTTTCTCTACAATCTGGTGAAACTAAGAATGCACTGAACTGACTGAGTAAAATAAGTTGTCTTTTGTTTTCACACGACTCTAGAGATACACTCTTGATTAGGGGAGAGCAAAGTTGTCATGTTCTATGGTTGTCACAAACTAAATCCCTTCTTGTCTATCCAGGGAAGTTAAACTCCTCCTTGTCTATTCGAGAAAGTTTCTAGTGAACTCTGAGCTAGCTGGCAAACACTAAACTTTAAGTCTAATATCGACAGTAGAAGACCTAGTTAACCTCTGTCCTACGTCTATACTATTGAAGATATTATTCCAATGCGCAGAGCCTATTGGGATGATAGGAACTACACTACAAAATCACCTGACAAATGGCTGCTGTCCGGCCACCCATTAACAATAAACTGCTTAACATGGAGGTATTGTCCACCACATGCATAAGCATCATTTCACTCATCTTCAGAGATCTTTGAAGTGCACTCACCAGCAGCTTTTATTTCTGCCACAACACACTCAATATCATCATAATCACACTTGTCTGTCACATCTTCCAACACCATGCGGGACAAAAAGTCAGCACAGAAGTTTTTTCCATACTTTACCTCAAAACCATATTCCTGGAGTTTAGGCAACAATTTCATGAGATGTGCTGATGCTTTGTTGGAACCATTACCTTCAAGAATGTTAACTAGGAGTTTGTGATAAGTATATATTTCAAACTTACAACCCCATATGTAAGATCTGAACTTTTCAACACCCTGGGACAGGCCAACGCCTCTCTCTTTATGGTGCTATAATGTGTCTCCAACTGCTTTAACATCCTGGACATGAAAGCTATGATTCTCTCTTTTTCTGACACCCACTGACCAAGTGTAGCCCCCCCCCAGACCAGTAAGACTGGCATCCACCATTATGGCTCATTTTGCACCAACCTGAATAGTGCTTAACGTAGGCGCATCCACAATTAGCTTCTTGATATTCCCAAAAACTCCATCCAGGTCACTAGACCATATAACTGTTGTACTTTTCCTAAACAATGCCCATAGAGACTCGACAGCTTGAGCATAACCCTGTGAAAAATTAGCGTAGTATTCTGCTAACCATAGAAAAGAATGAAGGGCATCTTTTTCTTTGGGTGATGGCGCATCCTTAAGAGCTATGATGAACCAAAATTTAGGTTTAATCCCACAAGCATAAATTGTATGCCCCAAATATGCTAACTCCTGTGTGTCCAATTTACATTTACTGCATCTGATGGTCACACTAGTTTGATATGACACAGTTAAAAACTTGGGCCTGATTTAGATGTTGTCGGACAGGTTACTACGTCACAACGGTGATGGATATCCCGTCAGCCGAAATATAAATCCCATTATAGCCCATGGGATTTATATTTCAGAGGACGGGATATCCGTCGCCGTTGTGTCTGAATAACCCATCTGCCAACATCTGTATCAGCCCCTTGTGTAAAATCTCATTATACTTTTCTATACTGTCTGCAAAAACCCAGAATGCCATTCAGTTGTGTTGGGGCACCCTGAATTTTATTAAAAAGTGTGTCCATTCATTTTTGATAGACGCTTGCGGCGTAAGCTGACCCAAATGGGAGCCTAAGGCATCTGTATGCCGAAAAAGGGTCACAAATGTGGTAAACTCTTGCTATTCTATTGTTAGAGGTACCTGATGATACGCAGACCATAAGTCTAAGATGCAAAAACATTTTGCCCACCCACGTTGGTCAGTAAATCATGTATCTTAGGAAGGGGGTGACAATCAATCAATATATTCTTATTTAAAGAACGCAATTCAGTACAACATCTAACCTCCCCTTATTTCTTACATGCCACCACTATGGAGAAACCCATTGGGACAAGGTGAAATAATGCCTTAAGAACTCACATTTTTATAGCACTTGTTTAAGTTCATCACTTACACTCATCGGTACCAAACATACCTTATGTCCCAAAGGTTGAGCATGCAGTTTTAACCGTATATGGTGCTCAAATTCTCTGACCAACCCAACATAATCTGTGAATATAGTTTTTTAACTGACTTGGGATGCCTTTGACGTCCTTAGCATGTGAAATATCTGCACAAACATCCAAATACAATACAAGCAACTCCCCCAACACTACAGAATTCTCTGCACCAGATCTGACATATGTTGTAAATAGCTTTTCCTGCTTAGTCTGTTTTCCCTGTCTCTCATTCAGAACTTTGCTGTGTTCCTAATGATATGATTCTACTTGGAATTCCTATGTGGTCAGTTGGTTCCTGGCCAGATGGTGTTATGCTTATTTATTCTGTGCTGCGATTAAATCTTATACTTTCAAGATTCTACCTGCTTGATTCATCCTTCAAACGTACTACATTTTGGCGACAAGGACTTCAACTTGTATCTGGCCATCAATCAGATAATCAGCGGCGCAGCGGAAAATGAAACGGAATATTTACAGAATAAATTGAGCAATCACTACAAAAACGAACTCCGTGTGCAGAAAGACATTTCTTCCTCGTTTATCTGAAGAGCTAACATCGCGCATTTATTTTCACGAAGGTGAGCGCTTTGGAAACATTGACATTGTACGAGTTTTTGTTTAAATGCTTTGCCTACATTGCCTGGTTACCGTTCAGTCGTTACTTGTCTGCGTGACCTGCTTCATTGAACCGGCGTCATAACAACTCGGCAATCCTCTCGTGCAATCTGTTTCCTGATGCTTCCACTGTAACGTCAAGTACGTCATTTCGTATGTGACATTTCACCTTTCTGACGCTACTCGTCAGACGCTCACGGCCATCTTTAATCTCCTGGTATTGCGGTGATTCGATGAGTCCTTCGATAGTGTTGACAAGTTCTTCACATTGTGCAACCTACATGCATTAGCGCTTTCATGGATGCCTTAATGAAATACAGGAAACTCACTCATACTGTATTTTAACTGTTGTTGGTGTGGAGAATTCCTTCTACGTGTCAATATTTTCAATATTGCATATTTAAGTAAGACTATAATTTGTCATTCAGAATATATATATTTATTTTATTTTTGATATTAACATATTCTGTTTGATTTCATGATCTTTTAGTCTTTATTTTCACTAAAGTAATTATGTCACAACAAGTTAATGTGGCACTCCCACCTCAATTTCTTTGCGAACCTGGAAATCCCTCTACTGCCTGGGAAGATTGGATTGTTATGTTTTACAATTATATTGAGGCATTATATGGGGAGGATTTTTCCCCAAAAAGGAAAAAGCCACTTTTGATGACAACTCTCGGCAAGGAGGGTCAGCGAATTTTCAAGTACTTACCTCAAGTTTTACCTTCTGGTTCGCAATCTCCACTTGATGAATTCAAAGAGGCCATTGCTAGACTTGAGACTAGGTTTGCAAAAGAGGAGAATCTTGTTTTACAAAGATTTAAGTTTTACAAAAACAAACAGCGTGAAGATGAATCCATCGATGACTTTGTCGCACGTTTGCGAGAACTCTCAGTCAAATGTAGTTTTGGTCAGATGACTGATGAACTTATTCGTGACCAACTCATTGTTCAGTGTAACAATCGGAAAATACAGGAACGTTTGTGGGCTGCAAAGAACCCCACTTTAAAAGTTGCTATTGAACTTGCGAAAATTGTTGAGGAAAGTGAAAAATGCATGAAGGAATTGCAAAAGAGTGGTCTTGACCTTAAAATTGCAGAAATTTCCAATAAGGTTGTGGTCTCTAGTGACAACAGTGATAGTGAAAGTAGTGCGGTTGCTCTTCTTAGGAAAAAAGGGTATGCTTTACAAAAAAAAAAATATGAGTCAACGGTACACCAATTCACAACCTAGAGTGTGTTCTAAGTGTGGTAGCAATACTCATACTTCTGATGCAAAATTTTGTTTCGCTAGTAATAAGGAGTGTTTAAAATGTGGTAAACAAGGTCACTTTGCTAAGATGTGTAAAAATAGAAGCAATTCTAGAGTGACTGTTGTGAATGAGTATTGTGAGTTGAATCGTGATGTTAATAAATTGCTTGTATTGCAGGATTCTATTTGTGCTTGTCAAGACAAAAGAGAAAGAATTCCCAAGGCTGATTTTATTATTGATAACAAGTCTATCAGTCTTATGGTTGACACTGGTTCTAAATGGACCATTATTCCCATGTATTTAGTTGAACTTCTGTGGGGTCAAAAAACTTTTTGGGAATGTGATATTTTTCCTTCTGGTTATCAGGGCGAAAAAATAGACCTCCTTGGGTATTTCGAGAGTGAAATCCTTTTTAAAAAAAGATCTACACATGGTAAAATTTATGTTTCAATTAACGGCCCAGCTATCTTAGGTCGCATTCATCAGTATGATCTCCACATTGTGGTAAATCCCTGAGCTGAAGAACCTGTGATGGTTGTGGGTGATTTTACTGTAAATGACATTCTGTTAAATTTTAACCGTGTCTTTAGAGAACAACTAGGAGAACTGCAAGGCTATTCTCATAAGATTATGTTGAAAGAAGGTAGCATCCCTGTTCAACACAAGGCAAGAAGGGTGCCATTTGCAGTAAGGAGTGAAGTCAAGGCGGTTCTGGAGGAAATGCTTCAGGGAGGGATCATTGAGCCTGTGGAAGCATCCCCATGGATTTCTCCTGTGGTTATTTTCCAGAAGCCTGACATCTAAGAAAACATAGATGACATACTGATCTTTGGCGACTCCATAGAAGAGCATAATAATGTTCTTCAATGCGTGTTACACAGAATTGATGAAGCTGGCCTTACGTTGCGAAAAGAGAAGTGTGCATTTTTAGTTAGTGAGATTGAATATTTGGGTTTTTCTCTCTCAGCTGATGGTGTTAAACCTAAGAGGAACTTATTGGAGGCAATTGAACTAGCTCCTTCTCCAGTGGATAAAGATCAATTGTGGTCCATTATGGGCTTAATTGAATTTTATTCCACATTTGTGAGAGAAGTTTCTAGTAAGACTGCTCCTTTGAGGAGTTTACTCAAAAAAGGAGTGAAATTCTCATGGACCAATGAACAGGAAACTTGTTTTAATTTTATTAAAACTGAACTTTCTTCTGCTAGTGTTTTCACACCATTTGACATTAAACGCTCTTCAATTCTAATGGTGGATGCTAGTGGCGTTGGTTTAGGTGCTGTTCTTTTTCAGCGGCATGGGAACGAAGAAAAAACCATTGCTTTTGCTTCTCGACCTTTGACTGTGTCAGAACGTAATTATTCTGTAATTGAGCGTGAGGCTCTTGCTGCTGTGTGGGGTACCTACTATTTCAGGACCTATTTATGTGGCACTAAGTTTGTGTTGCGTTCTGATCACAAACCCTTAGTTAATATCTTGGCACCCGGTGGTACTGGGAAGGGTTCACCCAGATTGGCCAGATTGGCTTCGCGTCTACAGGATTTTCAGTTTGATGTTCAGTTTGTTCAAGGGTGGAAAAATATTCAGGCTGATTGTCTGTCCCGACTTCCCATTCAGTACAAGGTTTGTGGGAATTCATTCATGGAGCCTCAAGATGATTGTGCGATTGCTTTTACTCAGGATGTTTTGTTTCTTTGTGCGGAGTCATTTTCATTTGATGAGTGGTGTAAAGGAATGGACAGTGATGTTGTATTAAAACAAGTTGTAGATCTTATCATTAAGGGATCTAGGAGAGAGAGTACTGTTGAGCCCTCTGTGAGACCTTTCATTAGGGTTCTAGACGAATTGTCTCTTTCTGATAACAATGTTTTAATGAGGGGTGACAGGTTTATACCTCCTTACTCACTTAGAAAGAAAATACTTGATTTAGCTCATGAGGGACATCTAGGCCAGACTCTCACTCAGCGAAGGGTGAAGGAAAATTTCTGGTGGCCATCTATTGATGCTGATGCTGTGGAGTGTGTGGTGCGTTGCAGTTTTTGTAAGGAGGGTGAGAAACGTTTGAAGGTGGTTGGATCTCAGAATGAGGGCAGCATTTCTTTTGAAAATCTCCCTTGGCATACCATTTGTCTGGATTTTATTGGGCCTATAAATGAGTTGCCTTACAATCAGCGCTTTGCGAGTGTAGTTATTGACTGTTTTTCCAAGTGGCTCACCGTTCGTTTTGTCCGGGAAATCACTATTGATTCTACAATCAGTTTTTTGAGAAATGTTTTCTTAGATGAGGGTTTTCCTTCTGTGTTAATAACAGATAACGGTACACAATTAACGTCTGGGAAAATGGTTTTGTTCTTAAAAGAGTGTGGTATTCACCATAATCGGACCAGTCTGTATAACCCACAGAGCAATGGTATATGTGAGAGGGTTAATAGGTTGGTTAAGGGCATTATACAGATGTCTGTTGAATTTGGTTGTTTTTCTAATGATAAGGATCAAGAACTTGTTTGGGCCTATCGTTCAACTCCTCATAAGCATAATAGCAAATCTCCTTTTGAGTTGATGCATGGCCGTTCTCCTGTAACCAAGTTAACACCTTCTTGGTTAAGGAATTAAGACAAAGTTTCTCCTGTGAAGTCTTCTTTTGATAGTGTTTCCTTACCAATTTCTGTGGGAGATTTGGTTAAAGTAAAGCCCGGAAGGTTCTCTAAGGGTCTTTTAAAATTTAGGGGTCCTTTTTGTGTAAAGCGGGTTTTTCCCCATTTTGTTCTTCTTGATAATGGGGAGAAGTGGAGTTTTAGAAGGGTGGCTTTATATAGGAGTCATTCTAATGTGTCTGTGAAGGATGCTCTACCTTTCTCCGACTCCTCCAACAATGGTTATATGTTATCTGCCCAGTGTGACTCAGATCCTGTTTTTTCTATCTAGTGTAAGGGGGGAGGCGGGTAGTGGTGATTCTTCCACATCTTTCCACTCTGGTGATGCTGTCCCTACTTTTGTCTCTGCTTCTACACCTTCTTGCTCAGGTGATGCTGTCTCTGTTTCTACATCTTCACATTCAGGTGAGGCAGTCTCTACACGTAATAATGTTGGTAGGAGTGCTCGATCTCGCCGTCCACCTGTCTACCTAAGTGATTACATTCATTAGTCGTTCTTTTATTTTATTTTATTTTATGGTTTCAAGGGAGGGAGATATGTTGTAAATAGCTTTTCCTGCTTAGTCTGTTTTCCCTGTCTCTCATTCAGAACTTTGCTGTGTTCCTAATGTTATGATTCTACTTGGAATTCCTATGTGGTCAGTTGGTTCCTGGCCAGATGGTGTTATGCTTATTTATTCTGTGCTGCGATTAAATCTTATACTTTCAAGATTCTACCTGCTTGATTCATCCTTCAAACGTACTACAACATATAACCCATTCTAGATAAATTCTGTCAACCATTAATATTTCTGCCCTTAATCGCGACACATATCTTTGTCATAGTGCATCTAACGAGACATTCTAGAGTGGACAGGAAATACCCCAACATATCTCTATCCTCCTCCGCAAGCCCTTTAGTATTTACATCTTGTTCAATGAGCACAACATCATTATTCCAACGTCCATAAAAGTTTGTGTTAGTCAATATGGCGTTTGGAGACCCTGATCAGCCATGACCTGTAATTTCTGACCTCCAATTAGAGCTTCACATAGAGGTCCCTTAACTAGCTCCACATCCTTAACCATATTACATTCAGCTGTTGAAACTAAATTGTTCAACATGTCAGCACATGTGCTCACACTATCAGAAGTTTCCACGCTACTGTTTTTCATAGGAGCTCTGCTGTTTTTGCGAACCATTTGAAAACGGCCTATTTTGTTACATGACAAACATTGTTTCCCAATGGCAGGACATCTCAGATTGTTTCCAATGTGATTCTTTTAACCACACCTAAATAATTTCAGAGGCATTTTTTTAAGAGACTGCTGTTTCCATGCCTTACCCCGTGCACTAATAGCATGCACTGGTTCACAAGTTTTACTATCTAAATCGGAAACTGATAAAGAATTTACGGACTTCTCCCTATCTAATAGTTTGGATGGCACAATGGACCTTTCAAATCCCCTTTGCTTAGTCAATTGTTTAAATTAAAAGGGATTTCTACAACCTAATAACAACTGAAGACAAATGAGTCCCTTATATAAATGTCTACATTACATCCAAACCCACACGTCAGTGCCAACACTCTTAATGCCGGCACATATTCCTTAACACTTCCATCCATATTATGTTTATGTTTAAAAAACGATGCCTTTCAATCAGTATTCGTGGTTCTTCTGAATACTGTTTATCAAAGCATGCAATGGCTTCTTTGTAATGATCCCAATGGCCATCATCACCCGGCTGACTACTAGGCGGATCTATAACTGGTAAATTGTCAAAGACTTGTTGTGTTGTATGCCCAGGACAATTAAATTGAATTGCAACCTCACGCACATGTTCCAATTTTGTAGCATCAATAGATAACAAATAGTTCTTGAAGATTTTCAACCACTGCTGCCATGTAATCATTGCTTTGCAGAAACGGTGGTGGTTACCATAGTAACAAGATTAAAATGGTATGCAACGTTTACAACGAAATTTTTACAACGCACTACCATTACAACGCAGGTATTACCACGCATACCATTACAACGCATTGCGCTGGGGGGCGCTCTAGGGTAAGTAATAAGTTTAATTTTCTATCCAACACCTTCCCTAGTGTCCACGGGGACTGGAGTTGGAATAGAAAATTATACTTACCACTATCCAGCACCTCTAAGCGCTATGCGTTGTAACGGTATTCGTTGTAAATACCGCGTTGTAAAGGTATGCGTGGTAAAAGTATGCGTTGTAACGTCATACATCCGATTAAAATATAAATATTCCACCCAAACAGAAGAAATCAATAAAGAAGTATAAAAAAAATCTGCTCTTTAAAATGTTCAAGTCATGGAGGCCAAATGCTGAAAGTTCCACACGTATAAGCCACAGTACCTTGAAATAGTCCCATTAGGTTGTGATCAATGAATCTGATATTTAGGCACCATTCGAAAGCCTGCACTGCCTTCGGATGCACCTGAGGGTGAGAATTACTCACTGTGTCAATGAACTGTACGCGCTTACCGGCAAAGACAGAGCACGTCTCAAAAATTAGCTCTGCATGAGCATGCACATCAGCTGTCTTCACAAGCACCTGACGCAAGACCTCGCCTTCCTACTCTCAATTGGGGAGAGCTGGAGTGCAATCAATGATCCACAAGTGCTTGCACAATACACCTTCTGGCCACGTGCAGGGAGCGTGATAAGTGCAGAAGAGGATACGTGACCAGTTTTCCAAAACAGGTCACATGCACATTGCGTCCCTCTTTGACCTCACAAATGCCTTCAGATCGTTGAAAAAGTGGAGGTAACAATGTACATGTCTTGCTCAGTCAGCGATCTTTGTTGCAGCTCTGTGTGATGCTAGGAAATGGCTGAAGCACAATCCAGCTTTCATCAATGTTCCTGGTCGGTGGGTCCAAGTTTAATACTTCTTGCTAATATATGGAAGAAGACTCCAGGCCAAAACAGGTAATAAACAGGATTTATTCAAGAGAATAAATGCCCACAGCCGAGAATATCCGAGCTGATTCAACGAGCAACAGAGAATGATTGTTGCCTCTAAAACCAACCCAATGCTCAAGAACGCAGCATACTGGACCATTTACAAAATCAAACGTGAACAATATAATACCTAATACAACAGTGGCTCTAAGAAGGACTCCGTTTACAAAGTGTCCCACAAGGAGATGCTGTCATCTTGGAAGTCATCCTCTGTTAGCACACTGGGAGGTTTTGCAAAGTTGTCCAAGCCAAAAAGGGTTTTGGATCCAAAGCAAGGTCCTCCAGTGCATCAGAGATGTTCACACTATGGCATAATGGGTCTCTTTGTTAGAATATGTAGGAAAAGACTATCTGACTCTAAAGTAAAATGTGTAACTGAGCCTACTGTGAGTGAATCTGTTGAATCAGAAGAAATTATAAAGATAGAATATGTCTTGAGTGTAGGTGACTGTGTTCTGATGATAGATCGCAGCCTGAGAAGTAAGCCTGTCTTGTGGCTGATTTGTGATTACCATTTATTATTATGGGTGGAAAAAATTGTGTTTGATCTGGGTAATGAGCTGAAATACTTGATAAACACCACAGGGAGTTTTTTAGACGAGCCTATTCCAATGGCAAGTTTCAGGGCCCTGCTTTTTAAATTTAAGGGCAAAGAAGCCTTGAGTGAACTATATTTAGTGGATAAGGGACCTTACATATTGTTGTGGTTACATCCATGATTATAAGGCATAACTCTGGGTACTAACAGATTCATACAGGTGCTAATTGTGGATGCTGCTGACACATTTGCCTGGGCCTTACAAGAAGAATTTCCCAAGGTGTTTTCAGGGTGTGTTGGGATGTTGGAAGGCTTTTTCCACAGGTTTGTGGTTAAGGGGGATTATAGGCACTAGAAGTAGGGTTGCACGGGGTGCTGAAGCACCCCTAAAAATACAATGCTGAAGTTCAGAAGGTGAATGAGCGATAAAGATGCCTCTAAATTTTGTTTTTATTTTGTTACTAAAACCAATTAGCATGCAACAGTATAGCAATGAAGTATAGAGGGGACCACAGACAAGAAACATGGGGAGAAAACTGCTGTTGTGCAATTGTCATGTGTCCCAGTATTTCAAAGATACAGTTGATATCCGGGTGCAAGATTAAGGTATCAGATTGTGATGGGGCGTTGGCACCCATATCAGTTGGTCAGGAGTTTTAAAGGCAAACGTGATTGTTACTTGTGTCAATCTGCGTGATTTCCTCTACAATGTCGGAAGTTGTCAGGGAGTTAAAAAAAAGGTTGGCAGTTCAGCGGGATCAAGAAAGCCTCTAGATTGGCCGTCCTTTGTGATCCACATGCTGACGGGCTCAATGAGCCCAAATTTGATGTCCCATTTTCTCAGTTGTGCCACAGTGCCAGCTTGCAGAATCTTTAGTGGGCCAGGCAGGAGAGGGGCCTCAATCCCTGCATCGTCTAACAGCTTTCCCAAGTCTTTGCTGCCTCTGAGCGCATGCTAAGGAGCTGGACTGTGCTACAGCGAAGATCATCAAAGTCAATGTGCAGGAGCTCAAAAAGAGGCAGCCTTCTTCATCCATGGCATGACTCTACCCCCAGCGCTTTAGAATTTTACCAATAAAGCTGCATATATGGAGAGATAAGCTGTAAGCCCAACTGTTTAGAAGTGGAGGTTGTGTTCTCCGTATAACCACCTGCATACTAGGTTGTTGTCTTATTTCCTTTTTGTTGTGACACTCATTGTGAACTGGGGTCCTGCGACGGGGCCACCCTGCTCCCAACCAAAATGTATGTGCTTGGTACCATGTCTGTGACATATTGTTAAAAACGGTTTAAATAAAATAATAGAAGTGTCAAAAAAGACATTAAAAAAGCTGCTTATATGTGCAAATTTACTGGACATTTCAATGGAAAATGATATGTTTGCAATTGACAGTGAGCTATGACATCATGCTTTAGAAATATGTTTCCGACAATTTTCTCCAAAATGCACCAACAATTACACATTACACTCTTGCTGAATGGTCATCTCAAGATGGCCAATGGGAATATAAGAGATTAAACCAAGAACATTGTAGAATAATATCCAATACGTTGTAGTAAAAGGTGTAGTCCTTTATTTTATTTAATCCAAGGAAAATGTACACAACAGGTGAGTGCCAGGGAAACAGCTTGCTGAAGTCCGGCTCCACAGTAACTGCCCATAGAACCAGAATCCAGCATAACTAATCATTCCACCACACTGGCACCACGAGCTACTTAAAGAAATACACAAACAATAATTAATACATACAAATACATAGCAAACTAATACATAGCAACCTAACAAACATCTTGGTGGATAAGTTTCGATTGCCCAGAATCAATGAAATCTCCTCTATAGACCTGTCCTCAGCTTACCACCAAATACCCTTACATCAGTCAAGTAGGAGCCTTCAATCTTTTTGAGTGTTAACAGCCTGTATGTATGCCCTTGAGCCTCACCGCAGCAACTGCAGTTCTCCAATCGTTGATATATGAACTATTTAAGAGTTGCTGTGGTGTGGAAATATTTACGGATGTAATTTTAGTCATGGATAGGTACAGGACAGAACACAATCAACACTTGTTGAGATTGTTGAAAACTTACGATGATAATGGTTTACTGGAGAAATGAAAAAGTGCAAATTTGCAGGAGGTCTGTGATGTATTTGGGAAAAGAGGAGGGCGAGGCTGGAGTACTGTCAAAAAAGAATTGGTTGATGTCATTTTGAATCCCTATACACCAACTTTGAAGGCTGATATGAAATCTTCCTGGGACTTATTAATTTGTATTCAATGCTTGTGCATGATTTTGCTATTATGGCACATGCCCTTAGACAACTTTTAAGGCAAGACAACTGTTTGAATGGCATAAGAACCATCAAGAGTGTTTCACATCTATTAAAAACTACATTTCCAGGGCCACAGTTTTACAAGGGTTTGATCTGCAAACCAGTTCTAGCATACCAACCTGTGCATGTGGGAAAGGTCTAGGAGCTGTGCTTACACAAGTAGATACAAGTGGGAAGAAGGTTATCATGGCCTTTGCCTCACGCTCCTTGTCCCCATTAAAGAACTCTACTCCATGCGAGCCACTCTACTACTGGCTTGCATGTTGGGTATGGACAATTTGAAACAGTATGCGACAGTATTTCTGGGGATCTGAATTTACGTTAGGTACAGAGCATAATTATAAATCCCTTGTGAAGGTGATCACCACTTGCAGACTCCTCAAAGCCTTGTCCCACATTGCCAGGAGTACCATGCCTCTTTTTGACACTAAGTACAACGTTCAGTATGTCCCTGGGCTGAAGAACAGAGTCACTGATCTCCTGAGTCATGCACCCTTGCCCCAGAAACTCTATGTCAAAAATGAATTAAACAATATTGCTATGGTAAGTGTGGGATGCAATGGCGGTGGGTCCATTGCCAATGAGGAATGGAAGGAAGCTTAAGAGAATGATAATGATTTTTGATGGTAAATATGTTTTTGGATGAAGGATGATCTGAGACGAAGTGCTTAAGTGACTGGATTAGGTGCTGTAGGGAGATGAGAAGGGAATTGGTGTATGACGGCGGATTCTTAATGAGAAGTGGACAAGTAATACCCCCAGTCACCTTGAGGGAAAGAATTTAGGACATTAACCATGAAGGCCATGAGGGTATAATAAAAAAACAAATTACTTGATAAGAATCAGTATTGGTAGCCTGGTATAGATCGTTGTGTAGAGAAGAAGGTTTGTGAGTGTTTGGAGTGTAGTTGTAGAAAAGAGTCGCAGCATACAGATGAGAAATAAGTTTATTAGAGAGCAAGCTGGAGGCACTCAAATGCTTCCCAGTACTCTTGCCAACTGTTGTCCTCATCCTAACATTCCAGAACTACTCCCATGGTAATCAGCTAACCTGGATACCACACATCCCCTTCTTAACCCCTTCGCCGTGGCACAAATTTTGCCGCAACGCGGAGGTGGGTTGGCGGGTGAGCTCGGCGCTTCCGTGCTCGTGACGGAACCACGCCGTCATGAGCCATGGGCGTCGCGTGTTCATGACGGCGTGGTTCCGTCAAGGCCCCGCCCGCTCATTAATTCGCCCGCACATGCCAGAATTATTGCTGCGTGGGAGGAGCAACAGCCGCATGACGGAACCACGCCGCTATGAGCACACGCCACGCATGGCTCATGACGGCGTGGTTTCGTCATGCGCACGCAAGGGGTTAAAAGTACAATTAGTAATACAATCAAAATACAAATATATAATCAAAGCCTGAAAAAAGAACTAAGGCTAGAATGTAAACGGACATTGACCACAAACAAATTAAAATAAATTACAGAGCAGTAAAGTTGATGAGATAACTGTACAGACGTTTATCCTCATCCCATTAACAAATCTTGAAACGTTTTTGAAAAGGCAGTAAATCTTCCCACACAAGTGGAGACTCCAGCTACTCTAGGTTCAGCGGATACATCATCGCCATCACCCATTCCCTCCCATCCTCATTGTCAAATTTGTAGATAAGAGTCACAGCATACAGGTGAGAAATACGTTTATTAGGGAGCAAGGCAGAACTACTCTCATGGTAACCAGCTAACCTTGATACCACAGTAGCGACTCAGATAAGTCCCTGGTCTTGTTATGTCCCTCTCTTAACGCATATACCTTGATCTGAATGTCCATGAGAAGCTATGAACATAGATATACTAGGAAACAGTTCTAGTTCTGATGGCGTGGCTACGAATGAAGGTAGAAGCAGGCGTGGTGTGTCCACAGCGTTGGCGTCTCTGAACTTAAGTAAACTGAATCAGCTTACTTAAGTTCAAAGACGCCCGTCCCGAGGGAGAACTAACGGACAATCATGTCAGTCAGCATGACGTCGGACGTCATGTTGACTGACATGATTGTCAGACCAAGAGAAACAGGCAGCAGCACAAGTGCGCATGAGTGGGGACGGAGGGCGAATTTTTGCACCGTGCCCACTCATGCGCACTAGTGTCTGCTCTGCTGGCGCATGCCCATTAGGAGAGCCAGGGTTGAGCAAAGGCTCAAACCTCGGTCTCCTAATGGGCAGGCGGGCGAGTAGTAACCATGCCCTTAGCCAATCCTGGCGCTGCGGGGAGCGCCAGGATTGGCTGAGAGGGGTTGCCACCTACCAGTACACTCCAGTGCCGTTCGAATCGTGAAGGCGCCAAGGGGAGTGAGCAGAGGTGGCGTGGACCGGCTATGGTCCCACGGTGGAGCGCGGAACGAGGAAGCAAGCAAGCCTACTGAGGTGAGGAAGATTGGAGCTCTGAGCTGCAGTTTCAGTGGTGACGGTCAGAGTTCATGATTATGTTCACTATCACTACTAGTGATAGTGAAAATAATCATGAACCGCAAGTGTGACTGCCATCCTGGTAACAGAGGACGCCGCCTGATTACTGACTTCAGAGGGAGACGGACGGGTGTTGTTGCAACTTGTGAGCCGACGGCCAACCCTCGAACCTGGTTCACCTGAGGGGAACCAGGTTCGAATCTTGGCATAGTCAGTTCAACATCCTGTGATCTGGGCACATCACTTAATTACCCAGTGCCCGCCGCAGCTCTTGAAAAAACTGGTGCAGAGTGCAATGCATACCAGTCCTAGTGCAGACAGAAATGTTGCTTGAATTCAGGCCCGGACTGGCCATTGCGGGCACCGGGCAATTCCCTGGTGCGCCGCAAGGGTGGGGACCGGTTTGGGGGCCCTGGGGGCCGATTTTGTTACAGGGCCGTTTTTGCAGCAGGGGGGGCGAGCACTTTGCTATGGCCGGTTTTCGTTCCCAGTCCGGCCCTGCTTGAATTTGGGCCCTTTTGGCACGCACCTCTGAGAAACGGACAGGCTACTGCAATGCTTCTCGGAGGTGCGTGCCAGCAGGGCCTAGCTTCAGAAACATTTCTAGCTACAAGAAATGTTATGTTTCTGAAGCTAGGCCCTGCTGGCACGCACCTCCGAGAAGCATTGCAGCAGCTTGTATGCTTCTCGGAGGTGCCTGCCAGCAGGGCCTAGCTTCAGAAACATAACATTTCTTGTAGATAAAAATGTTTCTGAAGCTAGGCTCCGCTGGCACACACCTCTGAGAAGCATTGCAGCAGCTTGTCCGCTTCTCGGAGGTGCGTGCCAGAAGGGCCGAAATTCAAGCAACATTCCTATCTACAAGAAATGTTATCTTTCTGAAGCTAGGCCCAGAAGACCCTGCTGGCATGCAAGAGGCCCCCAGCCTTTCAGACTGGACAAAGCCAGGTTGGTTGTGCAGAGTCTTGCCCTGATGACCTCCAATAAATATTTGAAATATTATTTCCATTACATTCATTTTTAATATGGGTTATGTGTGAGACTAGAGTTTACTGCAGACATGTGGCAGAAAAATGTTGAGTTTTTTCCTGCAACATCCATAAAAAAGTTTCTTATAGATCTAAACAGGACCTCACAAAGAAACAAGCATTTACAATGCAACGGTCTCGCCTTTGCAAAAGTTAGAGCTATTGGCATTGTAAATGACAAAAATGTTATGTATGTGTTGGTTTTGGAAACAGATAAATAAATGGCATTGTCATTTACAATGCCAATAGCTTAATCTCTCGCAAATTCGAGACCTATTGCATTTGCGCACACACAGAGCCACACACACACACACACACACAGAGCCACACACACACAGAGCCACACACACAGAGCCGCACACACAAAGCCACACACACACACCCACAGAGCCACACCCACAGAGCCACACACACACAGAGCCACACACACACACACACACAGAGCCACACACACACAGAGCCAGACACACACACAGAGCCACACACACACACACAGAGCCACACACACACACACAGAGCCACACACACACACACACACAGAGCCACACACACACAGAGCCACACACACAAGATTAAACCTCAATTCAGACATTATAACGTTTACTCGATTTTAGAAGACAAACCACTCTATAAGAGGGGTATTTATACAACATGTAAGGGTATACATATTCTAGAAGGTGTGTTACACAAAATTAAAAAATAGCATGCGTGATGTGAGGCTGCTTACATTTCAGCGGTAACAGAGCTGCGCAAATGTCAACTAATGCGAGAGTATCACGTATACAATTATACATTCTGACGGAGTGGCGCGTCAATAGGATTCGAAGTAATTTGCCTTTGACAATGCAGACTAGACTAGTTCACAGAGCTGGAACTATACAGGAAAGTTACAACACCTTCGAACAGCAATCACCCCACTGCGAGCCAATAACTGCACAAAACACGCCGCGGTCAAGGTCCCCCGGGTCACTTTAAAGATGGCGAAGAAATGAAACGAGCAGAGCTGCTTAACTTTGCAGCAAATGTAGCCAGGGCCCCCCGCTGCTACCGAGCCTCCGTAATGCGTGTAACAACCCGGCCGTCCTGTAAACACGGCTCCCATACGGGGAGGGGTGGGGGTCACCCGCCCTGAGAGAACATGTGTGTGTGTGTGTAGTGCCCAGATGTGCAGCAGCAGCAGCCGGGCGCACTGCCGCCCATTCCTGCCGCATGGTTGAGGAGTTGTGACATAACGTAGCACCGGATGTTCGTGCAGGTTGGGGCCAGGCACAAGACGGGGATATCTGGTACAGCCACAGGTGTGTAATAGTGCAGACTAGGCGTTTAGGCAGGGAGCATTCAACAGTGCAGGCACGGGGTGTGAGAGTGGAGGGCGTGGATGTTGCTAAAGCAGACTAGGCGTTAAGGCAGGGAGCATTCAACAGTGCAGGCATTGAAACTCGCAACAAACATTGGTAAACCCAAGCGGTGGGGTGGCTGTGCAGTAACAGCAGGTGGCCCATCCCTACATGGTGGTGCGGGTGCATGCGCCATTTTGTGGTACCCTAGGGACTTGGAAACCAGACACACTGATCCACTCTCTTACAATATCTGGGTAGAGGCATGGGGGAACCAATCATCGGCATAACAAGGTGGAATAGACCCCAATCCATGAAAACAAATTAAGATCCCGGGCCTCTTAATTGAAAAGACAAAACACAGCTATAATTGGGGTTCAGGGGGACCCTCACACCACCTGCGTCACTTCACCTGAGCCATAGAAGACAAGGCTGCCCTCCTCCTGGCGCCATTTTCTCCTCAGTGCCGAATATTGAAAAGCTGTCCCTCTAACAACCCCCAGCCCTCTAAGCCCCCTCAATCACTGCCAGGCACCGGGGGCCAAGTGGGTTAAGCCCACCCAGCAGACGGATCTTCGGAGGTGAGCGCAAGGGGGGAAGAGCAAGGCACTCCGAAAATCCGTCTGTGCCATGACATGGTGTCTGCGCGGCCCCGGTCCTACAGCGCCGCGACGTGCAGGTAATGAGCCCTCGAAGAGTGATCTCTGAAAGCCCGAGGCCTGCGCCGCGGGAAGGGTCAGGGTGAAGCGGGCGGGCTGGCGACAGGGATAGATTTAACAAGGTAAGGCACAAATAGGATGCCTGTCACCCGGAGAGAGCGTCTCCTGAGAGGGATCGGAGCGGCCGGGAGCCGGCGGTGGCAGCGGAGGAGGGGCTGTGGAAGGCAGAGCCGCTGTCAGCACCCCCGGGTACCGTTCAAATATAGAAGAGTGCACTCTTACCCCCAATCTCACCGTCGGCTCGAAATATAACTCAACACAGGCCAAGACATCAGGCTTTTGAAAGAAGGGTGAAATGGCGCGAAGCCAATCAGGCGCATGTCTGCGATGGAACAAGATAAAATTGTGATTCACGGACTAGAAGATGGAGCGAGATAAAAAACAAGACATCAGCGGTAGTTGTTTCGCCGTGAATGGATCCTGCTGGCATAAAAGGTTTCTTATCTTCTTTATGGAGCCATCTGGACCCATAAAGAAAATAAGAAACCTTTTACTTCAGCAGTAAGTCAATGAACCCAATCTGAAAAGGACGGGGCTTAAAGAGAAAGAAGAACGTCACTAGGACCTCTTCTCCAATGGCTGGCCACCGTTCAGAAGGCCAGCCAATGGAGAAGAGGGGCGGGGCTTAACCTCGCTAGTGATATTCTCTCTATCTCATTAAATCTCGCCAGCGAGACTGCGCATGTCTGCGCAGCCATTGCAGGCTGAGACCTAAAAACGGGAGGGTGTCACAGAGATTATTTGATTAGTGAGCTGCTACTGTGTTACAATATTTGAAACACACCTAACTATACCTGAATGTTTTGGTGTATACACATTTCGAACACAGATTTTACGCCTCACCATTTTCAAATGTCACCAGCCACCACTGGGTAGTAGCTATTATTAGTCCCAAATCACACAGTGAGGCGGGATGCAAAACCCGTATAAAAGTTACTTACACTTGAATTGATTGGTTTCAATGTTTCTGTTGACATAATATCCACTCTCAATGAAATTAGAATCAATGGCTTCCGTATTACATTTTTCTAACTTCATTAACTTTTATATTGTTTCTCATTGGTAAAATAATTTAATTGTTTATGTAATTTACATGTGAATAATTCCCAGTGCATTTCAGACTGACTGTCCATTTTTAGGGGAAAATGTATTAACAGATGCTGAAAAAAATAAACAAAACCAGTGTTAAGTGGAGGGGTGAAAAATGTAAAAGGAGGCCTTTATGGTAATGGAAACTCCAGAACAGAGAGGTGAAAGAGTTATACACGTAAAGTGAAGGATGTGTATTCATGTTATTAGTCAGATGAGTTTATCTCATGCTATGAAAGAACTGTAATAATAACGGTTATGAGTATAGTTTGATGTTAACATGCCATATCAGTGATACAATGTTATGTTGCTATATTCTCTTGTACCTTTAAGAGCTCATGATGTGCTCTTAGAATGTATGAGGTCATGGTTGGAATGTGGACTGACGGGGTTGAAGGGTGGCAGTTATACTGAAGTGGATCTTGGGGACTGAGCTACCTCCTGGCACTCACCTGTATTATTTAGCTTATATAAATAAAGCTATCAACTATTCCTGCCTGCGTCCCATCATTACAATTGGCGACGATGGACAAACGAAGGAACCCATTTATAAAAGAAGAAAATATTTTATGGTGATTTTTACCGATTTGCTTAATAAGAGAAAATCAACCTTAAGTGTGGACACCCTCGAAGACTTAATCTCCGGTGGAGGGAATCACTGTGGACACGCCGGTGTATGTGGAAAAGGTAACGTAAAAAAAAAAAAAAAAAACAGACTTCATTGTCTTCTCTAAGTTGGCCCGGTCGCATGATTTCCGTTGGGGAATCCTCCGAGCAGCATTTTTCAAAGGGGGAGCGAGACCCAGCACGGGCTGCGCACAGCTGTAGCGCGAGAAGGGAAAGCTACTTGGAAACACCGGATGATGTCAAAGATTAGAGGAAAGGTCCTAACTACGCGAGGCCACGTTGCATGACCTTACGTGGAGGACATTTTGGATTACATTTCCTGTTCCACCGGAGCAACGCGAGTGAGGAGAAGGTTTCTGTAGAAAAATCTGAACAGAATGACGCAATGAAGGGAAATTAACGGTGACTTTATTTTTTTTTTCTCTTCTCTTTGGTAATTCCTCCTTATTGAATACATTACTCGTGTGAAATCCAGGATATATTGGGCGCAGAGGGAAATTATTGTTTAAGGCAGAACAGTTTTTTTTTTATACAGGTGAGGCAGTCGGGCAGGAGCAAATAGACTTGCTACTATTCCTCTAGGTGTGTTATATCGAAGTATTTAAAAAAAAAGTGTAGTTTTATGTGATGGACCAAGGTGATACAAGTGAAGCCAGTGGAAGTACGAGTATAGTAATGGCTCAACAGAATTTTACGATTAATGCCCCTGAACCTTTTTGGGCAACTGGTACAAAGCCGATTATTAAGTGGATCGAGTGGAAGGAGTATTTTGTAAACTATGATGAAGCGATCGATGAAGAAAAAAAAATGAAACCAGAGCAAAAGAAGAGGATCTTGTTACATTCATTGGGCCCCATTGGTTTAAAAATTCATTCACGCATGAGCAAGGTTGAAGACTCGAATTTGGATGTTTTTGAAAATTGCATTAAGGATATGGATAAGTATTTCGCACCCAAGGTATGCATTGGTGTAACGAGACATAAATTCTTCCAAAGGAAGCAAACGAAGCAGGAGACTGTTGATGATTGGGTGGACGACTTGAAGAAACTGGCTATTGATTGCAATTTCAGGGACTTGCATGATGAACTAATAAGGGACCAACTGGTTATGCATAACAATAATACTACATTATAGGATAGGTTATGGGTGAACGGCGATGCGCCTTTGGATGATGTGTTGGCCATTATGAGAAAAGCAGAAATGTCGGGCAGATGTTCATTGGTGGTTAAAGAAGCAGAAGAGGATAAGAGCGCAAGTGCAGTTTGTAAAATACAAACCACCTACAAACCACAGAGTAAATTTCAACCAAACTTACAGGGAAAGGGTTTGAGTCAACCTTCTAGATTTCAGAAATTTGATGTGAAAAGGGAGGAACGTAGATGCTATCGATGCGATAGCAAGGAACATTTAGCATTCAGCAGAAATTGTCCTGCTTTAAGAAAGAAATGTTCAATATGTGGATTATTAGGTCATTTTAGCAAAATGTGTCGAAGAAGAAGCAATGTTAAATACATATGGGATGAGGAGAAAATTGAACAGGTGGAGGATGAAAGTGAATGTGTGAAAAATGTGCGGGGCAATTATGTGATTAATATTTCGGAAGAGTCGTTACAAGGCAAACCCTTATGTAATATCTCCTTGGGAGGTGTGATTGTGGAGGTGTATGCGGACTCTGGGTCTCCCTACACTATTGTCAATGAGGATGTATGGAAGAAGAATTTTGTTGAAAAAATTGGAGGACAGTTGTATGAGTCGGATATTAATCCCATTGGGTTTACAGGCAAGAGGATTGAAATGCTAGGTTACAGATGGCTAACATTTTTGTTCAAGGGGAGGAACACAAGAGGGAAATTATATGTATCTAAGGTTGGGCCGTCAGTAATGGGGTGGTTTGACCAGAAAAATTTGAACATCATCCTAGACCCCAATAGTGAGGAGAAAGTGTTAGTGGTGGATGAGCAGAGTAAATTGAGTGATGTTCTACGCAAAGAATTCCCTAGAGTGTTTGGTGAAGTGTTGGGGAAATTACAAGGTTTTGAGAACAAAATACAACTTAAGACTAGCGCGATGCCTAAGGTTCACAAGGTGAGACCCTAATCAGAGAGGAAGTAAGAAAAGAGTTGCAAGGTCTGTTAGCAAAGGGGATCATAGAAGAGGTGGAGGCGTCTGAGTGGATTAGTCCTATTGTTGTCGCACGTAAGCCTAATGGCAAGATCCGGCTGTGCATTGATTTACGCCATCTTAATAATAACATTATTGTGGAAAAAGTTCCATTACCGAAAATTAATGAAATGGTTTCCTTGCTTGATGGTGCTACATGGTTCTCAACCATAGACCTTTCAGCTGCGTATCACCAGGTGGAGTTAGAACCGGAGTCAAGGAGTCTTACGGCATTCATCACGCCGTTTGGTTGCTATCATAATCGTAAAGGAGCTGCTCAAAGTACCCCATTCACCGTCCTCCAGTGTCCCATCGGTGGACCGAAGTAATGACCTAGCCACGTACTTCAACGATAAAATCGCCCGTATACTAGTTTCCCTCCCCCCTCCCGGGCCCACCAGCCACTTGGACAATTCGACACCCCCCAGTCAAACCGAAAGTCATCCTCGTCCTCAACTTGAGACATTCAGGCCAGTAACATGTCTGGAAGTCGAGCGAACCATGACCAAAATGAGAAGTGGTTCACCACTTGATGCGGCTCCCATCAGATTCCTCAAAACCGTTGCCCCTGTCATCGTTCCCACGGTCACGGAGCTCATTAATAGCTCACTTACCCAGGGATCTGTCCCTGCCAGCTGGAAGAGCGCGGTGCTAAAAGCACTCCTTAAAAAACCTCAGCTCGATCCAGCAGACATGGGAAACTATCGACCAATTTCTCTCCTACCGGCAATCAGCAAGCTAGCTGAGAAACTGGTCAACAGACAATTGTCCCAGTTCTTTGAAACAAACAACATCTTACGGGAATCCCAAACTGGTTTCCGCCCGGGCCATGGCACAGATACTGCCCTCCTCGCCGTCATCGAGGAGGCAAGGCGCATACTGGATTCAGGAGGGTCAGTGGCAGTGATCCTCCTGGATCTCAGCGCAGCCTTCGACACAGTCAACCACCGTGTCCTCCTCCATCGGCTCGCGGCAGCAGGGATCACCGGGACGGCACTTAGTTGGACAGAATCCTTCCTCACCGGACGCACGTTCCAGGTATGGGACGGCATCTACCACTCAGCCACCCTCCCCCTCACAAGCGGGGTCCCGCAGGGATCTTCCCTGAGCCCGACGCTGTTTAACGCATATATGGCTCCCCTGGAAGACGTGGTGACACCATTTAACATAAAAATGGTAAGCTACGCTGACGACACTCAACTGGTCGTCTCTCTATCCCAACTAGCCGACCACCCAGAGAAACTGGCGAACTGCCTTACCCAAATACACAGCTGGATGAGTGATTCATCACTAAAATTAAATGGGTCTAAGACCGAAGTGATGCTCCTGGGAAAACAATGGGCAACCATCCCCCCAACAGTCTGGCCCGACGTATTCGGAGAAATCCCCTCCCCGAAGCGTGAAATCAAAACCCTTGGAGTATGGCTCGAACCGGAGCTCACCATGAAGACGCAAGCGGCCAAAACTGCTGGCACCTGTTTTGGGCTCATGCGCACCACCCGTAAGATCCTCCTATTACTTCCTCCTCCCTCTAGGAAACTTCTCATCCAGGGGCTAGTTTTGTCCCGTCTTGACTACAGCAATATGGTCTACCTGGGCGCCCCAGAGGCCACCCTGACTAGACTACAGCGGACACAGAACGCTGCGGCCCGTCTGCTCACGAACCTTCCTTCGAGAGTGTCAGCAAAACCAGCCCTCAAGGCCTTGCACTGGCTCCCTGTTCGCCAAAGGGTGGAATTCAAAGCCATGTGTACAACACACAAACTTATCAACGGATCTGGCCCTACTATCCTCAGCAGCCTGGTCACCCCCTACAAAGCATCCATATCCCTCCGTTCAGACAGTGAGCACCTGGCCAACGTCCCCAAATTCAAAAGGACCCGCACCGGAGGCCGACGATTCTCAGTGCAAGCGGCCGTGAGATGGAATTCCCTCCCACGCACCCTCAGACTGGAAGCCATCTACCTGACCTTTCGCAAAAAACTGAAAACGCACCTATTCCCGAAATAACTGTTCCTCCTCCCTCCCTCTCATTACAGGATAAACAATCTCCTTACAGCGCGGGGATGCCCTTGGGTCACCAGGCGCTATACAAATCGCTAAAATAAAATAAATAAATAAATCAGTTCAAACGGATGCCTTTCGGGCTGGCATCAGCTGCCGCTGTCTTCCAGCGATTGATGTACAGATTGTTAGGGGACATGGAGTTGATCTCATTTTTCCAGGATGATATTTTAGTTGCTGCTAAGGACCAGGAAGAACATGATGTCAAGTTAAGACAGGTTTTGAAGGTGTTGGAGAAAGCTGGGCTTACAGTTGAGTTGTCAAAATGTAAATTTAGTCAGAGGAACGTATCTTATTTAGGTCACATCATTAGTGAGGAAGGGGTTAGGCCCAAGCCAGAATTGATTGAGAATATCGTGAATTCGGGAGCACCTTGTACTAAAGAAGAGGTGAGGGCATTCCTTGGGATGGCGGAGTATTGTGCGAAATTTGTGAGTAATTTTGCATCTAAGACATTTAACATAAGGAATTTACTGAAAAAGAATGTAAAGTTTGACTGGACAAAGAGTTGCCAAGACGAATTTGTTAGGATGAAGGATGATCTACAACATGTCAATGCCTTAGCTAGTTTTGACCCTAATGCTGAATGTTTGTTGACAACTGATGCCAGTGATAAGGGTCTGGGGGCTGTGTTAGCACAAGTGGATGGACAAGGGAAGGAAAAGATAATTATTTTATTTGCTTCCAGAGCACTGTCACCTGCTGAGGTAAGGTACCCTATCATTGAGAGGGAGGCGTTTTAGTGTGTATGGGCGTTGGAGCACTTCAGAGCTTTTGTTTGGGGCAAACCTGTGGTCATTCGCACGGATCACCGACCATTGGTGAAAATTTTGTCATCTGAGGGGATTTCTGGAGCTTCAGCAAGAATGGCCAGGTTATCCATGCGCATGAGGGAGTACATATGCAAGATGATTTACTTACCAAGCAGGGACAATCTAGTTGCAGATTGTTTGTCTAGGTTGCCTTCTCCACTTGAAGAGTGTGCAGATGACCCTTGGGGCGCTTTTAATGTGGCTCTAGTGCATGATTCGGGAGCTCCTGCCATTAGCAATGAGGAGTGGTTAGTGGAGCAGGAGAAGCATGTGGAACTCAAGAAGGTTCTAGAATATATCTGTAAGGGGTGGCCTAAGAAATGTTTCAGAGAAGATGGGTTAAAAGCCTTTTGGGAGGTAAGAATGGAATTATCTCTCGAAAAGAATGTACTTTTTAGGGGCGATAGGGTCATTCCCCCTGTTTCGTTAAGACAAAAGATTTTGGAGTCATGCCATGAAGGGCATTTTGGAATTGGTAGGAACAAAGTGATTGTTAAAACTATGTTTTGGTGGCCAGGGGTTGATAAGGATACAGAGAAATTTGTAAGGAATTGTAAAGTTTGTTGTTCTGCTGACAAGACTCTCAGAACTCTGAAACCAAGCATGAGTGAGGGATTGATTCCTGGTCTTCCTTGGGATACCATCGCTGTTGACATTATTGGACCTTTGGGTGCCATGAGTGAATTTGGTTTGGTTGCTATTGACTTATTTACTAAGTGGCCTATTGTGAGGTTTGTTAATAAGGCGGACACCGTTTCTGTTTTGAAATTTTTAGATAACATTTTTATCATGGAAGGTCTGCCAAGTTGTATTCTCACTGACAATGGCGTTCAGTTTCTATCACATATGGCTGAGGAGTATTTTCGGAAATGTGGTGTTAAGCATAAAACTTCTGCTTTGTACAATCCTAGTGGTAACGGCACTGTCGAGAGATTTAATAGAGTGATCAAGGGGGTGATTCAGGCTGCTGTTAACAAGGGATTGGATTGAAAAGTTCAGGTGCAGAAAGCTGTGTGGGCTTATAGAACTACGTCACAGACTGGTGTTGGTCTCTCCCCATTTGTCATGATGAGAGGAAGGTTGCCTAGAAGCAAGGTTAACCCTAGGTGGTTGGTGGAAGGGAAAGTGTCTATGTGGGCTCCTTCTAAAGTTAAGAAGGACCTGGAGCTGCTCCACGCTAAGAACAAGAAGTATTATGATGCTCATCATGGTACGAAAGACATACATATTGCTGAAGGAGACTGGGTGCGTGTGAGTAAGCCTGGGAAGGTACCGAAGGGGGAGAGTTGTTTTGATCCACCAAAACAGGTTAAGGAAGTGTTGAGAAATGCTGTAAGACTAAGTGATGGGAGAGTGTGGAACATGAAAAGTATTGCTATTAATCCTGAACAAAGCAATATGGAGGGTGCTGAGGTGAGTTGTGAACGGAATGGTTTTGATTGGATTGAAGATCACTTCGAAAATAGTTGTTTGCAATCCCAACTTGCGGATGTGGGAAACAACAGTAAGGGTGTCTTAGTAGACTCTTCTGTTGTCGGTTCGTCCGTTGGTGAGAAGGGGGGAGGGGTTGCTGGTAGCGATGTTATTTCTGATAGTGATGTTATTTCTGAGTCTGACGCTAACAGTGGCGGGGGAGGTTCCGCCGCTGTGGGAAGGGAGCATGGGAAAAGAACTTGTAATTTACCTTCATGGTTTAAGGACTATGTTACTTAATGTACTGTGGTTTATCAGTTCTTTTCTTTGTTTTTTTTTTGTTTTATTTATTTTCTTTTCATTTTCTTTTCTTGCTTCTTTTGATTAAGGGGGGGGTGTTATGTTGTTATATTCTCTTGTACCTTTAAGAGCTCGTGATGTGCTCTTAGAATGTATGAGGTCAGGGTTTGAATGTGGACTGACGGGGTTGAAGGGTGGCAGTTATACTGAAGTGGATCTTGGGGACTGAGCTACCTCCTGGCACTCACCTGTATTATTTAGCTTATATAAATAAAGCTATCAACTATTCCTGCCTGCGTCCCATCATTACATACAATTACTAAAGAACACCTCATTTAATGAAAAATGTTAAATATTGTGTGCATCAAACTGTAAATTAGGCCAGTTGTCGAGTACCCTCAAACGAGAGTTAAAGTTCACCAGTGAATTAATAAACAGAATTGTGATGTCAATACAGAAAATGTCATTAATCTGTAAAAACTTTGCTGGCCTGAAAGTCACGCTTACCTGATGAGTGTGTGCAGTGGGAGTTCCCGTGGCAAAACAATAGCTCCTCTGGCTGCAGGAAGTGCAGCAAGAGCGTTCACATGGTGTAAAATGTTGAAATGAAAAGTGAACCTGAGACTTGGGGGCCCTATTGTGACAGCCAGACCACGTGCTGTTAAACCCAGCGTATTGCAAGTAAATCTATATGTTAGAAATGGCGCAGCGCCCATATTCTAACACTCAGACATTGCGATGTTAAACCTGCTGTGTTGCTGGTGAAACCTCATGTTAAACAAGTGTAATATGGTTAAAGTATAAGAAAATTACAAAAGATATGATAAAATAAATTAAAATAATAAAACAAAAGCAGCCGAAGTAAAAATTGATGTAAATGCGATATCAGATATAACTCCTTGTAATAATTGTGTCAGCCATTTTTAAATGAGTTCTCAGCACCGGTTGCGGTTTTGAACTGAAGTTTGTGCACATTATAAGGTAACTTTTGTGAAAAGCATTCTGCAAGATGAATAATAAGCATTATGAACAGTTGTTGAAGTCTTTGCAACATACATAATCATACAATTGTCATTATTCCAAGATGTAAATATGAAAAAAATTTAAACCACCATCATTTGTTCTATCGTCCAAGTAACAACTCAATTCGATACGATCATTCAGGCCCCCAGATGGCTAGTGTCTAGTCTTTTTATCCAATACAGTTCTCTCTTAGCAATCTATTTCTTTGTGTGCAATTTGGGATTTTCTTCAATATATTAAATGGTTTGAAATTTAAGTTGAGCAATCTAATGATTATTTTTAGTGAAGTGTACAGCTTATGGGGATTTTTCTTAGTTGTGACGAATATTACTTTTGTGTTCACTGATATGTAATTTGAGCCTCCTTTCGTCATCCCTAAGTATAATAAGCCACATGATCACTTCAAAGAGTATATGCAGTTGTTGATGTTTCAATCACTACTCTGTTTCAATTTGATTGGTGTGCCCTTTTGTCGATGAAACAATACTGCACCCTTAATGATGTTGTTAAAGTGTACAGAGTAGTTCTGGCCTGCACACCTTTGTTGGAGATAAGGTATTTTATGTTCTTGGAGCGTTTGTAACCAAACAATGGCCAATCTTTGAATAAGGATCCAAGATTCTCTCTGACCGCTCCTTCCAGGTCTTTGAGGGTGACGTCGTCTCCCCTAGCAAGCCCCTTGACTGTGGGGTGCCGCAGGGCTCTTCCCTGAGCCCTAAGTTATTTAATCTTTACATGAGCCCCCTAGCTGAGATCGTCCGCCCCTTTGGAGTGAAGATTGTCACCTATGTGGACGACACCCAGCTAGTGGTGGCACTCAACCCCCTGCAATCCCCATCCAACGGTCTGAAAAATTGCCTGTAGGCAGTCGCTGAGTGGATGACATCTTCCAGTCTCAAGATGAATGGGGTCAAGACGGAGCTTATGCTTCTTGGCAACCCCATCTACAACACCATTGACCCTTTTTGGCCCTCATGCCTCGGTCCTGCCCCATTACACAAGGACACGATCAAAAGCCTAGGCATCTGGCTTGACAAGTCCCTCAATTTTAACTTCCACGCAACTGAGTTGTCAGCCATCTGCTTAAGGCTGCTTAGGCTCCTGCGAAAAATTCTCCCCCTGCTACCTTTTTAGGCCAGATAGATAATGGTCCAGGGGTTGATCTTATCTCGTCTGGACTTTGGAAATGCCGTCTACCTAGGCACACCACAGGCGACCTTAAATAAGCTGGAGATCATCCAAAACTGTGCAGCAAGAACTCTCCTTCAAATCCCCCGCCGACTCTCAGTCAAACCCAGACTAAAGGACCTCCACTGGCTCACAGTGAGGAAAAGGGTCGAATTCAAGGCTATGTGCATTGCCCACCAAGCCTACTGGAAGAAAGGCGCTGCAATCAACCAGTCCCTGGTAACAGCCTATCACCCAACCAGACAGCTCAGATCCAAATCCGCCTTTCGGGTCATAACACCAAGGGTTAAAAGAGCAAGATGTGGAGGCTGCTCGTTCTCCTTCAACTCGGCCAGACTCTGGAACTCCCTTCCCATCCAACTCAGATCAGAACCTCAACTACTTTCGCAAACTGCTAAAAACCCTGCTTTTTAACAAACCAGAATAGCCCGAATGGTTGCTCATTAGGCCTGTTGTCCGTAGCGCTAGGACGCCCGAGGGTAGCTACCGTGCTTTATAAATGTTCTTTTCATTTCATTTCATTCAAATCAGATTACATTTGCAGAATGTCCCGTCTGTTTTTAATGATGCTTTTTCTGGCTGGACTTTTTGTGGAGAAAGTAGACACAAAGTATATTCTCGTGGAAGGGGGTTTATGTTGTTTTGATAAAAGTTGGTCTCTTGTTTGTAATTGTAATCTTTGTAACAAATGTTGAAGAGTTGGTGAGCTGTAACCTTTTTGCATGAATCTAGTCATCTGTTCTTATAATGTTTGTAAATCCCGTCATTCAGATTTGATCTTTTTCATTCTTGCAAATTTTGAAAATAGTGGATGCTGTTTAAGAGATTCCGGATGGAAACCCGTGTAGAGCAGAAAATTGTTCTTGTCAGTGGGTTTTTTGTATATATTTGTAATGAATCTCTGATTCTGGATACTCAGTAGTACATCCAAGCATGGAAGTTGCTCTTGATTGATGTTATGACTGAACATAATGTGTTCACATTTAAAATTTAGTGCTCATATATAGTTTTGAAATCTATCTCTAGTGCCATGCCTAATCACAAAGATATCATCTATGTACCTGGTGTACATTACTATACCTTCTGTCCAGCTTTCATTGATATAGATTTATTGGTGTTCGAACAAAGACACAAATGCCCCAGAAAACCCCATTAATGTAGCACTGATTTGCAGATCAAATCTATTTTGCCATCCGAAGTAGCTATAGTTTAATGCAAAGTGCACTGTAGTTCTGTATCACAAGGTAATATCAGGTTTCGTAGTTTATTAAAAAATCCAGTTGTGTCTTTTAAGTAGGATGGTGTCTGTTGTATCAATGGTTGGAGAAATTGATCAATATATTTCCTGATAGGTTCATGAATTGAACCACATCCTGAAACAATTGGATGAAACCGTGGGTTTTGTGCATCCTCGTGTAGTTTTGGGAACATGTATATTTATCTGTGTACAAAGTGGAAAAGTGGTTGTTAAGAAAATCTTAGTGTTGGTACCTGGATCAGTTGGTACTGATCCAGGATAATTATTCTGCTCGGTCTATGTGGTTTCCACTTTAATTTCGTAGTATGCAGATTCCATTATTACCAGCATTCCTCCCTTATCTACTGTGTGTATAGATAACTCTTGTTTCTTGGCCAAAGCTGTGACGGTAACCCTGTCTTTCCTGGAAGATCCTTCCGATATTACTGTTAGTTAATGTATAGATAGCTTGGTTGAGGATAGATCGCAAGGTTTTCGCCTGGCTCCTTAAATTCCAATGTGTTGTTTCTCGATTTTTTTTTCTTTTGACTCTCCTGGTTTTTCTGAATGTGTGTTGGTTTGTTGTTGGATGCAGGACTGATAGATCAAAAGCTGGGCCTGTAGTCAAGTCAAGTCAAAGTAACTTTATTCCATTTCAAAAGAATGCCGTAAAAGTTTATAAAATCAGCATTACAAATTATGATCCCAGTAGTCTATTTACAAAGCAGCATGAGAGGCAATTCATACGATTCAATTAATTAAAAGAATGAAAGGAAGAAATACAATCCTTAAAATAATTCATCTGATAAAAATGCAATCTATATTACACGGAGCTTAATACCATTACATTGTGCAGATCCCTCCATAAAGCTACATCAATACTTAGGTTGTGTGATGGAGAATTACACTGTTCGGGTTCAACTACAATATCTAATACCGTTTCCTAATAGCCATTGCAACTTTAATGTAGTTGGAAACCCTAGTACATATATCATAAGTAGCCAAAGAGTGTAAATAATTAAAATCTTCAATATAGGAACATGGCCCGATTTATTTTAAACTCGGAACTAAAACATTTCCTCTAGGCTCCTTCTAGAAGGGGCAAAACAGAATAAAGTGCAATGTGCTCAGAGCTACCAAATTATCACAGGGGCAACCCCTTCCATGCTGATGACGGCCCCCAGCCGTCATGCACTACAGTGCTCGTGTGCTGATGACGGCTGGGGCACAGGAGCGGAATCGGCCCAGCATGGACAGTAAAGATGCAAAACCCCTAAAAAAGTACGTTTTCTGGAGAAAATAAGAAATGCAATCTACTTTTTCGCGTTATTTCTTGTGGAAGAAAAGTATTTGCCCGAAAAATGTCTTACAAACATTTGCAGCTAATTTCATTAGTAGGCAAAACTTTAGGAAGTTGACAAACTTTGCAGTCGAATTTTACTGGGTTGCAATGCAAAACGTTACCAGCATGCATGGCATGTCTAGGAGATATAACTTGGCACGCCCTTCATTTTTATATGGGTATCTCATAATTTATATGACATACTCATACTATGTATGAATTTGAAAATGTTACCATGAAAAATTGCAGAAGGACCTCTCATGTTTAATGAAAAACTATACAAAATCTGAAATACGGGATGCTTTTTCATCAGGAATGATATTCTGTAGGAGTGTCCCCATAACTGTAATGTTTGATCCAGAGCTTTAAGTGGGATGAAAAAAGTGTGTATGTGTGGGGAGGGGTAGCTTTTAAAGGGGCGTTGCATGTGCAGTTATTGGCATGGCTTAACCATGTTAACTAAATTTGTGTTCCCAGAGTGTGCTACCTGGTTGATATTTTGGGGTCTCTCTGAGCTTTGTTATTGCATCCAGTATAACACAGCAAGTGAAGTACATACACCCAATATCAGCATGCACTGCTGGCTTTGTCAATTGTTGTCTGTCTGTACTCTGGAAAAAGGCAAAGGATTGGATGAACATGTATTCTGAACACCTTTATTTAAAAAAAAGTTTTTATTTCAAATACTTTATTGAATTTTAAATAAACAAAAAAAATAGGCACTGTGAGAAACTCGCACTGCCTTCAGCCTCAGCTCTCGACCTCTTAATCATGGCTGCTCTAGACGCCTGGAGGCAAAGCATGCATTGAACAAGAGCAAATGTGCTGAATGAACAAAAACAAAATACAAAAGCACAACATCCTGCCAATAGCTAACCCTCTAAAGCAGTGCAAGATTAAGTAAAACATGTGAAATATAACCGAAAACTAAATAATTGACATGGATTATCTGAACATTTGTTACATTAATTGTTCAGAAATCCTCAGTGTTTTCCCAGTAGAGTTAAGGACATGTATATGGGGCCTGATAGGGGTCTGTTTCAATGTACGTTCTAAATAAAATGCTATTGGGTCTGAAACTTGGCGGGACCTGGCCCACTTAAAGCCCTAGCTTGAAACATTTTTAAGTTTTTTCAGTATAGCAACTGGCAATGTTAATGAGTGCCATTTAGAGTGATGGTGCATTTATTCTCTCTCACTACGGTGTAAATCTAGCTGGGTTCTGGCCCAACTCAGAACTGCACATAACCCCCTTACTATAGAGGTATACTAAGTAACACTTTAGAAAATGCAATATAATGAATGCAGGTCGGGTTCTGATACCAGTGAAGCTGAATTAGGACATGGCCCATTGGTGAGGTATAAAGGGAAGCTTTGCATCATCCCCTATTGGAAATCTGGCAGAGTCCCAATGGCTGATTTACGGCTACGGGAAATGTGTCAAGTGGTCTCATTTGAAAAAAGTCATATATAAGCTAGAGGACCAGATGCCAGTTCCAGATTACCAAATAGGCAGCACCGGCCTATTGGTCCCACTACATTTAGTGGCCCACTGACAATATATCAAAATAATATTGATTTCATCTTGAAAGAAAATTCCTATCAAGCTTTCTTAAATTATTTCCAAAAGACTGAAAAAAATTAATCAGCTCAAAGAAACGAAAACTTTACATTAAAGACTCTGTAGAGAAAATACTGTATGAATGTAATGTACCCATTGAATATTTAAAGTTTTGTAGATTTATTAATATTAAAAAATAATATTTTTTGTTTGATAACATTAATAATTGTTAATGTTTAGCTTTGGGTAATAATACTGGTTTATTAAAATCCGTAGTTGGTAACATTATAAACGTATTAATTGATAATTTGCGATGTGGGACCGACATTTCAACTGCCTAGGGGCCTCCACAGGGTTTAATCTGGCACTGCCAAATGCCTACATTTTTTTAAGTACTGTGGGGCAAATTACGGTAGATGCTCTATGATTGCAGATGAGACAATCACAATACTTTGTCGGGCTGACCGGGGTTGACAACATGCCAGTCAGGACTATGAGCCGCCCCGTCTTCCGGCTGCCTGAGTCAGTGGCGTAACAATAACCCCTGCAGGGTTGGTGGCCCGGAGCTCGAGGGGGGCCCCCTTCGGCACTGTGCACGGGCAGGCCTGAGAGCTTCAGACTGGGTCGGGAGCCTGGCCCAGCCCTGCCAAGCATCATGTATTAGTCTAAGGCATTTAAAGGCATGTCGCGAATCACTGCAATGAAAAAAGATTATCACGCATATTGGGCGCCTCTCCATTTGTCAAGGCGCTTTGGAGTCAATTCGGCAAGTGCGCAGCCAGAGCTTTGCACATTTTAATGTTTCCCGTACAAGCCAGGCCCAGAGACAGGTTACTATGGTTGCCATGGAATTCACCTCTGCGCACAGATTGCTACATTTTATTTCTAGCATGCCTTTTGTTACATCTTGTCTGGAGCCGGGACCCCTGTGCTGCTGCGATTAAATCATGCTCTCTTTACAGGATGTAATAGGTGGTGCCATGAGAGCCCAGATACGTAACAGCAGGGTCACTGCCACACCCAGGGGACCACGTGTACCAGATGCACGGACGGCCATCTCAGCAGCATGTTGAGAGCCAGCTCTTAAGTGAGAAGGTAAGCGCTGTGCCCAGAGTTCTGCTCAGCCCTTTCTCCAGGGTTGGGTGAACTCTAAGCAGAGGGCACACGTTGCAGCCTGGACTGGACATCCTGGGTTTAGCCCTTAATGGATCTTAAGGGGTCAGGAGCCTCTTACTTTGGATAATGTGGATGGCTAAGATGTCTGGAGAGAGACAGAAAGACTGGTCTCTTGAGATTGTCAGACAGAATATTCTCAAATCGCAAGCCATTGTTAAAGAGTACTATGACAAAAAAAGGGCACCAGAGAGGTATCCTTAGATCTTAGACAGTAGGTACTAGTGTGAAACTTGGCCTTTGTTCAAGGACGAGGGATAGTAAGTCTTTCCAAGCTATGCAAAGTCACTGAAGTGTGTCATTTTAGCTGTTGTCAAAGTGTGCAAGAGAGGGGAAGGAGTTGTCTGTGTTTTAAGTTCAGATTTTAAATCTAGATGGTGTGATGGTGTAGCGGTTCTGGGTTGTAGTCCCACACTCATGTTTCCTCTCCCTCCCACACTCCGGTTTCCTGTCTCTCCCTGGATCTAAGGACTCTTGTGATAGATTCAACTGGTGTTCTAGGAGCTATATTGGATGGTCGTAGTGATTATTTTGATTCTGCGTGTGAAGGTTCCAGAGGCTTTGGCAACGAGGTCTGTGTTGTTGTTGATCTAGCCACATTGCCTGTTGGTTCCATAGCAACGAAATGTTGATGGGCTGTTGAACTTCCCAAAAGGTTTAACAATTTTGTTGTGAAATTGATGAGTGGGTTGACTTAACGCCCTCTAGGTTGTTGTGTGTTTCTGGTTGTTGTATTTTCAGGTGTTCCTGTGTGTCTTCCTTCCTTCCTTCTTCATTCCTACCTCCTTGTGTCTGTTTGCCATTCCTTTTTGTTGAATTTTTAAGGGGGAAAATGTGTTGTGTCTGTCTCTTATCTTGTTGTCTAAACTCCTGTCGAGATCATAACATGGGCAGTGTTGTTTGTTCTGAATTGGGAATGTTTGAGTTGGAATCTCTCCAGCTGGGGAGATATTTACTGGGAGTGGTGGGAGCAGCTGTACCTCTGAGTTCTTGCATGAATAATAACTAAATGGAATAAAATCTCCTTTCACTACTGAGAAGACTACCCTCCTACATCTTTCACAACACTTTGAGGATTATTATCCTGGCTGGGGCACCTATTCTCAGTCAGGATATGAGTGACAGAAGATGTTACTGATGGTCCCTTATAGTTTTTTGTTTTAACTAAAAATGATCCGTTTATTGGCATTTTGTTGTCTTTGGCTTAGAACCTAGCTCATATGCATACTCAAGGCATGAGGTTATAGAAGGTCCCACAACTATGACATTGTAATGGGAGGAGAGGTATGAAAGCATCTTCTTCGAGGTAACTAATTGAAAAGAAGCAATTCCGTAAACATGTATTTATTTAGCTTCAAGGCTCATGTTCCATCAGAAATTAAGCCTATGTTTTTTAGATGTGGCTTAGAAAAAGCCTAAGTTGACTCGCCTGCCTTGTGCAAGAAAATTGTACATGTGTCTTAAAAAAGTGCACTCCACTGCCTGGGCTGGTGGACCAACAATTTACTTTGTCGAAGTTATTTTCCTTCCATCCTTTCTCCCTCTGTGTAGCCATCCTTGTGTGCTTAAACTGTGTCTACAGGTTATTGTAATTGAAAGTGAATAGTATATTTTCTTTGCACCAATAACAACTGTAGCCCAACTTTAGTAAGCTTTGATGCACCGCAGAAACCAAAGTTACGCGGCTTTGTTTCAAACAGACAGAGAGCAGGAAAACCACCTGATATACTAAAATATGCCATTATTTCTCTCTACCCTTGTGGCAGCGCCCTTTTGGCTGCCTTGCACCATGTACATACCATTGCACCATAGTGAAAGGATGTGTGTGTTTGTTTGTGTGTGTGTGATGCCTCGAACAGGTTTAACACTGGAATGGTATCCTTAGCTGCAGCTAATGAAGGCTGGGGCCTACCAATAACGCAGTAGGTATAACTGGGCATGCCTAGTCACTTAGCAGGTGTCTGGACAGGCCATGTCTGGCCCTTGGGTAGCAGAATCTGGGCATGCATGTCTGTAATATCTTGCTTGCCAGACTGAAGAGATCCATTTAATCATGCTGGTCCATTGAGCTGGAAGCCATTCATACATGATTAGGTATATTTTGGCTCACTTGGTCCTTGAGGAGGTATAGCTGGCCTGCCCTGCACACTGACCAGCTATATCTTGTCGTGCATGCCATCTTGGAAGGCATGTCTGAGAAACAGCCGAGCCAGGCTGCATATCATGTCCAAGTATATTGGGACACTCTCTCTTAGTCAGCCTGTAGCCAGGGCCGGACTGGCCGTAGCGGGCACCGGGCGTTTCTCCGGTGGGCCGCCAGGGTGGGGGCCGGTTTTAGGCCCCTTGGGGGCCTTTTTTGTTACCGGGAGCCGGCAATATCAACCCCACCAGGGGGGCGGCCAAGCAGTTTGCCAGGGCCGGTTTCGGTTCCCAGTCTGGCCCTGCCTGTAGCCCACCACATACATTAGCATGTACAACTAGGTACACTGTCCTGGGAAGGGCAGATGCTCTGAGGGAGATCATGGCGCATTGATCATCAGCAGGTTTACTCAGGTGTTCTTTGATGAAGGCTGCTTCCCACCATTGCCTCAGCATGTATATTGAGTAGGTATATCTGGGCACTTCTGGTCTCTGGCAGGAATAGGACACGTTACAACGCATGCCTTTACAACGCGGTTTTTAAATCGCAACTTCCATTGCAACGCTTGATTTTACAATGCATGCCATCACAATGCATTTTTAGAAACTACAATGCATACCATTACAGCGCATACCAGTACAACGCATAATACTTTTAGGGCTACATTTGGGTAAGTGTTGGATAGTGTAGGGATAAAAATTACTATTCCCACTCCAGTGAGTGCATCAGTAGGGTAAGTGTTGGATAGTGTAGGGTTAAAAATTACTATTCCCCATTACTTACCTTATAATGCGTTGTAATGGCATGCGTTGTAGTGATATGCGTTGTAATGGCATGCTTTGTAGTGACATGCATTGTAATGGCTGCGCTGTAATGGCATGCGATGTAAAGGCAGTTGCGTTGTAATTACTGCATTGTAAATGTAGTGCGTTGTAATGACTGCTTTGTAATGGTTGTTTCCCCTCTGGCAGGTATCTGGATATACTGTGCTTCCTGAGCTGGTGTATATAGGTATGCCTGACCCTAGCTCTGGTATATCTAGGCATGACTGGTCTCTGGCAGGCATATAGACATACCATGCCTAACACAGGTATATCTGGGCACACCTGGTCTGTGACTGGTATTTGGACACGTTGTGCTTCTTTAGTCAGCATATGTGGGTATCATTAAGTTATAGTTGGGCATGCCTGTTCCCTGGGAAAGTTTATTTGCACATACAATGCATTCTGAGCAGGTATGTGAGAGTAAGCCTGTCCCTAGCTCTGGTATATATCGGATTGGCTGGTCTCTGGCAGGTACCTGGACATACTGTGCTTCTTGAACGGATATATATACGTATGCCTGGCCCTAGCTCAGGTATATCTGGGCACGACTGGTCTGTGGCAGGTATCTGGACATACAGCGCTTCTTGGGTCAGTATATGTGGGCATGGCTAACTCAGCTACATCTGGCCATCGCTGGTCTCAGGGCAAGTTTATTTGGACATACAATGCCTTCTTAGCAGGTATATGTGATGCATAACCCAGATATATTGGGACATGCCTGGTCTTTGGCAGGTAGCTGAACATACCATGCTACTTGAGCTGGTGTATGTGGATATGACTAGCCCAGCTATAGCTTGGCATGCCTTGGCTCTAGGGAGGGTTTATTTGGACAAATGAAGATTTTTTAGCAGGTATAAGCCTGGCCCTAGCTCAGGTATGTCTGGGCACGCCTGGTCTCTGGCAGGTATCTGAACATACCATGCTTCTTGAGCCACCATATGTGGGCATGCATATCTCAGCTATATCTCGGCATTGCTGGTCTCCGGGAAGGTTTATTTGGCATACGATGCCTTTTTAACAGGTATATGAGAGTATGGCCGGCCCTAGCACAGGTATATCTGGGCGTTTCTGCTTCCTGGCCAGGGATATATGGGCATGCCACGACTCTTGACAGCTGCCTGCAAAGTGGTATTTTGTTACATGAAATCTATCAGGTATATCAGGATGTATCCACATATATCTAAGCAGGAATATTTTGAAATGCCTGACCTCCTAGCAGGTATTTCATGCCTGGCTGTATGAGCTGGGGGGAGTCGGTATGAAACAGGAAGTAGGTAATATCAAGTTACCACATCATCATAGTCAAAATATATAGGACTACAATATCGAATGACAGGTAAGGATAGCTTTACTTTACTTAACTCCACATGTATGGACCTTGATGATATTCATATGTTCAAGGTACGCGGATTTGGAGTTAGGAATAGTAAATATCTACTTGCCTGCGATATGCTGGTAACTCGATTTACTCTACTCGATTTCCCAGGCTCCTTGCCTGCCACGCCGGGCAGATTGTATAGATGTTTACCGGCCCCATATCAGGGGTATGTCTGCGCACGCGCGGGCCCAGTTCCAGTGTGTTCTGAGGGTCTGCCTGGTGCAGCTGTGAGGAGCGGGTGCTTATTATGGGGAGCTGGTGGCTGCGGGTTTCGTAAGGCTCGAGACTCTGCCGGCCGCAGATAAGGGTTTGGAGACACAGTTTCAGGCGAGGGAGGAGTGCAGACCGCCCGGGGGCCTCGTGAAAGATGGGTGGGAACAAGGCTTCAGAGTGATAAACAGAGCTGAGGTATTGGAGCAATGCAACGGGGCGCGTCCGAGCCTACTACAAGGCAAGAGAAGGAACTACGGCAGAGGCGGGAAACATTGCCATAGGACGCAGGTAAGGGCCACAGAACCAATACCGGCCAGAGTATGCACAGAAGGCGGGCAGGACCGAGGCAGGGGGCACAAGGACAACTGGGCTACCACAGAGGCCACGGCACCGAGTTACCGGCCACAGTGCCTGTGTAGGGGCGTAAACCAAGGCAGGGACCTTTAGGCCGCAGTAAGGGCCACAGGACTGAGGCAGACCCACAAGCCCTTAGCAAAGCCTACAGGACTGAGAGATGGCTTAAGGACGACGCATGGTGCTGCAAAAGTGAGGCAAGTCCCAGTAAGGTACTCCATGGGCCACAGGATGGAGTACATACCTCAGCTCCAGAGTAGGGGACAACAGGACAGTGGGACAGCAGCAGGCACAGTATCGACACAGGACCAAGGCAGCGTCCACAGGACTGAGCCAGTGACCAAGGGCCAATGAAGAGGGTCAGGCCAGCATTACAAAAATAGGTTCCAGTTATGAAGCATAGTCTCACTCCTGTAAACTCAACCGCTTCTAAGTCCCTTATTAGGTCTGGTTTGACTGTGCAGCTGTTGGTAGACCTTATGTGATGAACAGAAAAAGAGGTTTTAGAAATGCTACTGAAAGAGAGGCTTTGGTCCTGCCCGTGTGTTGGTTGTCTTAAGTACAGAATTTGATTGGTAAGACATCGTGTTCTTCCACTGAAAAATAATGCTTGCATAGCACTTTCCACCTTGTAGGAAAGCTTATTCTCTGTACAGCAGGAGTGTGTTGGTTATGTTTTAAAGCCATAGATGAAGGTTAGCCTATACTATATGGTCTGTTTATTATGAAAATATATGTTAAGGGTAGTGGGCCTGGCATATTTATTGTGAAAAGCATGTAGATCAGTATCATTCTGAAATAAAGCCTGCAAATTAAAGCGTGTGGATCATTATCACTTTGTATTATAGCCTGTGAAGTGGTATTTTGTTACATGAAGTCTCATATATTACCACAGTAAGCAAGGGTTTTAGAATTAGTTTGCCCAACCCTCCCCCATACATTTTTGGGATAGAATATTTAGACTGTCAAAATCCTTGCTAGGCCCTACTACGAGGGATTGTATTTTGCATTGCCAAATGTAATTTTATATACATTTTTAATGTTATGGCAGTATGCGTGATGGCTGCCTGTAGGAAAGCATGTTCTCAATACTTTAGGCCTGAGTTGGTTAGGATGACACGAGTCGTTCGCTGGGAAACACTATATCCGAAGTCATAGGTCTGATCTGTTTATTATGAAACGTTATGGCAAAGTCAGTAGGCCCGGCTTATTGCGAAAAGCATTACTTAATGCCAATACACCTTTAACAGTGAATTCTTATCACACCATGGTATAGGCTGTATCTGGGTAGTTTATTACATGAAATCTTACTGACTACCAAACTAGGCAAGTGTTTTGAGATTGGCCCAACCTCTAACAAACGCTGGGGCTAGACAATATTTACCCTAATAATGCTTGTGTTTGGCCCTTACACTGTTTTGTCAACTAATTTTATACACCTTTGTAATGTTTTAACTGTGTGCATGATGGTTGCCAGTGTATGCACACTTCAGTATCTCTGTATTAGATAAAAATCGCTACTCCAGTGATAAAGAATATGGGCCTCATTTATGAGGCCCCTTGTGCTGCTGGAACGTCACTTTTTGTGATGATCTGTGGCGCAGGGGCCTTCTCCATATTTACAAGGTAGCACTAAGCCTTTTTTTTGGTCTTAATGCTGCCTCATAAATATCGTTCCCTTTAACGCAGTTTTCTACGTTAAAGGGGCGTGCAATGGGTGTTGTTGAGGGTGTTCCCAGTACCATCCATGGCCTTTTGACACTGCCCCAGATTTACGAGGAATTGTAAATCTGAGGCAGCGCCAAAAACATAAGCCTCCCCAGGGAGGCACAATGAGTAGAAATATCAATATTTCGCCTCGTTTTTCCTTTTTCATTCTTTTTCAAACTACAGCACACACAGAACGAGGACAATGCCTCTTGTGATTGTTTTTGTGCAGGAAGGTTTTCCTTCCTGCACAAAAACAATCATCCCGCAACCCAGGCACCCTTGAACCATGGTGCACCATGGTGCAAAGGCGTCCACATTGGGGCATGGGAGCCCATTGTGTGCCGGCACAGAGGAAAAGGACAAGAATGCCCCATATCTGATAGATACAACGCCTTCCTGCCCTTTTCTTTTGCCATAGAGCAGTGCTGCAGGAAGGCCAGCGAAGCTGCCCCACGGCATAACCTCATAAATGAGGCCCTTTGGTCCTTACTGGTTTATTAAGAAAATGTGATGTCTGATTCCATGGGTTTACTCTATTTTCTACGAAACATTATTACAAAGCTAGTAGTCCTCACTTCCTTTTTGAGAAAAGCTTGTGTTTAAGGCAATAGGCTTATAAGGGTGGATTGTTCTTACACAGTCCTATAACCTGTAGGCGGGTATTTTGTTACATGGAATCTAACAGATTACTGTGGTAGGCAAGGGTGCTGGTGCTGATGACCCACTCCAACAAACAGCAAGGGCTAGAAGATTTGGACTGTGAAAATCCTTATTAAGCTGGCCCTTTTAGGAGGGATTTTCTATTGCTTTGACAACTGTAATTTTGTGCATATTTGTCATTTGACTACGGGATACCCAATGGTTAACTTGTGGGAAAGCCTATGCTCAGAATGGTAGGTTTGCGTAGGCAGCAGTGACAAGACAGTGAGAAAAGATATATGTCTAAACGGTTAATTGTGCAAAGTTATTTCAGATGTCACAGGTAGGATCTGTTTATTACGAAAAGTTAAAACAAGGGCAGTGGTCCTGATTTATTTATTATGATGTGCACATTTAGCAGCCTGTGTGCCATTTAGGGTGGCTGAACTGCAGCAAAGCCTGCAGACATATATTTTATTGCATTAAATCTCATAGATTACTGTAGTAAGCAAGGATTTTGGTATTAATTACACTATTTAACAAATCTTAGAGGTTGGAGATTTGCATTGCCATTATGATTCCTGCTAGAACCCTTTTGTTAGGCCCCACAATTAATGCCATGATCTGGTAATAAAAAAGCGCATTAAAAATTACATACATGCATATATATACATATAATGCTTAGATGGGATTTGGATCCATCCTCTTCTGCCATTGGTCTGTTTGAGTGTGTCCTTTACAGCTTCTAACCATGACAGCATGGAGCAGTGAGTCAGCCCACTTCAGCCATTGTCTTTCTTGCCCTGTGAGTGATGACAACTGTCTGATCACACATGCACATCTACTTGAAAATGAGAGTGCTTCAGTACAAAGGCTGGTGGGCCAGTCCTTTAGTTTTCCAAGTTCTCCTTTTAGAAGTTCCCTTTCATGTATTTCCTTCTCCTTTATTTATTTTTGTTTTACAGCATACTACTGCTCCCCAGAGGGTGGGAAAGGGCTTGCCATTCATTTCATCACCAGTGTGTCACATCCTGTGTTTCGCCACTGCCGCTAAACCATCCTGGAACATTACTGTCCATATTGTATCGTTGTTTTATCATTCCAAGTTGGGACAACATATTGATTGTTTTATCAATCCAAGTTAGGACAACATATTGGCTCTAAATGTGGCAGCCACACTGGAACATTAAAACAATGAAACACTATGTACAATACCACTGCAAGACAGCCACCTGCTGCTATGTATAATTTCATTCGTTATTGCAAGCATATGCTTGTCGTGCTTAGGTGACAACATGTTTTGTTTTTTCTACTTTTATGTTTCTTTCTTGTATATGCTGGTGAGTTTGTGTATGTTTTTTATGTGATTTTGTAGGTTTGTGAATCAAAAATGACTCAGTGGATAGATGAAAGGATGCATGAGTGCAAAGAAGATTGGCAGAGTGCACGTATGATGAATTTCTGAGTACATAAACCTGTTAATGATTGAAGAAGCACTTTCATGTATAGGCCAGTCCTGTTGTCATCGGCAGTGCTTGTTTGTGTGTTGCAGGTGAATGCAGCTGAAGGTTCAGCTAACAGTTATTATCAAGTGCATGTTTTACGCAAAATGCACGTCTAATCATTCTGATTTTTCGAGTGAACATTGTTTCATGTTGTTAAAGCTGCACAGGTTCAAAGTTTCCCTGCTGTGGTAACCAGCTTTAATAAAGCCAGTAGATCTTGATTGTTTTACAATGAAAAACGTTGCTGGGGTGAGTATGAGGATAGTGTTTATGCCAGGCTTTAAGTCTGTGTACCTAAAAAGGGGACTTTTACTTGTTAGTAGTCTCAACAATAAGAACAACATACATTACCCAGTTGCTAGCCATTCTTTTTGCTTTGCCAATGCTTGCTACGAATAATGAATAGCAACAGCAAAAAAATCAAAAAAGCCCACCGCAGTGTGGTGGTGTATGTGTTCACCTCACCACACGTGTGTGCATACATCATGTGTTATGTGAGAACTTGAGAATTATATAGACACTCAGAAATGGGAGGGTCAGAAATACTTGTACAACAGTCTGTGACTGAGAGACACTCTGGTATGGAAAGCACCAGAGACACTTGAATGAAAGCCTGAGCGCGACAGAGACACTCCGAGATGGAGAGCGTGTATGATGATCTGAGAGTGACAGAGACTCTGGGAAATCAAGAGTGACAGAGTCACATACTATCTGTCAGTGATATAGATGCTTAAGAGGAAGAGGGCTGAAGGCAGCTGTGTGGAGAGTGCTGGAGCCGGAGAGTGCCAAAGACCCCTGAACTATGGTTTGGGAACGATAGAGAGACTTGGAAGTGAAGTTGGCTTGAGACACTTCTACAGTGGTCTGAGTATGAGGGGGCGATGGCTCGAGTGGAGGCATGAACAATGGTAGGAAAGTAAAAAAGACATTCAGAGGTGGAGTGCACCAGAGACGTAGAAGTATGATGGCTCGAAAAGAGAGAGATAGAGACACCCGGAGATGGAGATGCCCGCAGACACTTGTATGACCGTCTGAGAGAGATAGAGACCCCCGGAGATGGAGATGCCCGCAGACACTTGTATGACCGTCTGAGAGAGATAGAGACCCCCGGCCATGGAGGTGCCCGCAGACACTTGTATGACCGTCTGAGAGTGATAGAGACACCCGGCCATGGAGATGCCCGCAGACACTTGTATGACCGTCTGAGAGTGATAGAGAGATGAAGAGATGGAGATGCCCGCAGGCACTTGTATGACTGTCTGAGAGTGATAGAGACACCCGGCCATGGAGATGCCCGCAGACACTTGTATGACCGTCTGAGAGAGATAGAGAGATGAAGAGATGGAGATGCCCGCAGGCACTTGTATGACCGTCTGAGAGTGATAGAGAGATGAAGAGATGGAGATGCCCGCAGGCACTTGTATGACGGTCTGAGAGTGATAGAGACACTAGGAATGGAAAAACACCGGGGACACTTGTACAACGGTCTGAGAGCAAACATGACTAAGAGATGGAGAGCACCAGGGACTTTTATAAGATGGCCAAAGAGTGATAGACATTGATCTGAGATCAGTGTGTGCCAGAGAAATCCATATGACAGTCTGAGAACATTAGACACTCTTGGGGATCGAGGGCACTAACAAAACTTGTTGATAGAGACAGTCTGAGATGGAGAACGCCAGAGACAGTTGTACAATGATTTGAGTGATAGTCACTCAGAGATCATCATTGACAGAGACAAAAGTGTCATCTGATAGTGAGAGGAAAAGAGTCGGTTTGGGAGTGCTGGAGGGCAGCAACGTCTCTTTATCAGGGGCTTCAGGGCACAGCCCCCTTGCCTCCGCTCCTGTGCATTTTTAGGTCTTGCCTAGGCAGCGCTTGCGCTGTCTCTTCGAAACATACTGTATTCAGGATATGTGCATAAAGCTCCGGCCACTTTCCGGCCATCTTTTTAATTGGCTCCTGTCCCTGTCCTTTGTAAATTGTGGCTTTTCGTTGGTCAATAGGCTTAGTAGTATCTCCTTAGTACCACCCTTTCTCTTCTTGTGTCTTCTCATGAGGACATCCTGTTACATGTGTTGCTACTCCCCAGGTTTTTACAGCCTCAAGGCACTATTTTCTTAAAAGGCCTCAGGCAAGACACACACTAAGCTAAGCTGGCAGTGGGTGCTTCACTTACTAGAACATCTCACATTTATATGAGACCTTCTATAAATTTCCCTTCCTCAGCTCCAGACAGAGTACAACCTAATCTGAAATTAATGTAATAATTATTTTGTCACATTTCAAAGCTACTAATTGTATATAATGATATAAGGACATAGCTATTTGAATGAACTCGTAGTACTGTCTTGCATTCAATGTATTATGGGTAGGGTGGATTTACCATATCTTCGGCAGGGTGCAGTACCATATGTGACCAAAAGAGGTCTGCAGTGCTGGTGCTTTGATCATCAGGGACCTTTAGAAGCAGTTTGCTCTACTGCACCTAGACATGCAGTGCTGGTGCCTTGCTCACTAGGGACCTCTAGAGCAGCTTGCAGTACTATACCGACCCATGCAGTGCTGGTGCCTTGCTCACTAGGGACCTCTAGGAGCAGCTGGCGGTACTGCACCGAGACATGCAGCGCTGGTGCCTTGCTCACTAAGGCCCTCTAGAAGCAGCTTGTGGTACTGCACCGAGACATGCAGTGGTGGTTCCTGGCTCACTAAGCAATCATTTGCAATGCACTAGGTCTCGCATTACTGAAAGTATGAGCTATTGGCGTTGCATTATTTGCTACGCCAATACCTCAAACTATCAGTAATGCAAGACCTGTTGCATTGCAAATGCTTGTTCAATTTAGCAGTGTTGATTAAAATACAAGTTTCAAGTCTTCATGGACACTGCTGGTGTGCCGGTCAGCCCCTGTACCTCGTCTCCAAACTCCTGATAATAGGAGGAGGAGGGGGCTGAGGCATGATCCAGCTATACAGTGCTGTTAAAGCACAACTGGATTGTGCATGTCTGAGGGTCATATTTCAACTATGATCCCCTCACACAGACACAATATATTTTATTTAGCAGGCATACAGTGCATGCCTCAGGAAGCACAGTATATCTGCTAAAATGTGGTAGTCTGTGAATTCCTGAAACCAGTGAAAAGCCACAAAGAGCAGCAGGGTCAGGATCCCCAGAACTATGCCATCTTCTTATAGGGCTGGACTTCAAGTCCTATCAAGAAGCTGGGAGAGGGTTTGAGGTGGGTCTTCCCCTTTTCAAACCTGCCCTTGCTGCTCTATCTGGCTCTTTGTTGGGAATCATGGATTGTAGGTTCCGATGCTCAGCACCAGATTCCGGCTCTGCTACTGCCATGGAACCGCCGAATTGCCAACTAAGTAAGCAAGGTAGGTAAACTTTTGGTTAGTGATCACTGACTTTGAAACAATATTGAAAACCGAGCATATTACATTTTGTCCTTTTTACTCTTTCCTTAAATCTGTACAATTGCGGTATCTGACGTTATTGAAGTAAATTATTTGGCCAATTTTTATTAAGTACCACGTTTTGACCAAACTGTTTTGCAGTTTGCCCTGAAGAAGTCTGTGGTTCACCCCACATAAGACCAGGGCCGGACTGAGCACCAAAACCGGCCCTGGCAAAGTGCTCGGCTGGCCCCCTGGGGGTGCGACCGCGCTCGTTGACAGGGCCGGTTTTCGGCCGATTTTGTTACAGGGCCGATTTTGCAGCTATGCTGCAAAAACGGCCCTGTAACAAAAACGGCCGGCCCCCACCCTCGCGGCCGACCGGGGGATTGCCCGGTGCCCGCAACGGCCAGTCCGGGCCTGCATAAGACGAAACATGTGTTGGCTAGAATCTATGTTGAACTGTGTCATAAGAAAATAAAGAAGAGAAGAAGAATTTTGTGGCAACTACTGACGTGGATTGTTCTGATTATTTTGGACAATTTTTGCTCGGAATATTAATTTCTTTTGTTTGATTATATGTGTGGACATTGTCTACACACGTGGTGATGGTGGATGGCCATTACTTATATCCTTGAGCATTCTTATTTAGTCACTGTTACTTTACGCAACTCAGTCCATTCTATACCCAGCTATCCTTTCTTTGTATTGTCAGTATTGATGCCAGGTTATCTGGTTTCACATTTTGAAATTCAGCTACCTGATGCATATATCTGTCGATCCCTCTCTCCTGTTTTACATCAGAGGTCAGTAATTTGACTTTTATTCTTGGATCACGACATGGAAAACCGACACATATATAGCAGACCTGACTCACGGCCCCGCACCCAACTACCAAGCCAAGAATTCATTATTTGGGGTGTGTCACACTCCAGCTCCCTGAAGCTACGCCTGTGAGGCACATCTACAGTTTTCCCAGAAGGAACAAAGGTTAGGGATCAGCAGCCCCTGTGTACGAGAGACTCTAGCAAGATTGTGTAGAGGGCCAGTGAGGGCACGGGGTGGTCTGTAGCTGAGTATACCCAGAAAGACAAGTAGAGGGAGATGGCTGCAGCTTCTGTGTACCCCCATTATGTGGGTGGCGTAGTGTACCACGGCTGAGTAATAGGGGAGGAGGGCTGCAGCCCCTGCCTACTCTGGGATATGGTGTGTGCAAAAGTACCAGAGCAGATGGCACTTGTGGTTGAAGTTGGAACCAATGAGTGTTTTTTCTTGCCTGATACAATGAGTGAGGCAGACTCTGTAGAGCTACCAGGATGAAACCCAGACTGGGTAAGAGGCAATAAGGTATAGTCCGAAAGAAATTTGAAAACTGAGACACAGAGACCTATCGGCAAACTGGTGTACAGTGAGGTAAAATTGAATATGTTGCATCATTCTGTCCAGCCCCAAACCACATTTTCTATCATGGGTGCCAATAATTCACCAGAGAAACAAGTAATGAGCTAAAGCTGTGGAGAAAGGCATGCTCAGTGATAAACCACATTATAGCTTCAATGATTTGGAACACAATCTCCGGTTGATGTCATCTTTAGCATCTCCAGATGTTCAATGACATTTGTGGGATGTAGGTGGGCGAGACAACTCATTCTGGGCAAGTTGTATGTGTGTCCAGTGCTACAACTTCCCATGTTTGTGCAGCAGCAGGGAGCAGTGTCTAAGGTCACCAACAGGCAGATATAACAATTCATGTGGAATTGAAAACATAAGAGGTGATGATTTGGCAAAGGATGCTGGGTATGCAGATATTATTTGCTGTGGCAGCGACAGGGTCTGATGTACCCTTTACCGTCACTGGTCTTCAGACCTGAACCAATGCAAGCTTTTTAGATTCGGTTTGGAAGTGCAGCTGTGTGCATTGCACATTGTTACCAGTAATTTAAATGTACGGAGAACAAACCTTGCCTCCACTCAGAGGAGTATTACTCTGTCACTTCATGATTCTGAATGCTTGATATATCATTCTGCTTTCTAGGAAGTGCTTTCTTTGGAATTCATGAAGGGCTGTTTTACATTTAAACAGTACACTCAGTCATCACAGTCTTTGTCATTCAATTATGTATCTCCTAATTATTTTTTATACAGAAAGCAATCCTTGGGTGCTATTTTTCCAAGCACTTGGCAAAGCCAGCATTGCTGCCTTTTATTTGAGGACGAACATTCTGCAGCACAGTGAATGGAATGCACGTAAATAACATGTATTAATCTGTGTCTACATACAGGCACCAGAAAGCCAGGCCATTTGCATTAGCCTTTGCTTGTTAAGGCCCCAATTAGACGTTGAGCTGAATTCCCATCCCAGCAGTCACAAGTGCAGCCCATTCCCAATCCCCACCCGACCCTCTACGAAGGTACAAGAGGAACATAGAATGCACCAACCCCTCTGGTCTAAACAGGTAGCTAATATTCACATTGTACGCAAGAGAACTGGGATGATTCTGTGTGGAATTCCGCTGGGTATATCCCTTTCCGCATCGTTCTTGGCCACTAATTTCGCGCGGTTTTACTTGTAATAGGTGGATATATGAGATTCTGGGTGGCAATGAGTTCCCCCTGAAACACTACTGCAGCCTATTACATTATATGGCTTGCAAACATGTAACTCTAAAGTGTTTAATTAATAGCCCATAGCTATGTCTGGGCGGTGAGCGCAGTTTGCAGGGCTCCTTCCCTCCAGCAGCGCTGATGTGCCGCCCGTGACCTATTGTGCAGTCTGACTTTCCATGTTATGCAATGTTCCATTCCTGTTTTGGAAACAAAATCATTGCTTGGCAGTGGGCACAAGAAGCATTTTATTTCATTACTTTGCAGGAAATCATCCGTTGGACGTATTTCAGCACGTTTCTGCCTGAGCACTCCGATATTAGCCCTCAGCCCAAAATGTTAGAACGTGTAATGGCCGTTGAGTCACTTTTTATTAATTCACTCCTGGGAATGTTCTAAGATAGCGCATGACCGAACGGAATGATGTCGAGGCGGGGTTAGCGCCTCTGCGAAGGGCGCTGGAGGTAGGCGCTGCAGACTGGAGCTTTACACAGATTCTCTACGCTGTCTCTACACTGATATCACCGCATTTATGCGTAGTTTTAGATATTATGTGTCAAGTGGGCAGTCAGTGTCGTTTAAAGGGTGGAGCGTGGCATGCGCAGGACCCCAGCCTCTCCCGGGCCTCCCCCAAATCCTCCGCCAATCACATGGTTTCGGTGGCCGGCCCTCAGGCCACACTGCTGTGACGCAGTCGAGATGTTATGCGCGTGAGGCGATGGCTGGGGCGCGAGGAAGGGAGCGGAGTGGGATGAGAAGCCAAACAAAACAACATGGATTTCGAAATAGCCTGGAAACTGAAACGAGTCCTGCAGAGAAATGTGTAGCTTAATTTACTTAAACAACAAGCCTGGCTGATCCCTTGTACCGCTGGGGCATGGAGTTCGTACCTATTTGGGATCACGCTCTGCTAAGGGTGGGGAGGGCAGCATCAGCGCAACAACTGATGGAATGAGCGACTTCCTGGAGTCTAGCCCATGTAATCAGGGCTTTAAGTGGGCCGGGTCCTGCCGATGCTCAGCACTTCTAAAAAGCAGGTGCTGAGACTGGTCCCTATCGGGCTCTCCTTTTTTGCCCTCAGGGTAGAAAAAAATCTTAACTGCAGCAGTACGCTCAGCCTTCACTGCCTTTGAGGTAACTTTAAGAGGATCGTTAAAGTTCTTTCAGTCTCATCATTTCAGAACAGAAGCATTTTCAGTATTCTATACAAGGAAGCCATAGTTGTTGCTTATTTATCTTACACAACTAACCTTTGGCAAAAGCCAACAGCCCTGACTTCTCGTGGGTGTATTGTTCGTTGTTGTATTATATATCTGGATGCAAGGACAGAAGCAGCAAAATACCAGTCGGGTGGCACACTATGCTAATCACATATTTTTACCTTGCATATTTTTAAGCCACGCCCTTAATTACATCGGCCACGCACCTTTCAGAGACCCCTTAGTTTTTTCATTCCACTTAAATCCCTGTATGTAAGTAAGTGCATGTATTGGGACCTCAGGGAATATCAGCCACTCCTCCCAGTGGGACCATGATCAGGGGCGTAACATAGTCACTGAGATTCATGGCATAGGGGGATTGGGAGAAGACAGAAGTGGGTTCTGAATCTCAAATTTTTCAACTATAAAAGTGGGAGGCTGCAGGGTGAAGGGGTGAGACCACTGAAGTTTGGGTTGTACTGTTCCCATGAAGAGCAGGTTCAGTATTGATTTGCATTCAATGGGCCTTTGTCCACAGTGGCACGCTGTGCAAAAAATGATAGGTTGGAATGCTACCCAGAGCAATTCTCTATTCACAAGCATTCAAGTTGTAAACTCTTAGTAAAATGAGAATGACGAGAAAAACTGACACCATCAGAGCAGATCGACTCAGCATCCCCAGACCCAAATACCAAGCCAAGAATGCATTTGAGGGGGGTGGCACACCACAAACACCTCCCCTGAAGCTGAGCCCCTCCCATCTGGGCCTGGTAGTCCTTCCCATGAGATATCAATACCATAGTGTGACACAATTCTATGTCTGAACAGATGCAAGTCTTTCGTAAGTCCACTACTAATTTTGTGGTGTGACCTTGTCTTGCAAATTGCTGTGCTACTTGTCTTTCGTCTTTGTGTGCGTCTCACCTCCTACATCGGAATGGAGTAATTCAGTACTTTTTTGCATTTGGCTGGCAATACAGTTTTGCTTCTAAGAATACATCTTAGTGCGCATGCAAGAACGTGAATGTGAGGTCAGGACCTTACTGGGCTCAGCTACTTCTGCCCTACTACAGCTTAAACTCACAGCACCATTTCTCCGTTGCTGCTTGCCTTGAAAAAGTCTGTAGGACGAAACGCGTGTCGGCTGCCGTTGTGCTTGTTTTGTGTGAAAAGACTGAATAATAAACACCATGCCATAAAGAAAAAAAGTTACTCCGGACTGTATTTGTATAACTTCTTTTGCTACGAGCCAGCATTAGCGTATGGATTACTGATGTCTGCCTCCGTACTCTATTATTTGAATACGTTCTTCCTGGGAACTCATGACTACGGTCACATACAACACAACACGGCAGCAGCTTCCCCACTAAGGCGGAGGAGCATTGCCCCACTGTTCTGTGAGCAGTATAAAATGAAAACTAAAATGATAATAATTAATGTTATTATCAGTGTAGTTTTCCTTCCTGCTTAGGTGCAGGTGGGGGTGGGGATGGGGCTGGTCAGAGCAGGGTCCAGGGGGAGGAGAGTTAAGCACACTCTAAAGTGTGCAGGATGGTTTAGCCGGCCCTCCTGCGCTGGCCAAACCGTCCCTCCACTTTGTATTACACAGCCTGGTGGGGAACATGCACAGCTTCCCTATCTCGCCTGAGCACCGAACTACAGCGCTCAGACCAATCACAATGCTGCTGTAAGGCAGAGTCATGATTGGCCAGGGGATTCTGGGAGGCTCTGTGCTTCCTGCTGGGGCGCGGAGAAGTGGCAGCTGCCGGCATTCAGCTAAGTCCTTTTTATTTTATTTGTTATTCCCCCCTTCTGCTCTCTCCCCCGCCCCACCACCCCTGTTCAGTAGCAGTCACTACTGACACAACAGCCTAGAGTCCCTTCCCTTATTTTCTTAAATGTATTTTCACTACACGCACTCTTCTTTGTCTCTGCTACAAGAAGCCTTGATGGTACAGTTGTCAAATTGGTGAAAGTAGGCAGAGCTCAATGTTTCCAGTCCATTCCTCCTGCAAATCAGTTTTTCAAGTGGCTGACAGCCCTGTGTTCTAAGTATGAGTTGCAAATAGAGGTGGGCGCGCCAGCAAATTAATAGGGCAAACTGAGCTAGAGCTGAGCCAAGCATCTGACTTTTGCTCTCAGAGTCCATGCAAAGGCTATGCGATGAAAACATTTGGCATGTATATCATGCAACAAAAATAATGTAAAAATCTGATACAGTCTCTTCAAAATTTAAAACAGTGCTTTTCATTAACATACAAAAGTGTTTATCCATAGTACATCAGATTATATCACTGCATTGACGACATGTATTAAAAGTAATAGTTTTTAAATATGAACATAAAAACATTAATGGCTTTGCCCCTAACGACACTGCCATTAATGATCTAAGAGGCAAGTCAGTAGTCATTTGAACCCTAAACATGGGTTATATTCTTATTATAGATAAAGCAACATTATAGACTATTAAATCAAATATAACAGGTGCTTATATGGTGCCTACCCTGAACTCAAGTATTTAAAAGTGCTCTACTATGTGATAATAAAGAACTAGGAGGATCTGTGAAATAAAATGTTTGCCTAGGATCAAACAATTTAGACAAGCACGGAAGCCAGTATTGATTCTAGGTCATCTGGTTTCACATTTTGAAATTCAGCTACCTGATGTATAAATCTGTCTATCCCTCTCTCCTGTTTTACATCAAAGGTCAGCAATTTGGCTTTTATTCTTGGACCACGACAAAAAAAACCTACACAGAAGTAGTAGGCCCGATGCAGGGTACCCAGATCGAAAATTGCAATCCGAAAATTAATGTATTTGGTGGATGTCACACCCTACCCCACCGCTCTGATCATGAAGCACATCTACAGTTCATCACAACACTAAAAGTGGCATGATACCTTGACTAGTGTATAAAAATGATTTTTTCAACACCCCTAACATATTGTAGATCTTATAATCTCAGCTACACTCCGTCCAGGAAAAAGGGGGCGATTCCAAGAATTGGACGTGGTAGGTTCACTCATGTAAGTGACATTCTTCTTCATTTGCCACCTCTTCCCACCCTGGTAAGTTTGTACTACAAGGGCGGACTCAACTTTATGGTGGGGCTGACCTGAGAGAGTGCTTAGAAATCACTTATTTTTTTCTGGATAAAAACTTGGATCCAGTTCTATAGTTCTCAGCACAGGTTTTGTTGATAACCATTAAACCACAGAAGAGCTGCTCCCAGCGGGAAAAACCAAAGGGGGGCTAAGTGTAAATGTTTCTTAGTTTAAAATATTGGCATCTTACAAAAAGTGTAAGACTGGTCTCACACACCACCTGGTGTCATGCTTCATCATTGACCAGTCCTCGCCCTCCAAAAACTCGGTTTGATGGAGGGCGGGCTTGCACCTGACGACAGGGATGCTCTTCTAAGTGGGGGCCCAAAGAAAAAGTGAGTTAAAAATCCATTATAGGCGTCATATTATTTTTAATGTTGCTGGTGCCTATATGGTATGCTAAAAACGTGGTCGGTGTATTGGGGTATTAATTGTCCCCACACCAAATTTAAGAGGTTAACATGTTTCTGCCAAGTGGCCCGTGTGGGTCCGCAGCATTCATCAGGACCTATATGTGACTAAGGGGCGGGCTCCACCCTGTCCAAACTGTGGTTGGAGGGTGTCCACTATGTGGGCAGGTGGTGAATGTGCTCCACTGCAAGGTGGCCTTGGTTGTAGCAGCCTGAAATGAGATAATAATATATAAAAGAAACAGTTACACAGAGCAACATAAGGATAGTAATAATGCACAAAGTGCAGCAGGGGATGGGTCTGCACACACTCATTATTCCATGGTAATAATGCTTACCCTAAATATTGGAACTCATTGTTCCATAGGAGGGTGGAAGATCGCGGACCCTTTTGATCCGAGGCTTTGTTAAAAATGAGGAGAAAAGATGAGGAGAACAAAAAGAGACATAAGTGCCCGAGTTAATCCTTTTATAAAAAGGGAAGTCCCAAGTACTTTCCAAGTAAGAGTCCCAATCCCTAGACTCAATCTCATGTTCTCACACAAGCATACTCTTACTGTCTAATGGGGTATTCTCCGCCGCTCCACCTATACATCCTCCTCCTCTCCTCGATGGATGTAGAATGGTGTGTGAGGGGAGGGGAGTATATCTAGTGCGTACCAGACCTAATCAGATCAGTTACGGCTGCAATTAATTGCCGTAAGATGTCCCAATACGAGTAATATAACCCAATGCCTGACCAACCTTATGTGTATGAAGGAGAATCACGGCGATTACCTGACTCGCCATAAATGGCCCTTCCGGGGGTTCGGTTTCCGATTGAAAACACCTGTGTTACTCCTGTACGTGAGTCGCGAGGGTGGCGGGTTCTGGCATGCGCAAGGGAGCAATGTCAAAAGCCGGAGCATGCGCTACACTGGGCTGCTAGACTGATTGGGATGCGGCTCATGTAATGCGCATGCGCGCAAGGGTGTTAATCGGAGTTCGCTTCTAGGAAAAACCTGGCCGTACACTAGGACCATAGAACTCAGTTGCGCGTGCGTGTAAACGGCAATGAGGCTGAGCTTCGTGAGAACACTCTATTGCAACCTAAGGTGCATATATAAATAGCGGTCACTATACAAAAAGGGTAAAATAGACCGGTTAGATACTGTTTCAGTATAGATGACCAAAAGGCAGATCTACATGGAGAGGTAGACATGAGACAAAACTGTTTTAAGTTGAATATGACAGGCACAGGTATTAAGGTAGTACTGGGGTATCAGGTCTATTTATGACAGTATAGAAGTGTGAAAGTGCATCGCCATGTCTAGTGTTCTTAATAGATTAAATTATATGTGGATCGTGATGCAACCCAGAGACAATCAGTTCATGTGGCCAGTTGTAGCCACGGTATGTCGATAACCAAACAGGTATTTCCCAAGGAAGGCTTCAAACAGAATACATTCTAATGATTCTACCATGATGGGAAGTTTACCATTTTGGGTTGCTTTGTGAATGTCTCTTCTGCTGCTACTTCTACAGGTGTGTTTGTTTGTTATCGCTCCCTCCCAACCAGGTTAATGCACCTGATGAAAATATTTAAATTAAGAGAGGTAGGTCCTCTCTTCACATGTCCGAGAATTCTCTGCATTATTAGTATATTGGCGTAGGTTCACCGAGACGTGACCCTGATGAATGCCAGCGACTGGGTAGCTCATAAAAAATTAGGAAGAAACATGTTAGCAAGATAATTCAGAGGTGCGTGATGGTCATTGTAACCATAAACGTCCTCTGACAATACCTTTTTTTTTTTTTTAAATAAGCCTAGAATACCACCTGAATAAAGGATGCTTTGTGATTTATCCTAAGGCTTTTTCAACTATTGTACTGGATCCAAGTTTTTACTCAGAAAAAAATAAGTAATTTCTAAGAGTTCCCTGAGGTCAGCCTCACCCTGAGCTTGAGTTTGCCCTGGTAGTACCACCTTACTAGGGTGGGGCGAGGTGGCAAATGATGAAGCATATCACATTACATGAGTAAGCCTACCTTGTCCAATTCTTTGAATTGCCTCGGTTTTCCTGGAGGGAGTGTAGCAGTAGGTGATGAGATTTACAATATGTTAGGTGTGTTGAAAAAAATTATTTTAAACACTATTAAAGGGTATCACGCCAAGGTTTGTGTTGTGATGGTTCGGTGAGGGCCAGCGTGACTCCAGAAGTGCTCTTGACCCTTTGTGTGTTGTATGGCACATCTCCAGTTCACCCAGAAGGAACAAACGTTAGAGACCAACCGCCCCTGTGTTTGGGAGACTCGCAAGAGTAGGTAGAGGGCCAGTGAGCGCATGGGGTGGTCTGTGGCTCCTGTAGCTCAGTATACCCAGCAAGACAAGTAGAGGGAGAAGGTGCAGCTCCTGTGTGCCCCGAGGATGTGAAGTGTAGTGTACCGCAGCCGAGTAGTAAAGGGGACGGCTGCAGTCCCTTTGTGCTCTTGGGTATGGTGTACAGACTGTACCAATAGGGAGCAGAGATGGAGTACGGCTGGAGCTTCGGTGTACATAGAGGATGTGGGGTATAGTGTTCTATCAGGGAACAGTTTGTGGTGGGCACTGGAGCCTGTGTGTACCCAGAGGAATCAAGGTATAGTGCACATTGAGGGAGCAGGTGGGGGGGGCTGCCTATCTTGATTCACCAAAGGATGGGGAGTACAGTGTTTCTAGAGGAACTTGGGCTGAAGGCCTAGTGCTCTCACTATGGCCATCCAATGCATGTATGTATGTGGCATTTCTAAATGCAGCAGAGCGCTGTGGAGGTTCACAATAAAACATAAAGTAGGTAGATTGCATGTGGACAGTTAATGCATTGTGAGGTAATGTTCTTTATATAGGTGGGCCTTCAATCTTTCCTAAACTGGAGCAGTGTTGGGCAGTCCTGATGAATACCAGGATTTTATTCCTGATCCTGGATGCACAGATGGAAAAGGCCTCCTCCCTTGTTTTTTTTTGCACTTCTTAATCTGTGGTGTGATGGTGTCCTGGCTGCGGGTGTGCTGTAAACCACCAGAGATGGTGAGCTTACTGCAAGATAAGTGGGGATGCCAGTTAGGATGAATTTGCAAATGATGCAACTGTTTTTTAAAATGGTGCGGTTCAGCAAGGGGTGCCAATGGAGTTCCATCAGGAGGGGAGGTTATGTGTTCATATTGCTTCATGCTCTCAATGAGATGTGGTGTGGCATATATGATGCCCTTACAGGTTCCTAGTGTGGAGTCAGGGAGACCATTGAGTAGGGCGTTACCACCATCCAGATGAGAGTATATGAGGGCTTTAACAGCAGTTCTGAAGTTGGTTTCTGCACGGAATAATTTCAGGTTCTTTAGACTAGAGAACTGATACCAGGCCATCTTTGTATTTTTGGGGAATGTGTTCCTTGAGGACAAGTTGATTATCAAGGTGTGTCCAAGTGCCTTGGCATTCAGTAAAAGTTGGGGTTCTTAGTAGGCATGGGTGGTAAATTCCGTTCCGCTTGCGGAATTTGGGTAATTTTGCGTTCTGCGGAGAAAGCAGAATTGCCAAAAATTCCGCGATCTGCGGCTTCGCAGAATTTTTTGCTTGTTAGCACTTTCATAATGCCTGTTCGCGAGATATTTCTCCCCGATTACTCAAACAGCGTCCGCGAACAGAAAAAAAGCACCGTGAGCCGGCGGAATGAGCAATTCAGTGTGTTCACAGAACTTTTGCGCGCTCGCAGATATTTTTTACCGTTTCGCGGAGCTTTGCGTAGCACGACTACGCAAATTCCGCCCACCTCCATCAAGATGTGTGTCACAGGGCCATGTTTGTACTGTTTCTTGTTTGTTCTTCGTGCTAAATCACAAAACTTCTGTCTTAGGTTGAGCTTCTATTGGGCACTAGACATCCAGGTTTAGATGATGTGAAGGCAATGTTTGAGGGGTTAGATGTCAGAAGCAGAGAAGACTTTTAAGTAGAGTTGGGTATCATCGGCATATTGGTGAATCTTGATACTGTAATCTTTGACTAGAGTACCAAGCAGCTGCATGTAGAGGTTGAAGATGGCAAGGGACAGAGCTATGCAGTTGATTTGGATATTTTTGGGACCTGGAGGTGTCCAGATGAACAAACTGGTGGCAGTTGGAAACTTTGGAGGAGAACCAGTGAAGGACATTGCTGGTGAATCCTGTTCGAGACTTCAGGGTGAGTGTGAGGGGTTGACGGTGTCGAAGGCATTTGAGAGGTCCAGCATTATCATGAGGCAGGGCTTATCTTCATCTGTTGGTCAGGAAGATATTGTCTACAATGTGTACGGTAGTGGTCTCCGTGCTGCAGTGGGATCTGAGGCCAGGCTGGTAGATGTAAGGAGGCAGTTATCATTAATGTGATATTAGAATTGAACTTAGACTGTTTTTTCAATGATCTTGCCCATGAATGGTACATGAGTGACGACCGGTATTTGGCGACGTCATCAGGGTCTACTGTAGGTTTCTTTAGGATTGGGAGGATTTGGCCTGTCTTGAGAGCTTCTGGAAAGATGTGTTCAGTAAGGGAGACATTGGCAATGGTGGGTAAGAGTAAGAGAGCATCTCCATGAAGGACAAAGGAAAGACATCATCTTAAGAAGTAGCTGGACACTGGACCGGGACTGGGATGCCCCAGATCACTAAGCTCCCTCCGACTATCTGCTGGAGTGGGGCAATACAAGACTCTGGTACAGAGGGTGATTGAGTCTCTCTGAGCCTCTAGAGCAGTGTTATAATGTGTGAATATGTTTTCTGAGAACTGGATAGTTGTGGTGGAAGCACAAGCATGATATGAGAGGACTGACAGAAGGGTCACGGTTGCCGGTAACTCCCCGTGTTTCTTTTTGTCTTTGGAACCCCTATTTGTGCCACTGTGGGTATGTTCCTTGACTCCCTCTAGCTTCATTGTACGGTAAGTGCTGTTCTTTTAGTTTACATGAGCAACACCAGCAGTGTTGGCATTGGGCACAACTAGACCCAGACCCCGATGAGGTATCACTTTTACTAGTAGCGGCAGAGCTCACTTCAGAAGCTCAGTCAAAAATATTTGTGGGCACTCTCTTCACTGTTCTCATACACTGTGTTGAGGGGTATCATTTTTCTAGACCAGTGGTTCCCAAACTTTATCGCCCCACGGCTCCCTTGACCCATTGGCCACTGCCCGTGGCTCTCCACTGTTATGTTTTTTTGGCGGGGGGGTGGGATGTAAGCACGGCCGCTGCAGTACTTGCATTTTATTCCCTGTAAATAATTCGGATGAAGCTGATGAAGGTATTCCAATCATATAATGAAAACACAAAAATAGGCTGCCCCTGTGTTTTCCTAGTAAAGTGGAGGCTTGCTCGCTCCTAAGCCCGTGCCTCTAGTTCCCACCCTTAGCAAGCGCTGAGGTTAGTGTGTGTGGATTATAATCATATACACAGGGTATTTTGTAATACTAAGGCAGTGCCTCTAGTAAAATATTCCTAGTTACACTTCTTTGCTAATCCCAATTTTAGAGTACCCTCTCACATTTTTTATCCTACTTACAGTGCTAGACAGCACCCCTATGCATGTAGGCCCCATTGCCAAAGTGTTTCTGCACTTGAAGAATATTTGCATGCACTTCCATTTCTACCCACATCATAAGTGCCAACACACCTGTCTCGGTAGGTTGACTTGTGATTTTGTAAACCACATACAGCTTTATTTTTGCTGTCTCCTCCCTAAAATTGCCTCCAAATCGATGCAAGTAAAATAAATTCTTCATATTTTTTTTTATTTTTTTTAAACGTCCCTCTTTCTTGCCTCCAAATGTTGGCATTATGCTGTATATGGTGTTTTACATCTGTGTGCTCAAGGAGGGAGCAGGCCTGTCTGGAAATGTGTGTGTACTGAAAGAAATGTGCACTGGAAGTACCTATGATTCAATTACAAATGTCAATACTTAATAATACTTAGTGTGTTTAATAGAAAGCACAGCTGTACTTTCCTGATAACTTGCATTGGTGTAAAATGCATTTGGAAAAATACAAAACTATTAATGAGTCTAACAAAATAAATCAGACATCTTCCGCTTACTTTGGGAGTGTTGGAACGTGGGGATCAAGTGAAATATATATAGATCATCTCCCTCGACATGCCATCAATTAAGTACTACGTTTACAGCTTTAGGCATATTACTTACAAATCATGGACATCATGTGTTTAAGTCTAATTAGTTTAACTAAAACCAACAGACCCTTCAACATTAAATGCATTAAAGTGCTTGGTGCTCGGCTCCCCTGGATAGGTTTGGCGGCTCCCCAGGGAGCCATGGCACACAGTTTGGGAACCACTGTTCTAGACAATATGTTGGGTACATTGTATTGTAAATAACATTGATTTCAGCATAAGCAATTCAACAACTTCTGCAGTGGATTTAGTTATTTCTCAAGAAATTTTAGTGACAGAAATGACAAATGTTGCATGACACAGTGTAGAGACATTTAGTTTGTAGGCCTAGTAGGATGTGGAATTTCAGGTTTTAGTTTCTGGGGCTAGCAGTGGCAAATGGTGCATTTTAAAAACACACTGAAACAGTTGCATAGGTCTCCCTCCAACGGGGCTTAATAAAACAACTTTGTTTCCTGGGTTCGAACTGGGGTGCATGCTCAGCAAAAAAAAAAACAATGGATTAGCCCATATCTTTGACTGGGCGAGAATGTTTGATTTGTTCAGCATTTCGTCCATCATCTGTTCTTTTTGCTTTTTTAGCCTGAAGCTGCCTGTGTAATGTTTCCTGTATTGCTGCCTGCTCCATTACTGGTTGTTGCATTATTGCCTCCTGGGTTGATGATTGCTGCTTTCTGCTTTACTGTCTCCTCAAGAAATGCCTGTTCCGTCACTATAAGTTGCAGTTCCACTTCTCGGTTGATGCCTGCTTTGGGACTGTTAGTGCCACTTTCGTTACTGATTGATCGGCTACTCCTTCGTTATGGTACTCCTCTAATGCCAGCAGAGTTATTGCCTGCCATCAATATCTTCTCCGGTGGCGACTGCTCCCATTGCTGCCTCCTCCGCTCTTACCTGCTTTCGTCGTGGCCTGCTCTGACATCTGGGAGCGGTGCTCTCAATTGATGCTCTCTATCGATCGTGCCTGTGACCGACCCCCGGACCTCCGCCTGCTGCTGCAGGCAGCAGCTGTCAGAGGCGCTTCCTCGGCTGCGCGAGGGTAGGGGAGGGGCGGGGAGCTCTGCGGCCTCCCCTGTCCGTAGCTGCACTTGGTACAGTCCAGTCGAGCTCTTGAAGTGGCATCTTTTGGGATTGCGTCTCTGACGGGCACTGGTCTGGACGCCCTGCGAGCACTGGAACCACTGGAGACACTGGGCCTGTGAGAGCACCGGGGGGCACTAGAAGCACTGGGAACACTGGACCTGTGGGAGCACTGGAGGCACTGGGATCGCTGGAGTATCCGCGGCCAGAACAGCGAGCCCTGGGCAGTACTTGAGCATCGAAAGCAGCTGGAGCCAGGGCAGCGAGCGCCTGACAGCACTGGGAGCACTGGAAGCACTGGAGCACGGAAGAACGGGAGCACAGGACTACGGGAGCACGGGAGCACGAGAGCACATGAGCACGGGAGCACAGGGCAAGCAGCGCCATCAGTCAGCTGAACAGAGCCAGTGTCTGCAGAAACTAGGGCAAAGGCAGCACCGCATCCACTCGGGGACTTTCTGGGACGCTGGCACAGGCCACAGGGCCAGGCTACGGGCGCGGGGGCCCAGAAGTACACGGTCATCACTCAGGTACGTGAGTGAGTGTAGTCTGCTGCTCGTAGAAGCGCATCTTCATTGTAGGGCATGTCTGGTGTGTCCATCACATGGCATCTCCACGACAGGACATCGCCTGTGCATCCCCTGCCCATCACTGGCCATGCCCACTTTAGGGTATTTTTTGACTGGGCATGCCCATCACATAGGCATGTCCAACGCAAAGCATCTTCTTCACAGCCAGCTTCTTCGCATGGCCTGTCCATGTCATGCCTTGTCCATCGCAGGTCATGCCTGTCACGTGGGGCATGTCCATGACAGGTCGAGCCCATTACAGAGAGCCAGTTTCTCAATTTGACCCCCACAGGGTAATGCCCAGTGGCATTTTCATCACGGGGCATCCCCATTCCAGACTATGCTCATCTCATGCCGGGCATCGCCTTCACTTGTCCCCGGTGTGCCGGTATTCCCACAGGACCTCTGCGCCACAGCGTGCAGCGGTCAGACCTGCAGCCGGCATCTTCGTCACGTGGTCTGCAGAGCCGGCTTCTCCAGCACAATCTAGCGTCCAGAGGCAGTGCTCGCACCTGGCGGGGCTGGAGGGTGAGGCAGTGCGGGGTCACTCTGTGGCCTGCCCGGCTCTGTCCAGCCCGCCTGGGAGCAGCAGCTGCTGCTTGGGTGGTGGACGGGATAGCGGGTAGGACCACATGATGCTGAGGAGAGGGAGGCCCAGACAAGAAGAGAGAGCGCAGGCAGACACCGCCGCGCACACGCCAGACACGGGAAAGGTGCACATATACAGGCAGGGTGGAAACAAGCATTGGCAATAGGTCTGGACATTATGACAGTTATTATCTTTGGCAATATGTTTTAGCCATTTTGTACACTCGTGTCGCTGCTGTTCAGTATGGCTAAATGTTAATGGCTTGGTGTGGGGTGGGGTACATTGGAGTAACTTGGAATATGGTAGACTTGGGTGGAGTTGAGTGGGGTAGAGTGGAGGGGGATAGATTATGGAGAAGTGGGGTAGAATGTGGTAGATTGTAGTGTGGTAGATTGGGGAAGCGTGAGGTAGACTGAAGTGGTTCAGTTTGTGGTGGGGTAGATTGGAGTGGAGAAGAGTGAGATAGATTGGAGTTCAGTGGGGTACATTGGAATGGAGTGGGGTGGAATGGGATAGATTGGAGTGGAGTAGAATGGATTGAGGTGGATTGGGGTAGACAGGTAGAGTGGGGTACACTGAAATGGAGTAGGGTAGATTGGCATGAGTAGACGGGTGGATTGTGTTAAAGTAGAGTGGGGTAGATTGGAGTGGGGTGGAGTGGGATAGATTGGGGTAGACTGGAGAGAAGTGAGGGAAACTAAGGACGCCTGGAGTGGATTGGGGTTGATTAGAGTGGATTGGGGTAGACAAGAGTGAAGTAGAGTGGGGTAGATTGGGGTAGAGTGGAGTGGGGTTGATTGGTTGGATTGGAGTGGGGTAGACAGGTGGAGTGGAATAGATTGTGGTAAATTGGGGTGGAATAGATTGTGGTAGATTGGAGTGGGGTAGATTGAGATACATTTGAGTGGGGTAGGTTGGTGTAGAGTGGGGTAAATAAGAGTGGAGTTGGTTAGATTGGAATGGAGTGGAGATTGAAGTGGAGTGCTGTACATTTGGGAACAGTAGAGTGGGGTGGATTGGGGTAGAATGGAATGGGGTAGATTGGAGTGGGGCAGAGTGGAGTAGGGTTTATTAGGATGAAATGCAGTGGAGTAGATTGGAGTGGGATAGATTGGATTAATTAGAGTTGGGTAGATTGGAATGGACTGGGTAGATTGGGATAGAGTGGAGTGGGGGTAGATAGGAGTTTGGTAGATTAGAGTGGGATATTATTGGAGTAGAGTGAGGTAGATTAGAATGGGATAGAATGGAGTTGGTTAGATTAGGGTGGGGTAGATTGGGATGGGATAAGGTAGAATGGAGTGAGGTGGGGTAGATTGGAGTGGAATTTAGTAGATTGAGTGGCCTGGGGTAGATTAGAGTGAAATGGAGCAGTCTGGAGTGGAGTGAGATAGATTGTGGTAGAGTGGAGTGAGGTAGATTGGGTTTTAGTGGGGTATATTGGGTGGAGTGGGGGTAGATTGAATTAGAGTGGATTGGGGTAGTTTGGAGAGGAGTAGGGTAGATTGGGTTGGGGTAGATTATATTGGAGTGGAGTGGGTTAAGTGGTGGGGAGTGGAGGGGCATAGCGTAGAAAGACGTAGAGTGGATGTGTCGTGGAGTGTCTTAGAGTGAAGGGGCGTAGAGTGGAGTGGCATACCGTAGAGTGGAGTAGCATGTCAAGGGGAGTGTAGTGTAGTAGAATAGAGTGGCATGGTGTAGAGTGGAAGGGCACTGAGATGAGTAGAGTGTTTTAGAGTGGAGTGATGCAGAGTTGAGTGTTGTAGAGTGGAGCAGTGTAAAGTGGAGAGGGGTTGTGTTGAGTATGCATGGTGTGAGAGTGCAGTGCCATTACAGACAACACATTTCCAATGGAAATTACCATTACATTTGCCCAGACATACAGCTTTACAGTGCACAAACGATAATGTGTGGATATGTCAATATGTAGTGTATTGATATGTTTTGATCATATTCAAATATTTATCTCCACCCCACTTCAGAATTACAAAAAATATGCTTCATTTCATCATTCCTAATTCTGATGTAATCTTTGTTGTGTGCTAAAAAAACAACATCCTACAGCTTGATTCTCACATAGGTAATCAGCAGGATGGATTGTCACATAAATTATCTCACTTTGAAGTCAGGGAAAGAAAAGTAAACCCCAAGCTCCCTAGAATACAGAGCCTGACATTTGACATCTGTCTTTGAATTCACAGCAAATGTGACAGGGTAAGAATAAGACTTAAAGGCCTTTTTATAGAAAGTGAGTACTCTGACGTATACATTTAACACGCGATGGACAAACTCAAGCTCAAGCTCGACTGCCTTAAACTAATAAATTCAGCAAATGAAAAGCAAGCACATGTGAGTTACAAACCACAAAGTCAATAGTAAGCAGTGGGCGAAATGCATTCCCAGGGAAGCTTTCAGAATGCGTACAAGTCATAAGTAACCCAGACAGCTGCAATGTCAGGTAGGCTTCGCCCTAAAAATGGAGAGGAAGGGACTAGAAAGACAGCAAGAGATGGAACGCACATGGCTTTTTCTATTGCACATACTATTTATCCCGCGTCTGAACACTCCAAATGTTGTAAATGAACGTAGCAAGGAGCATGAGGTGCTTGAAGTTTACCAGGAGCACACATGGGGGTTCTCTGAGGGAAATTAAAATTATTCAATAGCTTAAGACAGAAGAGAGATAGCCACACATCTGGTGAAATGCAGGTGCATATGTAGTGAAAATGCAATAGGCCATAGACCGCAATACAAAAAGCAGTCATGAAGAATGGTATAGAGTGTCCGTAAGCTTTCCAGGCAAGTAAATAGGCCTGGATGAGCATTGCCCCTGGTGGTAAGTATATTTGGGGTTAAGCAAAAGTACAATTTGTTTCCATAAAATGGTTCTAACGCTAGCGTTAGAACCATTCTATTCTCCAAAATAGAATCACCACTCAGGGTTTCTATGGAAACAAATTGTACTTTTGTTTAACCCCAAATATACTTACCACCAGGGGCAATGCTCATTGGGCTAAAAGATATTCAGACCCCAGACACGTTTCTGAACGGAGCCTTCTGCAACTTCCAGGACTCGTAAAATTCTTTCACTGATGTGTGCTGTGCTGCGATGGAGTTGGGGTTTCAATTTCAGCATCATACACTGTATTTTGCAGTTCATCCAGAGGTTGAAGTGCCTTAATGAAAAATATGGGGACTGTGATTGTGTGTGCAGTGAGGGCAGGGGCAGTGGCCCGCTCAAATGAAAACAATATTCTGTGACTATTGTGTTGGCCTTTCACATTCAGGTAACTGTATATAAAATAACACACACCTTAAATGAAAACAAGTGAAAGTTGAATAATTTGCAGTGAATACATTCTTTGGTGTTATGAAAGCTGAGTTGGCTAATCTGATCCCTGCAGATGTCATTGTTACCAGAGTGTCACAGAACTGAATCCTTGATGGTGTACTGGTGAATAGTGATGTTTATTTATAGTGCTACAAGGTCCCAGCCTGCAACTGAAAGCACTGTAAATATGCAAGTCGTTATTTTAAAATTGTATTACACACAATCTAAGATAGGCTGACACAAAATGTACAAAGAGATGTAGCATTTAAAGTAAAACAAGTGTATTGAAAAATATATTTTGTGTAATAAGCAATCTTACTGTGTCTTGTGAAAACCTTTAAAACATATATTTTTCCATTAGGATACACTCCAAAACTCAGGTGATAACTCACTTACAGACCATCTCAGATAGAACTAATCATTGCCACCATTAAGCTTCAATTAACTCCATCAATTAAAGCCATATATTGGTTCCTAAGCAGCCTATGGATTTGCTGATTAACCAATTGTCCTCATTTACAATTCTTTCAGATAGCAGCCACCCTGGTGAGAAAGGATTGTTTTTTATTGCACTATCTGCCTCTCCCTTGGTTTCACAAAACAAGAGACTCCCCTCCCTTCCCTATCTTCAAAAGACACCTGAAGGTCAGCATTATCCATTTTGTAAGGGATGCATGGGAACTGTTTTTGTAACAGTAAAAAAGTGTGGGAACATCGTTGGCAAAATCTCTCGTCCGTTTCAGCCACAGAGGACATCCAAAAGCCATTTACAGTTAGATAAGGCTCTGTTTTTCATAGTTTCTTGTGCCTTATGGCAGTGGTTCCCAAATTTTATCGACCCACGGCTCCCTTGACCCTTTGGCCATTGCCCGTGGCTCCCCACTGTTATGTTTTTTGGGAGGGTGGAGGGGGGAGGTAAGACCGTACTTGCATTTTTCTCCCTGTAAATAATTCGGATGAAGCTGATGAATGAATTATAATCACATACACAGGGTATTTTGTATTACTAAGGCAGTGCCTCTAATAAAATATTCCTAGTTACACTTCTGTGCCCATGCCAATTTTAGAGTACCCTCTCAAACTTTTTTTATCCTACTTACAGTGCTAGAAAGCACCCCTATGCATGTAGGCCCCATTGCCAAAGTGTTTCTGCGCTTGAAGAATATTTGTATGCACTTCAATTTCTACCCACGTCATACGTGCCAACACACCTGTCTCGGCAGGGTGACTCGTGATTTTGTAAACCACATCCAGCATTATTTTTGCTGTCTCCACCCAAAATTGCCTCCAAATAAATGCAAGTAAAATAAATTCCTCTGATTTTTTAAATTTTTTTAAACGTCCCTCTTTCTTGCCTCCAAATGTTGGCATTATGCCGTATATGGTGTTTTACTTCTGTGTGCTCACGGAGAGAGCAGGCCTGTCTAAAAATGTGTGTGTACTGAAAGAAATATGCACTGGAAGTACCTATGATTCAAGTACAAATGTCAATACTTTGTGTGTTTAATAGAAAGGACAACTGTACTTTCTTGGTAACTTGCATTGGTGTAAAATGCATTTGGAAAAAAACAAAACTATTAATGCGTCTAACAAAATAAATCAGACATCTTCTACTTACTTTGGGAGTGTTGGAACGTGGGGATCCAGTGAAATATATAGATCATCTCCCTCGACATGTCATCAATAAAGCACTACTTTACAGCTTTAGGCATGCTACTTACAAATCATCTACATCATGTGTTTAAGTCTAATTAGTTTAACTAAAACCAACAGACCCATCAACATTAAATGCATTAAAGTGCTTGGCGCGTGGCTCCCCTGGATAGGTTTGGCGGCTCCCCAGAGAGCCATGGCACACAGTTTGGGAACCACTGCCTTATGGTGTCGCGGTGTCTCTGCCAAGTCAGCCCACTTGCAAGGTGCCCATAGAAGACATAGGCCCTCATTGGGAACTATGCAGAGTTGAATTTCCAAGTGGAAACTTGTGAGATCAGGAAGAAAGAATCTGATTTTACCGACTGGAAAATCTAGCTGGTGTGAGAAAAGTCTGCATTGAAGCTCATCCCCTTCCATGGTTCCTGACCTAACGTCAGACTAGCCATGAGGGGCCCATTATATGTTTTCCCCTGCCAGCATTCTCTATTTCTTCCTACAATCGCCTCTGAACCTCCCTGCACTCCGGCCTTACAACAGAGCAGGTGTTAAATATGAGTTTCAAACCTCACGGAAATTGAATGCCATGTATCTCTTCATAAATCTGGGTCCGCCCAGTAATTTTCCATTTTGTGGAGTTTAACTGGTAATTGCTGAGTACTTGTGAATTGTAACCACATGGTACTGGCAATTACTGGTGTGGCGTTTGCAGCCCACCAGCACTGTGCAACTTTTAATTGGACCATAGTGGGCACTTAAAGTACATGAGGATAGATCAACTAGGATGGCAGGCCCCCACATTCCCCCACATGTACAAATACGCAGCAGGGGTACTTCACCACACTTTGACTTTAACAATCAACAGAGAATGCTGGGTTACATCAGAATGTAATAGAGAGAGGCAGTGATATTATATTGTATTGTTATTTGTGTAGCACTTTCCAAACCGTTTAAAGGCCCAAAGCACAGCTGTGCAGAAACACTGCTTGGTTTTATTTTATTAATGCTTTGAACTCATTTATAACATCAGGCACTATTTATACAGAAACCCACAAAAACATTATATAGGTTTTAGCAATGGTTCTGATTCATGTTGCAGCCCACCAAAGGCAGACTGCTTTTTTGAGCCCAGGTAATTCTTACCTCAAGCAAAGTATATTGTTGGCGCGGTAGTCCCTGTTGGACCGTGAAGTCTATATGGCTTTTACTTCCACAGAGGCTGTTGTGGGGGTAGAGTCGGCTCACTCTTGGGCTTAGTAACTGCCCACATACCTCAGTTTGCATCTCCCCGTAGTAGCTCCTTTATCTTTGTGCTCATTCTTAGCCTGACTGTTTCAGCCATAGCCACGCACAAACCCTTCCAGCACAGGCCAGACTGCACTCACTCACTCCTGTCCATCAATTCAAATTGAATGCTTAAGCAACCTGTCTCTTAGTCCTTACTTTCAAGCAGAGGCATGGCAACAAAATGTATTAAGAGCATAGACATTAAAACAAACATGCATGCTACATCTATGGCACTACATGGAGCAGCATGCTACCCCTCTACAAATGTGCTATGGTGCCTCTTTAAGATTATAAACCACTATTTAAATAGAATTAGAATACAATGCAACAAATTCAAACTCTACAGAGCTGCACGGCTATACTAATAGCAATAAAGAGGTAAGCAAATCTCTATTGACATATCCAATGCCAGCCTTCAATAAACATACACATTTTGCTTAGACCTTCATTCAAAATTGTATTTTAAAATCCAATTCATTTGCAAAAGAATGCTTGTATACAAATTGGAATTCTGAGTTTCACGGCAATTACCACATTCTGCAGTTTTATCCCGACTGGTTAAACCACAAAACGCCTGAGGAAATCTATCAGGTTAAAATGCCTAGGCATATATACAAAATATGCAATAGTCACTGTGGTAAAAAAAACAATTCCACATGTTAGGCTTCATCTCGAGGTGGTGAACTTGGGAGAAGTTAAATACATCACCCATTAAATACCCCATGCTAGCATAGCAGCAATCACCAAACTTGGAACCATAGCCTTATTAGTCTCTAGATATGTCTCTGTGTTCCTATTCTGAGGATACGCATACAGGGACATAGCTTACAATTTATCAATTTCAGTTATGAGTCACCAAGCCCACCTAGTTTGGCCCTTTTTAGGTCGAGCCTGGGCAGCACATGCAGTGCTCTGCGAGCCATGCTGAACTGGAGTATGTACTTGAAGTCCCGCCCACTCTCCGCCCTTTTTGGTCATTGGCTTGTGTCATTGTCCTTCATAAATGCTGGCTTCTGATTCGTTATAAGGCTTGTTAGTCCCTCCTTAGTACCGCCTTGTCTTCATTCGTAACATCCCCTGAGGACTGGCCCTTTTACTTTGGTTGTTACACGGTAGTCTTCTTTATTCTGGAAGCACTATTTTCTTTTTTGAGTTTCTCTTACTGCAGGAGGGTCAAGCATTTGGAATGCAATAGGTCTCGCATTTGCGAGAGTCTAAACTATTGGCATTGTAAATGACAAAGCCTTTTATTTATGTTTTAAAAACCAAAACATAAATAAAAGACATTGTCATTTACAATGCTAATAGCTCAAACTCGGGTAAACGCGAGACATGTTGCATTGCAGAAGCTTGTTCTACCTGCTGTAAACACCTAGCCTCTTATAAATCCTGACTTAGGGGGTGATTACGATGGCGGACAGACTTCAGTCCATCCGCCATCGTATCGGGAAGTGGGACCGCCCACCTACAAGGTGGCGATCCCACAAGGCTGATTACAATGCGACCGCCACCACGGCGGTCGCACTCCTCACATTTTACATTGCGGCGGGTGATGCTGGCAGCACAACCCACCGCAATGTAAAAACGCCACATTTCACTTTTCCCAGCATTACATGTAGGCACCATGCGGTACCTGCCACATGGTGCAGAGAAATGTAGAAGGGCACCATATGTGCCCCCCAAAGTGCCAGGGGGAAAGAGGGCCCGCTAAGGGTCCACAAAGTCCATCCCCGTCATCCTTTCCATGGCAGGTAAACCGCTATGGAAAGGCTGGCAGGGATGAACCATCGTAACCACCACCATTTCAGGGATAGGGAGGCCCTCCGCTGCACCTGCGGGCTCAAGGAGCTCTTCGGATGCATGGCGGTCAGAGTTTCCCACCGCCACAGTACCGTTCGCCTTCATAATATTGTGAGCTGAAAATGGCCTCATGATGGCGGGTTCACCGCCATTGTAATCAGCCCCTTAATTCTTTGCCCTGGCAATATAATTAAGTATGATAAAAAGAGGAGTGGGGAGAAGGGTCTCGGATGTGAATGTGTGTGTAAGGGGGTAAATGTGCCTTGACCTATTTGGATTATTTTCTACAGTCACCAGCTCTGTCTTTACTCTTGCATTATGATAACATCTTAGAAGACAACTCAATAGATAATTCAGATCATGCATAGATATTAAAGACTGCCAGATTTGTCTAATATGTAAAATTCCTGGTCTACTATATACAAGTAGACCATGCTAAAAGGAAGATGTATCACCTTTTGGATAGTCAGCAGTCAGGGGGTGGGGGAAAACCTGTGGTCTCTGCCACTCATGTTGAGGACTGTAAGACATTTTTAAAGATCCCCACCTGCCTGTATTTCTGTTCTTTGAGGGCAGCCTTGGTGGCAGCACCTTCTTCAGAGCACTGCAGGTTTGCTGAGCAGGCACCATTTTTAGAACATCCACTCAGCAAAATTCTCTGCATAGAGAAAACAAACTCTCAAAGTGAGAGTTTATTTTCTCAATACAAAACTCTAAGGGCCTAACACACGGGAAGGTAGAGTTCTCTCTCCATTTGGGAGCCACTATAAAATTTCCCTACTTGTATCTACTATACCTCAGGCAGGGACAATTAGTGAAGGTAGCCTCAGTAACCATCATTGTTACTTGGCAACCCTTGGCTGATGGGTCATAAGGACCGGAAGCACTGTAGATTTATGGTGGTGCTCCTGCTCTGCCAAATTCTAAATAGGGCCCTTTGTTTTCGCCTCTGTCTTAGCTGCTGGTGTTACCAGCCTGCGTTATAAAAAAACACCAAAAATGATGTGATAAACAGCAAAGCATCATTCTTTAGAGAGAAGAACGGGCTAACATTCTATTTCTCAAGCCTTCAACTCCCTGATGGCTGTTTTCAAGGCAGTCTACAATCTCACTAATCTGCCCTGTGTCAAAATGATTACTCTCCCTCGCTGGTTGTTTGTGACGATTTGGCCTGTTTTTACTATGAGAAGACCATAATTGTATTGCCCCTGTAGCCTTCAGCATGCTAACAAGCCTTAACCCTTTTTTGCTCTCCTCACAAAGCTCTCCAAATGTTTAAGGAAGAGCTTTTCTCCTCACTTCCCTCTGTAAAGTTGGGCTCCTCAGATGACATATTTCCAGTAAAGAGACTAAAATATTTATCTGCGCTCGTTACACCTGCTTTTGCCTTTAACAATAATATGTTGTTTTTTGCTGACACTGTTCCTAGTGCAGGGAAGAAAGAGGTCTTCAATCCCCCTTTAAAGACGTCAATCTTGAACCATATGGCAGAAGCTAACTGTAGGGTCATTTTTCCTTTGCCAGCAATCACTACAATTGGTTAGAAGTACTGGCTCACCAGCTTTCTAGCCATCTGTAAGAGCTCCAGTTACAAGATTCAGCCAGATGAGTTTAAGAACTGGCTTAGGTATTGAGACTATATTGAATGACAAGATTACAATAAAGTCATTTCTACCTGCTGCATCTTGCTGTTGCAGCTGTGTGATAATGTTACCTCCTAATGAGGAGCTTCAAGAAAATAAATATTTGTATTCCATGGCACTTGAACGCTTGTGTTGTAAATCCTACCATAATTTCTTGATTGAACGTTTCCAATGCTATGTTCCTCTTCCTGGGTTAGGTATTTTCAAGCTTCACTGTGTTCAGAGCATGGCAGTGTGACTTGTCGTGAATTTCACAAAATGTAACAAGCTTTGCAAAGCTTGCCATAAGCTGCACTGGTTGCCAGTGTCTATTTGCCCACTGAACCCCATGCTACTTATGTGCTCTCTTCCCAGGCTAAGCGATCCGTTCATTGTGGCTCTTCTCCCCTGCTGTCAGTCCCTTGAAAGACTGCGGGGATAAGGGAGAATGCTCCTGCTCTTGTTGTTTTCTTCCTCTCTTTGGAATACATAAGTCTGTCCTGCACTAACTCAGGTTGCATTCCACATTTAGAAAGGCTCTTAAAATTCATCTATGTCATTAGTTACCTTCATATCGTTTCTGATGTTGTTATTCAGCTCTGTTATTCAGCTCAACTCTTATCTTCAATGCATAGGTTTTCAGTGTATTCAGTGGCTGCCCTCAGACATTAAACACACAGCTGTTCGCAATGTTAGCAGAAATAGAGCAGAAATGATGGGTTCTGGCTTTGGTCCGTGGTGATGGAGCATAATCATTTGAGGGACAGCTCAGGCGTCTGGTGCCTGACCTATTGGTAGATTGGGAGATAGCCCAGCTATGTGAAGCTGGAACATATAATTTGTCTAACCAGAGGCATACCTCTGCCGCCAAAGCAAACACCTCAATCAGTTTCTTATAGCGCATTGTAAGACATATATAGTATTTGCTTTAACGTACAGCTTGTGTTTCCTCTGCGATGGTGTCTGCACAGAGACAGTACACCAGCACTCCCCTTGTGTAGACATTGCATTGGTGTGTCCTGTCTCTTCAAATTAGTGTAGTGTGTAGTTTCATAAAATGCTTGTAAAACCTAATTCTGCTGTCGAAACTAAACCTGAAACTGTCAAAAGAAGCATAACATCGATTTCATGTATATTAGTTTGCCAATGTAAAATGATCACACAAAGAAACACTACTTTGTGCCACTTGTTCCAGTGTCACAATGAGAAAGTTATAACAATGTTGTCTGCATGGTGACACTCGCCCGAGTCAAGGTTTCCCCTTTCTCTACTCTGGCCAGGCTAAATACTATAATTAATCCACAGGAAAAAAAGCTTGTTATAGCACACCCATAACTATGTAAACCAATCCAAGAAAATGTTGGACATATATTAATCACAATCTAAATCAGTATATTTCTAAGCACATGAGGATAATTCAATGAGACAAATGATATGCAGGGCATTAAGATAGTCCACAAGCGTCATCAGATGATAATTCTTTTTATTGGTTTCTTAAAGATTCCCAGCACATAATTTAGCCGACACCACTTTCGTCTATACTCAGACTTTTTCAAGACAAAATGGGAATATTGAAGCAGTAAAGTCCAATATGGATCTGTCCAATTAGTATGTCCGATTGCATGTTCACAAGCCCAAAATGTTCATGTGGTATAATCGATGGTCCAAAGGGAACAACTGCAATAGGGTTACACGGTGCAATAATAGGTCCAAATGATGAGCTGTGCACTGCTAAAGTCTCATCCTGTGAGTATTGTCGCATGTGCTTGAAAGCAATACATTTTCTGTTGTATATGCCGAATGTAACCGTCTTTGCAGCGCGCTGCATCTTTATGATAAATTTCAACAAGCATTGGAAATGCAATAGGTCTCGCAGTAGGAAAGTTTGAGCTATAGGTGTTATTTATTTTTTTGTTTTTTATTTATGTGTTGTTTTTTCTAAATAGCTAAATTAATAGCTTTCTTCTTTACAAAGCCAATAGTTATAATTTTTGTAAATGTGACACCTCTAGCATTTGTAAAGCAACATGTTTTGTATTAACGGGACTTATATGTGACTTATATGTATTGATATAAAAAAATCAATGGCTTTAAAAAACAATTAATAATTAATACGTAAATAAAATGGATTTTATTTTATATTGCCAATAGCTTAAAGTTTATTAAATATATTTAGTGAAGATGCTGTGGTTGCGCTGAGTGAGGGTGAGTGAGGGTGAGTGAGGGTGAGGGTGAGTGAGGGGTTGAGGGTGAGTGAGGGGTTGAGGGGTTGAGGGTGAGTGAGGGTGAGTGAGGGTGAGTGAGGGTGAGTGAGGGTGAGTGAGGGTGAGTGAGGGTGAGTGAGGGTGAGTGAGGGTGAGTGAGTGAGTGAGGGTGAGGGTGAGTGAGTGAGGGTGAGGGGGTGAGGGGTTGAGGGTGAGTGAGGGTGAGGGGGTGAGGGGTTGAGGGTGAGTGAGGGTGAGGGTGAGGGGTTGAGGGTGAGTGAGGGTGAGGTGTTGAGGGTGAGTGAGGGTGAGGGGTTGAGGGTGAGTGAGGGTGAGGTGTTGAGGGTGAGTGAGGGTGAGGGTGAGTGAGGGTGAGGTGTTGAGGGTGAGTGAGGGTGAGGGGTTGAGGGTGAGTGAGGGTGAGGGTGAGGGGTTGAGGGTGAGGGAGGGTGAGGGGTTGAGGGTGAGTGAGGGTGAGTGAGGGTGAGGGGTTGAGGGTGAGTGAGGGTGAGGGTGAGTGAGGGTGAGTGAGGGTGAGGCTGAGGGGTTGAGGGTGAGTGAGGGTGAGTGAGAGTGAGGGTGAGGCTGAGGGGTTGAGGGTGAGTGAGGGTGAGTGAGAGTGAGGGTGAGGCTGAGGGGTTGAGGGTGAGTGAGGGTGAGTGAGGGGTTGAGGGTGAGGGGTTGAGGGTGAGTGAGGGTGAGGGGTTGAGGGTGAGTGAGGGTGAGGGGTTGAGGGTGAGGGGTTGAGGGTGAGTGAGGGTGAGGGTGAGTGAGGGTGAGTGAGGGTGAGTGAGGGTGGGTGAGGGTGAGTGAGGGTGAGTGAGGGTGGGTGAGTGAGGGTGAGTGAGGGTGAAGGGTTGAGGGTGAGTGAGGGTGAGGGTGAGTGAGGGTGAGTGAGGGTGAGGGATTGAGGGTGAGGGGTTGAGGGTGAGTGAGGGTGAGGGTGAGTGAGGGTGAGGGTGAGGGGTTGAGGGTGAGTGAGGGTGAGGGGTTGAGGGTGAGTGAGGGTGAGGGGTTGAGGGTGAGTGAGGGTGTTGGCTATTGTGCGCCGGGGTTTACACTACTTCAGTTAGGGCCGCACACTGCATGTCAGAGAAGAGAGAGAAGGGGAAGGGGGAGGAGAAATGCGACACGGCGGGCAGGGGAGGGGGCTGTGTTATCTCAGCAGAGTCGAATCAACAAACGGAACAGTGCACCGCCGTTAACATTGTAGAAGTGGACATCCAGAAAAAATACAGGGATGGTTGGAAAAGGTTAATTATCTCGTAGCCCACACGCTGGAGTCAGAGCAAAGTCTTCAATGTTTATCCAGGCGTACTTGACATTAACATACCGTATGATGTTTAATATCCGCTCCCCTTTTTAAAAAAAATTCAGCCACAAAACAGCACATGGCGCTTATGATATATCAGTGGGTTGGAAACATTACCGGCGCGCTGGAGCGCCGCTGCGGCGCGCAGCGAAGCACTTGCCCCACTAGGTTTGGGGGAGAGATTGAAGCATTGGACAAGCTGTCAAAGATGCATTTTGGGAATGCTACAAAACGCGCAATTACCCAGCAGCTCACGGCTGCCAAGAGGCACTTCCGGAACTGAGCTCTGAAATGGGTTGGGGAATGAGAGGGGGTGAGGGGAGGGAGAGAGAGTGGGATTCGAAAGACAAAAGGGGGAGAAAAGACAGGGTAAGGGAAAAGAATAGGAGGAGAGGAGGGGAGAAAGAGACGAAAAGCGAGTGAATAAAAGGGTTTTTTTGTGACAAAGAGGGAAAGTGGTAGTAAAAGGAAGGAGGGGGGAATTTAAAGGGAGCGACAGGAGAGGGAATGGAGGGGTGAAAGGCAAATGGTGTACACGGTTTAAGGAGGATGGATTTGTTGCAAACTACAGTGGGAAGGAGGGGAGCCCGCAGAAGAGTTGGATGAGAGAAGAAATATGTCAAACAGCACAAAATGAAGGAGTCCAGAGTGGAGTGGTAAAGGAGAATAGAAAGGGAGAGTGGGCAGGGGAGGGGGCGGAGCGGGGAGAGGGAACAGACGGAGCGAAGGCAGATAAGGGGAGGGGGGAGGAGAAATGCGACACGGCGGGCAGGGGAGGGGGCGGAGCGGGGAGAGGGAACAGACGGAGGGAAGGCAGATAAGGGGAGGGGGGAGGAGAAATGCGACACGGCGGGCAGGGGAGGGGGCGGAGCGGGGGCCTACGTGTGTGATTAAAAAAAATCAGAATAAACCATGTTTGTGGGCTGGGTCTGCATGGCGATGTTGAAAGCTTAATTTGCTGTGTTTAATTTGGGGTTGAAAGCAATGTGGGAAAGAGGAGAGGAAGTGAGCAGGCAGACACAGAAGCCAAACAGTCTGTGTAGCTGCCTTTAAAAGAGTGGCGGAAATGTCAGGGGGTCTCGAGGAGCCCCTGCAGGATGAGGTAAAGGTGTTTATCAAAGAGGCATTGAAAGGGTTAGCTCACCCCAGTAGGCAGTTGTCTGTCCTTGAGAGACATTTCAAAGGCATGTGCGGGCAGACCTGGACTCTGTGTGGGCTCATGGAAGGGCTGGATGTTTACACCAAGAGGCTCACTGAGGTCATCAAAGTGTTGCCGCCAAAGTGATTGCGGGCGCTTAATGAGATGTATACCTCTCGGGTGGCCTTTGGTGGAGGGGGCTGGTCTGTACTCCTGCAGTCTGACTGGCGAGCGGCAGAAAGAAAATACTGCTTTTGTATGCGTTCGTTTGGAACGGCTTGGCTTCCATGTTAATTTGTAGTGGGTAAGGCAGTGGCACTCGGAGCCCTGACTGGCTATATTGTGTGCATTTGGGTGGACCTGCGCCGGTTACCAGTCTTTGCACTGGTGGGGACGAGCTGCTCCTTTGACTGGTTTTCGAAGCACTTGTTCACAAGTGGGACTGTCGAACCTAATGTTTAGTACGTTTCGCAGTTGGTGTGCTTATAGGACGATATTCCTCAAGAAGACCTGGACATATGGAGGCTAAGAAGTGACGCAAGAGACTGCATGTTTTGCAGTCCCGTCAGCAAGATAACGCAGTCACAGATCCTGGGTCAAAAATAATACTTATGTTTTCGCTTGTAATATTGTATGCAGCGTTTTTTTGTTTTTTTACATACTAGCAAGTTGTTACTCTTCAAGAAACTGAGGATGCAAATGACTAAATACAAATATAAACAAGGCAGGCGGCTGGGGGGAGGAGAAATGCGACGCGACCAGGCAGGGGAGGGGGCGGAGCGGGGCTGTGGGAGGAGTGCGGGAACAGACGGCGAGGGGAGGAGAGTAGGAGGAGGAGAGTAGGGGAGGCACGGCCTAGCGGCCGTGCAATCAAGAAGTGAGGGGGCGGGAGAGTAGGCAAGGCAGGCGGCTGGGGGCATGTGCACGCGCTTTTAAGCTCAATGCGCATGCGCATTGAGCTTAAAAGTCACGGGCACTGCAAGGAATCGCCACGATTCCTTGCAAGTTGGACAAAGAGTGGATAAGCCCCCATAGTCTCGCTTGCTCGATGCGCATGCGCATCGACAGGCGAGACCTAAAAACGGGGCACGACCATGGTAAGGCTGCAACCCTATATACGTTAGTGTCTCCACAGCAAAAGCATGTGTGTCCGCACGTGTGTCCGCACGTTTTTGAAATGTATCATAAAGATGCAGAGCACTACAAAGACGGTTACATTCGGCATATACAACTAACATTTTATTGCTTTGAAGCACATACAACAATACTCATGGGATGAGACTTTACCAGTGCACAGCTCATCATTTGTATTTTGGGACCTATTTGTGCACTGTGTAACCCTACTGCAGTTGTTCCCTTTGGACCATCGGGTATACCACATGAACATTTTGGGCTTGTGAACACGCAATTGGACGTACTACTTGGACAGATCCATATTGGACTTTACTGCTTCAATATTCCTATTTTGCCTTGAAAAAGTCTGAGTACAGACGAAACACGTGTCGGCTAAATCGTGTGCTGGGAATCTTTAAGAAACCAATAAAAAAAATTATCAACTGATGACGTTCGTTGACTATCTTTATGCCCTGTATATCATTTGTCTCACTGTGTTATCCTCATGTGCTTAGAAATATACTGATTTAGATTGTGATTAGTATTTGTCCAACACTTTCTTGGATTGGTTTTCTTGTGGATTGATATGCATGTTAACCTATAACGTGCTGATAGCACCTCTAGGTAGTAAGTGTTTGAAGCTACTTGAGCCCCCCGCTGTACTTACAGCAAAAAAAAGAATTATTCACGCTCATTATTATCAGTTATAGAAACATTGTTCTTATTGATGAGTGGTTCTTTCCCTCTTCGGGAACACTACTACCTATTTGTCCTTTATTGTAAATACTATAATTAGTTTATACATTTAGGAACAACCACAGTAGAGAATATGACCACCCTTCTCAAAGGAATATTGGAGAAATTTGTAACAAATGTTGCATTTTATATTACACATTGCCGCTGTAGGATTTAAAAACAACTTTATATATTAGTGGATTTTTTACATTATGCCCTAGCCTTTAGAAAGGAATTAAAAGCATGGTGTTTGTTATTAGGTTGTTGTTATTATAACATATGACACTAAAAGGCATATTTATTTTCTGTGCATTGTATGTTATTACAGCATTAATATAGGGCTTACTACCTCTGTGTGGGGAGCTGATACGCTTCTAGCATGGGCAGTATGCTACACCGTGTAGGGTGTGTGGTTGGGAGGGCATTTTCTTTCTTTTGATCCTATGTGGGAAGTAGTTTTCCATGTCGTGCATGATGACCACTGAGAAGCAGTCATGTTATTGGACGCAGAGAGTAGCAGTGTGGTGAATGACAAAGCATGAAAGTCAAACACACAGTTTTATGTTTTTCAGAATGCACGTAGTTTTGAACAACTGTGCAGGTCCCTTTAGGGTAATTTAAATGATGTAGTCTGCTTAAATGGTTACCGCACTAAGTTGTCCTATCTGAGGTTTTATGTATAGTTGTGGTCCTGAGCTGGCATGGTTGGAGGGAAAGAGAATTGGAGGGATCTGTTGGGATGGCATTGTTATTATTATCCCATATCTGAGTGTCATTGTGAGATTTAATAAGCCGGCATAGAGTATAGATATTTGTGACCTGCAGTGGTGGACTGTATTAAAGTCCTCCAAATTGTCCACCAGTATGTGACAGATCTTTTCAGTTGTTCCATGCCTGTTCATTTGGTCACGTCTTTTTTTTGTGGCTGGACCATGCAGGTGATGCACAGCCTTCGTAGCAGATATCTCCTATGTGAATGTAAGCGGTATATGTTACAATTTGCTGCTGGATGCTGTGTATTCTTGTCATAGTATTATTGTGGTCATTACTGTGCAAGTAGTTAACTATATAATGCCATAGTAAACCATAGGTCAGCCCTTCTTTGATTACCATCATATTGAAGAAGTCTGTTGTTTGAATGTTTCTAATTCGTCGGTTGTTAGCTGAGGATTACACTTGAGGTAGCAAGTGTTTAATGCACTCTGGTGCCGAGATGTTGGGTGATGCAGTTATCTGGAAAATACCTAAGTTGTCAACTGCCTTCAGAAGTGTATATGACCCTGGGTGCTTCTAATGCTGTCTTGTAGTGAGTTCCAGAGTTTGGCAGCTAGTACTGAGAAAGCAGTGCCCCCTACGGATTTCTAATGGTAAAGTGGTATGATGATAAGTGATGCAAACCTGGAGCGCAGTGTTCTGATTGATATGCATTGCTTTAATTTAACTTGTAGGTATAGCAGTCCTTTCCCTTGGAATAATCTGTGGACAATGCAGAGTGCCTTGACCATTGCCCTTCTTTCATAGGTAGCCAGTGGAGCAATTGCCGGACTGGAGTCATGTGTTCTCATTTGGTGAAGGGGTAGAAGAAGCCATACAGCAGCATTTTGGATGAGTTGTACTTTGTTTATGATAAATGTGGGTGTGCCAAGGTATAGGCTGTTGGCATAATCAAGCATAGAGATTATGAGCATGAGGATTGCTTCCAGTTTATGCTGGTATGCAGGGTATGGGAAGATGCGACGTAGTGTTTTAATTGAGTAAAAAGCAGTTTTTGTGATCTTGTAAACATGCAGAATCAAGGATAGATCCGAATATATGGTTCCTCCTAGGTTTCTGACTTCTCTTGAAGTTGTTGGAGGGGCTTCATGTTCCTTAGGTCATGTGGTAGTAGGTGAGTAGTTTTGCAAGAATCGCTATCGTTGGAGTATTGACCTTTAGGCGCTTATTCATAATTCATGTGTTTATGGCATGCAGGCAGTCGTCAGGTTTTGAGTTGTAGAGGTCTTCGGGGCTATCCAAAGATTTGGGTGTCATCTGCATTGTTGTAATAAGTGAGGTTGAATGATTTAATCTGATTTGGTAAAGGAGTTTAGGTAGATTTTGAATAATAGAGGGGATATGATGGCACTCTGAGAAATGCCAGGGTTATGTGTGAGGATGTGATGTGAAAAACAGAAGGTAAACTGTCTGTCTGTCAAATACAAAGCAATCATTTTAGAGCATGTTCACGCATTCCAAAATCATGGAGTCCTTGTAGTTGCATTTGGTGGTAGACAGTGTCAAATGCAGCTGAAAAAATGCAGAAGTACCAAGCCTGATAACCTGTTCTTTTTTTACTTTGAGTTTTAGATAATTTCAATGAGTCATTAGATTCTGTAAAATTAGAGAGATAAGTAACCATTGCTCTCTCAACAACGTTTTCTAAAAAGGGTCCATTTGACATAGGCCTGTTGTTTGCCAAGTCGGAAGTCACAAAAGGCCCTAATGCCCCTCCTCTTCCGGGTTCAACCTTCCTCCCTTCTGAAGTTGATGTCCCGACTACTACAGTGAGTCTGTCGGTGTTTCCACCGCTCTCTCTGCAGGAACTTTACTTTCTGTTAAGCAAGTTGAGGTCAGGGTCTCCTTTAGACCCTTGTCCTCTTAAAGTCTTTAAGGACTGCAGAGACACTTTGTTGCCTCCGCTTCTGGACATCATGAACAGGGCAATGATGGATGGTATTTTCCCCTCCCAGTGGAAGAGTGCTGTAGTCAAGTCTCTCCTCAAAAAGCCTACATTAGCCCCTGAGGTACTTAAAAACTTTCGCCCCATTTCCTTGCTCCCAGCACCAGCAAAGATGCTGGAGATCCATCTAAACCAGCATCTGGCTGCGTTTCTGTATACCTCCGGTCTATTAGATCAGTCCCAACATGGCTTCAGGAGAGCCCATAGCACGGAGTCGGCCCTTACGATAGTGCTTGATAACATCCGCACTGAGATCGACCAGGGCCATACCTCCCTGCTGATCCTATTAGACCTGACTGCTGCCTTCGATACCCTGTCTCCCTCGGTTCTTACATCTCGTCTGAGGGAGATAGGGGTAGATGGCGCGGCCCTGAGTTTACTGGCTTCATTCCTGGATCAGAGGGAGCAGAGGGTCAAGCTGGGAGAATATCTATCTTCTCCCACACCTGTGCAATGTGGGGTGCCACAAGGGTCGGCATTAAGTCCGACCCTGTTTAACATCTATGTGGCCCCACTTGCCAGGCTTGTTAGATCATTTGGGATGGAGGTAGTCTCCTATGCCGATGATACCCAGATCCTGGTGTCCCTTTCTCACTCGGGGAACGCTCCTATTCGTAATTTTAGAAACTGCATGTAGGCGGTTTCTAAGTGGATGATTTTCAATTCACTTAAACTGAATGGGAGAAGACCGAGATTCTGGTCTTCGGCGGAAACACCAACATCTGGACGGCCGAATGGTGGCCCCCCTCGCTGGGAGTCTGCCCCACACCAACAGATTCTGCGAAGAATCTGGGAGTGATGATTGACCCAGCTCTCTCAATGACACAGCAGGTCAATAGAACAGTCGCTACCTGCTGGGGCATTATTAAAATTCTTCGGAAAATCAATCACTATCTGTCTCCTCAGGCTCGTAAGCAGGTCGTTGTTGCACTTGTTGCTTCACGACTTGATTATTGTAACGCTCTGTATGCTGGCGCTAACAAAGGTCTGGTGCAGCGCCTTCAGACTGTCCAGAATGCGGCGGCCAAATTTGTACTTGATGCTCCTAGACTCTCCTCCGCCACGGCTGCCAGGAAAAGCTTGCACTGGCTTCCTATTGAGTCCAGGATTGTCTTCAAGACTCTCTGCTTGAACTATGGGGCGCTTGTTGGCATAGGGGCTGTGGGCTTGAGGAAACTGTTGCGCCCATATGCACCAGATAGAGTCCTCCGCTCCTCAACTAAGAGTCTGTTGATGGTGCCTTGTGCTCGTAGAAGTAAATGGGGCGGGAGGGCGTTTTCAACAGTAGCCCCCAAGTTGTGGAACAGCCTTCCCGTAGAAATTAAATCCCAACCGTCGGTCCTGAACTTTCGGAAAGCTCTAAAAACGTGGCTATTCTCAAAGGCGTACCCGTAGTGCTGGTTATCTGGTCGTTCTGATTTCTTTTGCTAGGCGCCTTGATGCCTCCGGGCTTAGTAGCGCGTTATAAGACTTATTTCATTTCATTTCATGGGTCGAGATTTTTCTTTTTGAGGAGAGGTCTAATGTAGGAGGTTTACAGCTCAGGTGGGAATAAACCTAGTTTCAGAAACTCGTGGAATTTACCCTGCATGGGGCAAGCGAAGGATAGTTTAAAATATTTTTGGTGGTGCTGTGTATGAAGGTGATCCTGATGGTCTGGCTGTAATGATAATATCGAGGAAATCTTTTGGGATAGGGTATTGAACGTATTTATTGATGGATGGTTAGTGTTGTCTCTTTCTATGGTGAGTAGGTCATGTGTTGTTGTGGTGCTGTCCGCGTTCTCCTTGAGGTAATGTTCAATATTTTTTATTTTTTTAGATCAATTCAATGGAAATGTTGTCACAGAAGTCTTGTGACCCTGGTATTTCTGTGTTTTGGTACTCTAGATTGTAGAATTTTGTTAGAATTTTATGGAGTAAATGCTAGTCTTCTTCAGTTACGCATGTCGAATAGTGGTGTCTTTTTGTGGTCCAGATGGCTCATCTGTAGGCTCTGTTATAGTGGTGTAGTGTGCTTTTCTCTATTTCATCTCTAGATTTTATTAATTTACTTTGTATTCTATTGTTTTGTGTTTTCATTCTTCTGATGTTGTATTTAACCCATTTCCATGCCCGGTCGCCAGATAGCAATTGGTGTAGTCTAGGCAAGGGAAATGTTTTTGTTAGGTTGATGTAATCTCATGTAATTTCTGGCATTTCGCATTATGCTTGTTAAACGAAATTTCTCTGATTATGCCTTCATGCCACATCACTTCATTTCAAACCAGTTCAAGTAAAAATCGTATTATGATAGCAAGGGAATAAATAAAACGAACAAAGAGAATGTGATTGGCTGTTGTTCATGGCACTTGTGTTTTTTTGCATTTTTTTACACAAAATGTGCCCTTGCGCCTACACATTTTGTGGTAAAATATAGTCCTAAATTACTAATTTGCACTTTGGGTAATTTTTTCAAATATTACGTAAAGGAAATTACATGAAATCCACACACCCCTAGTATACTCCACCACAACCAGTGCTGTTCTCTACCACTCCTGCAGGTGGTTCAGAGGTACTAGTATCAAATGAGTCCTACATAAAAGGTGCGTCTGCAAATGAGATGCATGTGATTTCAAACCTTTAGAGTGTCCATTTTGTTTACTGACACAGTATGTTTTGCAGCATGCCACCATGCTGTAGCAGACCAGTGGAAGCTTCTCAGGACTTGGGGTTGAATTTATTCCAGTTCCAAGTTTCTGTCTAATGGGGCCTCGAATTCGACGGGGGAGTTTCTATCCACTACGTTTTCCAAATCATCGGGAATAGTCTGTATCTCACTAATGGCCCAGACATCATTTCACCATATAACAGTACTTTCTTCCACTACTGTTTGTATAATGTTGGCACTTATAGGCTTATGATGATTCTGAAGCTGTGTTCCTTTGTCGTGCTCCTACACTTCCATTTCATACCCCTAGTGGGCCTTCACACATTACAGCTCGCAGAATGCTTGACCATGTGAGATTGATGCAGTGCTTAATTTGAGCCTCAGGATTCCGGTGCTCGGCACCAGCATTTAAATGTGAACACCGGCGCCTTTGACAGTCTGTCACAAGGTGGCGCTGTCTGGCTAATTTAGAGATGACTACAACAGGTAGTTATGCATTCAATATACATTAAAATTACTATTACCTGCCGCCCAAATCATTTTTACAGCGTTGCGGTCCTGAAATAATCCGAATTGTCACACTTGTGGGTGTGTAATGGTTGGTAGTTGTGTTGCTCCTAACATTGGCAGCATGTCAGGGGAAATGTGTGGTGCAAACTGCAGCGGCCTCTTGATGAAAGCCCTGGCACTTATTATTTTTACAAATTAGGCACTTGATGGATGGCTCCGGTCTCCTGTTCGCAAAGGTGAAATGAAGTTCATGAGAGATGCAGGGGCTTCCTCCGGGAGCAGGGGGATGCTGTGACTTCTGTCTTGCAATACTCCGGTCTCTTTACAGAGTAGCCTGGTGTCCGAGTATAGAAGTCTCCTCAGATTGCACTGTTCTTTTTCTCCTCTGGCATCATGTTTCTCAGACCGTCCTCCTCGGTTACCATCCAGTTCTGCTGTAATAAAATATTGTACACAGCCCAGACTAGGGTTCACTGCTGGGTGCGAAAGTCAGGTGGGCCTGAAGTGTGTTATTACAGGGGCTAGAGACCTCTCAAAAAGAGGCAGCCGAGTTTCACTAGCACTCGGTCCACAATGTGCTCATTCTGGAACAGAAAGATGGGGTCCACTTAAACATCCTTGACTCTCTGGGTAGATGCACGTGAGCAGCCCAAAGTTTACCTCGAGAGGCATTAAAACACAGTAATCCAGCCCACATTAAAGTGTGAGCGTCAAGCCAAGGGCTCTGTGTGCTCAACACGTTTAATAGCATCTCATATAGCAAATCTTTACAGGAGATACGATTCACACCTAATGACACAAAATACTTCACTATACATTAGTAATACTAGTACTTTTTAATGTGTAGTACTTCATTCCACACTTCTGCCATATCTAAGCGCACTAAATAATCGATGTTACTATTCCACAACACACGATTCTCAACTTTATGACTTCAGAAGAATGGAAGACAGGAAGGAGTCTGGATGGAGGACGGAGCCTGCCTTGCTGGGATTTAAACTCATCACCTTGAGATGACCCAGTTTGTCAGCAGTGAGCATTCCTCTCACAGCTCTCTCACTGCATGAGACAAGGCTCGTACGCTAAGGGTCATGTAGCACTGGTCCCTTCTGTCTTAGGCCAATCAATCAGGGAATTGTGAAGCGCTCTACTCACCTATGGGTCTCAAGGCGCTGGGGAAGTGGGGGGGGGGAGTTGGGGGAGAGGGGTGCAGCTCCGGTCAGTCAAAGAGCCAGGTCTTGAGGGTCTTCCTGAAATTGTGCAGAGTAGGGGCGCGTCTGCGTTGATCAGGAGGAGCTCATTCCAGCCACTGCTCTCCTTTGTTGCATCCAGGGCTGTGACTGGGTTTTATGGGGCTCAAGCAAGGAAAGCGTGGTGAACCCTTCTCCAACCCTCTCCTGGATGGTCTTTGATGACCTACAAGAAGCCTTACATTTATTTTAAACTATTCCATGTATGTCGATTTCAGTTACATTATTTGCTAGCAAACAAGTATCCTCAGGCCGATAAAGGTCCACTGTGAGTGGGGCGGTGGACTGCTTCAGTTTCGTGGGCCTCTTGTTGGGATTCGGAGGAGGGCGTGTAACACCCTATACCCGTCCAGGGTTCCAACCTGGCAGTCCCTCCCTTACACTCCAGGCTCTGGTAGCGGGCCCAAATGCTGCTCTCATGAACAATGAGGGGCCAGAATGTGGCTTCAGGCCATAACCCCACTGTCACCAAGCCCGGACCCCACACAACTAACGTCTTCGCTGGCGGCACTCTCTACCTCCATGCCTCTATGCTGCTCCAGCTGGTACCACATTAAAGAACACCTATTAATTCGGATGCCCGCCTAGACACACTAAGTACCCCAAATCTGTAACAATATAGTGACAACATGGGCAGAGGTTTTCCCACCCATACTCCTAAGTCTTTGCTCAAGAACTAAAAAAACAGCCCACCACTGCTCAATCAAGAGCACCCAGAGGGCCTACCTACAAGTTTATATTACTGACGAAGCCTCTCCCCACCATGTTAAAAGAAACAATCTAGCTCTATCTAGTCCTAATGATGACCTTATAAATGATGAAGGGCTGAAACGCACATCAATGACAGCCCTGATATAAAAAAGACAAAAGGGAAACTCGTGTGATGGAATACAAAGACCCAGTACCTCCTTCAACATAGGATATATCTGGCACTCATCCTTGTTAACCAGTACCAGGAAACATTGGAGAGGTTCTTAAACACCCTTTACCCTTCATATCCCAATGCACTGAGGATACACAGGTTTACGAAAAAAATAATACAAGCTTATCTATTTGCAACATTAAAGACTGCATGTGTAAAATACAAAACTAGATCAACTCACAATGGCGCATGATCAATCATGATAAGACAATGGTTCCTATTATCAGCCAAATCCCAACCCAAGCAATGGCACTGCAATAGACTGGCAAACTAACCAACTTGAAGCTACCATGCACACCACAACAATCCACAATACAAAATGATTAGGTGTCACACTCAATAGCAAACGTAACTTAAATACTTACTTAACAAGCATGGAAAAAGGTGCATACAACCCACTAAATTGATTAAATAAATAAAAAAATGTATACCCGCTGAAGATCTATAGGAGATAGCACACGTGTTAGTTACAGCACAACTGGAATTTAGTCTATTCATATCCACAGGTTTCCAGGCAATTAGTACTGCCTTCTAATAGCTACCCTCTACACTGCTGGGGGACTGATCAATGCAAACCAAAATAAAAACACATTACACCGAACCTAACTAAAAATAAATGTCTCACTCTCCTAGAACACTATATTATCACTGTATGCCGAGTATCATTTTGAAAGCAATGCAAGGTAAACACACCTCAGGAACTAAAAAAGAAATTTCGCTTTCAGGGTAGCGCAGACATTTCCACAGTACAAAACATTCCCTCCTTGAAATGAAATGGTGCAACAGACTGAAACATTATTCTTCACCTTCTCAGATTTTGTTCCACTAACTGCAACAGCCCGAAACAGAATCTGGATCCCTTTTTTACCTCCTTCAAAACGCCATTGAAAAACTTCTAATCCAGATCAGTACATCTTGATCCTCTTCTAAATGTAAGTGTACTATAACCTATGGCAATGCAAGATGGCCATCATGTATTCCTTCAGTGTAAAGCACTCAACATCTACTTGGATAATGTCAGTGCTACTGAATGAAGCAATAGCAAAGCCAAGAGTTCTGGCTTCAATGTGCCAGCACTTGGAAACACAGGCATTCACAAGCACAGAGTACAGTGTGGAGTGGTGTGGCTCACTGGTTAGAGGCGGCAGACCCGGAAGCAGAAGTCGGCCCGGGACCAGGGTTCGATTCCCAACGCGGCAGGGTCGTGCACCAGGGTCAGCAGACTCGATAATTCTCGCCTCGGTGCCTACTCTAACCAGGGGTCCCACTAGGCAACTCTGGGCATTAGCTTGCCCAATCTCCACAACGGCCCCATCAACGCCGGGGATGCCTGGCTCCACCTTGGGGATTCTCAGCAGGGACCATCCCACAGGGAAAGCCAGGATGGGTTCCCCAGCGGTATACAGGACGCCGACTGGCAACAGTGCGCTTTACAAGTATACACATTACATTACATTACATACGTGCATCCAAAAACGCGGTTTATCAATTAAAAAACCTGCATTATTGGCTTTGTTATTGTTGTAGGAAAACGCAATAAAGGACTGGTTTCTGCAGAGCATGCATATAAGGGAGAAAGGGCTTAATTTGACTAGTTAGCGTGCTGATTGCTTGTACTTTTCCGATGTAAAAAAGTCCCTTGTGTATTCCAATGGAAGCATTTCCTGGAAAGCAGACAGATATAGCAAATTACATGAGGTGGGAGAATAGTCCTCAGATGGCCCCAAAGCCCACTCTATATGTTTGTATTGGATACATGGTCAAAGGCAAGTTTAAAGTGAACAAATAATAGGTGAGAAAGCTTAGTTGTAGACAGTTAATGCACTGTGAGTCTTCAACTCTTTACTAAAGTGGATCAGCATTTGGGGCAGTCCTGGTGGATGTTGGGATGTTGTCCAAGATCCTGGGTGCATAGACGGAAAAGGCCTGCAATCTTTTTTTTTCTTTTTGACACTTTTTAATCTACAGTCTGATGGTGTCCAGGCTGCAGGTGTGCTGAGACTCAACAGGGATGGTGGGGTTGTCTGCGAGATAAGCAGGGGTGCTGGCCGTGATGGCTTTGAAAATTATGCAGCTGGTTTTGAAGATGGCATGGGCCCAGTAAGGGGAGCCAATGAGGTCCCATCAGGATGGGGGTGATCTGATTATATTTCTTCAGGCCCTGGATGAGATGTGCTGCTGTGTGTAGGGTGCCAGTAAGGGTTGCCAGTGTGGAGTGTGGGAGGCCATGGAGCAGGGAATTACTGGCATCCTAATGTGAGAATGCAAGGGCATGAACAGCTGTTAAGTTGGTTACGGGAAGAAAAAAATGTACTTTCTTTAGAAGAGAGACTATCTTTGTGTTTTTATCTATGTGTTCCTTGAAGGAGATTTTGGCGTCTAGGGTGAAATCAAGTAATTTGGTATTCAGTGATATTTAGATTTTGAAGCTCTCAAGATTCATGTTACTGAGTCAGGTTGTACTGTTTCTTATTTGTTGTTCTTGGCAAATAGGACTTCTGTCTTGGTTGGGTTGAGCTTGAGGTAGGTGCTGGATATCCAGGTCTGGATGAAATGTTTGGGACATGGGATGTTTGAAGCAGAGGAAACTTTCAAATAGAGCTGGGTGTCTTTCGCATATTGGTGAATCTTAATGTTGTTATAGTACATCACCAAGCGACTCCATGTAAAGGTTGAACATGACAGGGGCCCGTATGGAACCCTGGGGGACTCCTCACATGATAGGGATCTTTTGTGATCTGTAGGTGCCTGTCTGAGCTGTTGTCGGTTGTAAAGATAGGACAACCAGTAAATATTCATAAATATATAATTGACAACAATACATCTTGCAGGCAATTGCTCTGTGAAGCCAGAATTTAGTAAATAAAATCAACAGATATGTAAGTGGCAGCGTTCAACATAGAAATTAATAAAGTATCTTGTATGCTCTGAAAGGCTTATATTCAAGCCCCTTGTGACTCCGGTGCGTCAATTTAACACGGGAAAAAGTGACGTATCGGTGACGCAAGGGGCTTGTAAATAAGCTCCTGAATTTCTAATGGACCACCTAATGAACAGTGCTTGTTTCAATTCACCAAATCGTATAGATTATTTGTAATAAAGGTCACCAGTCTATGTTTATTCTGCTGGTTTGTTTAGCTTAATATTCATAGAAACATATGTATTGAAATAAACTAGAAGAGGAGATTGGTCTGTTCAGATATATGCACACCAGTGCATGTACAAAGGTAAAGGGAGCCGTAGAAACACAGGCGCGAATAGTCTGTGTGTGCACCTAACTCTAGCACATCCCTCCCTTTCTTGGACTTCCTTACACATGAAGTGCAGTTATGCAGAGATTCCTACATGGCTGAAAATGCCGAGGCACTTCTATATATTTTGAAGGTGGAAACCCACTCATTTTGTGTCAGGCCTCTTCAAGGGTATGGTTAGTTGTCAGGAACAGGCCCTGGGGAAGCTGCCCCGCACGCAGTAAGTCCAGGCCTATGAAGGTAGCTGCTGTCCATGGACTGTTCTCTCACCGAAGCTTCAAGGAGTAGGTCTGGCAAGAGCAGGCACTATTTACTATGCCAAGAGCACGTATATCTGCATGGGTATGTATGGATGTGACGTATGTTGTGAACCTAGCTACAAAGTGTCTGAGCGCTGCACCCGATGAGTGGTTTACGGTGAGTAGAGCAGGAGAGGTGTGGGGGTGTAGCACCATGAGTATGGGTTGGCGGTGGAGCGTGGAACGGTTCTGGGGGTGCTTTCACTGAGGGTTGCAGGCAGGGGGGGGGCCTCATGGTTGTCTCTGCTCCTGTTTCTTGTGTTCTGGTCCCGTTCCCAGCATCGCCGTCTGTGCTCCGACACCATTACATCACATGCGTTTTAAAAGCGCATGCGTTGTAATAGCCCGCGTCATAATGTGTACGCGTTGTTACGTCGCATGCTTTGTAACGCATGCGACATAACTGCATGCGCAGTAACAGCCGCGTTGTAGTGGCTGTTTCCCACTATTTTTAGTGGGCTCTGGGATTCCTGTCTGGGTTGAGACTTGGTTCCCCAGATGGTTTCAGGTTCTGGCGCAGCCCATGGTTCTTTTCCAACATTAGCTTGTGGAGCTGGATTGGAAGTGTGGTCCTCTCCATCACAGTATCTGACTCCGGAAATCAAGATGCATCCTGGATAATTTGACTGTATATGGTGTCTGCTCAGTCCTCTGGGACCTAGGAATGAGAGGGCAAAGACATACACTTTCTGTCACGTATTATCTGTTGCCTCTGGAACTCAGGCGCGAGATACTACTGCAAGCTCTCTAAATTGGTAAAAATGTCTTTCATAGGTTTAGACTTCCACAGAGCAGCGAGGTCAGACAGCCAAGGCATACTCATGGAGGGCATTGGAAGCTTGGAAGCGGGACAGACCCCGTTCCTGGACCCTGCGGCCAGCAAGGGCTACGATGCCTCAACTGTGGGAATTGAGGTTGATTTCCTCTGATCTCCCAGGGCCTGTCTAGTACAGCTCTGCAAAACAGAGCCACGTGCACCCTACCACACTTGACTCTCAGTGATAGCGGTGGCGAGCGGTCATGGGTTTGTCAGGGAGGTAGTGTGGGAGTGCTGTAGCTCAGAGCTCAACAATCATACAGCAACTCAAAAACGATTCTTTAATGCACACTAGAAAGAAAAACTACACACTGATGAAACAGAATGCCGTGTATTGTCTCTGGATGCTACTTAGACAATGCTGCACCTCTCCCCTGCTTTCTTCCTCTTTGACCCTGATCCAAGTTCTCGTCCCTGGGATCCAGGTGATCCCCTAGCCCCCTCACTCCCATCCATGGGGTATAAGGTAGGAACGGAAATAAACCTCATATGCAGTCTTTATCACACCCAAATAGGCGTGCTCAGTTCTCACAGTCATGGTTCACAGTCTTACCCCTCAGCAGTGGTATACTACTGTTGGATTGTCTCTACCTCCAGTCTCTCGGGTGCTCTCATAGCCTCTTCTTGGAGAGGGTGCATGCCACCCAGAAGCTTTGTCTGCTGGGCCCGCACTCTGTAGTGTGCCCCGCAGCCGCAGAGGCTGCAGTCGTGACTTGATGCGGTCTCAGGCGGAACAACGGTGAGTGTCTCTGAAGTCAGGGTCTCAATGGCGATCCCACGCTGGATCCGGCAGGTCCTTGCTGGGCCTGTGATCAGGCCTGATGGCATCAAGCAGTTGCAGCCTCTTCTGACTGGTCATGACTTCTGCGGCTGCTGCCTTGCAAGGTTCAGGTGCAAAAGGCAGATGCAGACCCCACACTGGCCAGTTACTCTGAGCAGTCCTGGCCATGCACAGGCCGATTACAATATTAGGCAGTTGCAACCAATTACATGCTGATCACAGGATTTTGGCAGTACTGGTCATGCAAAGGCCAATCAAAACCTGAGGGCTCATGGCTATGCACAGGCCAACTCCTCAAATTCCAGTTGCAGCTGCGCACATGTGGAATCTGATACAATATCACAGTCCAAATCGGACCCCAACAATTGCGGTCACAGGTTCACAGTTCCAACTAGGAACCAGCACAGAGAAACTGCAAGGTCTTCGACACTACAGACCAACAGATCACTCTACTCTCCTCAGTCCTTTCTTCTAAGTGCCCACAGACTCTACTCTTTCTGGACAGTCATTCTTCCTGCAGGGCTGGTACGCTCCTTCCCTCTCTCAGCAGCAGGGCAGGCACTTGTGCACTTATGAACATGTACACAGCTCATCCAGCATGAGATCCAGACTTGGGTGATGTCCCCTCACCTCTGGGACAGTGACCGTCAGCCGGGCAGCAGCCCTTTGAGTACTCCACTGAGCACTCACTCTGTGGTCACAGAGGAATTGTCACTGGAACAATAAGTGGAGTGTTGTGGTCCTGCTTTTATATATCATAGTCACACAGGAGAGGTGGCTCCACTCTCCGTCACTGTAGAACCGGTTTGGTGTGGGTTCTCCTTTCAAGTGTCCTTTCCTGATCACTCTCCAGAGGCAGCCTTTGTGCAGAGTGATGCTTCTCACAGCAGGGTAGTCTCCAACTTGGAGCACCCACAACATAGGCACAAAGAGGTATGAAGTTTCTGCATATGGGTGCCAACAGTCAAAATGATGGAGTCCCCAGGGGAAGCCAAAAGGACAGTGGCGTAACAAACATGATAGGGCTCCCCTGCAGAATGTGGTGAAGTCCCCGAAATACCCATATCTCATAGTTACTCAAAGCCTTGGGTTGAAAAGCCCCCCTGAAGGATGCCTGCCATACCTCAATGGCTGCAGGGGGCCTATGATACGCCCTTGCAAAAAGACTGGCCGTGTCTAAAAATCCTACAGTCTACCACGTGACAGTGTTCAGGAAGACGAATCAACAGCTCCTTGCTAGCAAAAGGCTTATCAATGTTTTTAACTAGCACTGTTGTTGCTCCCCTCACTTCACTGTCTACGTCTCCTCCCTCCTGATCCAGGAATGTAATCAATACACTTCCAAAGTCAGGGAAAATAAACATCAATACAATCTTATGCAAAGGCCAGCCCAGGGGCAGTGCTTAATTTGAGCTGGTGGTTTCTGGTGCTCAGCAACGGCACTTAATTATCAACACTGGCGCTTTTCATGAGCATAAATTAAGGACACATTCTTTAACAGGGAGATTAAGTGATTTACCCAGAATCACAGGATGTTGAACCAATGCCGAAACGCGAACCTGGTTCCCCAGCTCCAAAGCCGGCAGCTCTGGCAATTATGCCACATCCTCACCCAACTTTAATGGTTAGTAGTTGGTTCTGTTTTAGGTGGCACTAACAGGAGAAATGGGCTGGTGCAAGTTGCCTCCTGATGAGAGCCCAGCACTTATGTTTTTTTTTACATATTAACCACTGCCCAGAGGTATCCAAAATGGATCTCATGGCCTCCATTACTGTGACTCACTCATGCAGTCCACTCAAGATAGACACATAAAAATGCACAACATGCTCTCTGGATGTTTGCTCAAGGAACTGTGTGAACGTGTTTTATACGAGTGGGTGAGTAGGTCTCCACTTAATAGACGGAGATAAAAAGTTCTGGGCACGACTGTGGTTTCTCAAAATGTGTATTGTTGTCACCACCAGTTTGTGCACTAAACAAGTGACAGAGACATTAGTTGAATGTCACTTAATGAGGGTACTCTTGGTCTGCCCCTCCAGGCCACAGGCCAGGTTTGGGACAGTTTCATATCAAAAACAGGCTAAAGCCTCTGCACACATGCTATAGAGCTTGACACCAGGGCCTAACTAAAAAAGAAGGATATGAAATATACATAGTTCGACATTCAGGGCAGGATAGCACGACTTACACCATGCATGGGGCATTCCAACTTAATAAAACATAAATACAGTACAATACTTAATTAACCCTCTACTATATTATTGTGCAGTCAGTGTGATAACTTTGAATTTGGAATAATGGGGCATATTTATCAAGGATTTGCGTCATGGTTCATGCGCGACACAAACCCTAAAATGCGATTTATCAAGCCACGCAAAGACATTTTGCAAGGCCCTAAGGAGCTAGATAAATTAGGAGTAACGCAACGCAGCACAAATCGCTGTGTTGTGTTGCTCTGCCCTGGGAAGGCATTCCATGAGCGTTGTGTGGGTGTTCCCATTTCAAGCAATTACTCTTATCTAGCACCCTTCTGAACATTAAATAAATACCCTCCCTCCAAAATGAGAGCACATCAACTAATGGCTCATATATTTCATTTAATACTTTAATAGCAATACAGTCAATTTTTCCCATTCTTTAGATAATATGTATCAAAGCACATAGACAATTGCCTATTACAGACGGCCTTCTCGAAGGGTCTTCTACAGTCCACTTCCATATACCTAAACATGGTGGACTAAGTCAGCGTTATAGGAGTTTGATGCACGTGCACGCAATCGTCGGCACGATGCAGAAGCGGCTTCACTTATACTGGCCTTCCCGAGCTCTGCACTACCTCAAGGCAGCAGAGCCAGGGTAGGTCCAAAAGAAGACGCCGCTCCGCGCCAAGTAAGTCAAAACAGAGCTCTTCAGCACCCGCCACCTGAACCTTGGCAAGAGCATCCTTTTTAACAAATCGTCTCCGTTTACCCCTCAGGACGCGACTAAGCATTTAGTTCTGCAATAGCCTCCTGGAGTCTCATCTAGCCCTAAATAAGGGTGAGTTGTACTACAAGGTTTGGCTCTACAGGCTAGATCGACATTCAACCTAATAGTAATTGTTTTTCCTAAAATACTGTGTCTCGCAGCACATGTTCCACAAAGGGTGATGAATACGCAAAACTTTGATTCACAGGGGCATGCAGCCAATTCCTTAGCGCATACTTCATTATGCTCCACAAAGTATGTGGTAACATGTTAAGCAGCATATATGTTTCATGTTACGTTTGTCATTTTATGTTCCGGGTCATTTTGTCTGACCAGCTACAGGTAAAATTGCACTTTGTGACCTGATGTATGACTATTTACTACATCACTTAGGTTTATTCATTGATTCTAGTCATGAAGTAGTCTAGGTGTATAATACTAGGTCCCAAAGAATTGCCACCTGATCCTGTCTGGACTACCAAAGCAAGAAACATGTCGACCACATTATACAACCAATTGACACACCTTGCTTAGTAAAGACCATTATATCTTAATTAAGCACCATGTTTTTTTTTATTTAGGGTAGTGTGCTTTTTTTCATTAAATGTTCTGATACTTAGCATCACTGCACCTATTTTAACCCACCTCTAATCACCACACTACACAACCCAACCCACACACCCACACTTCACCTTACGGCATTCAAAAGATCTCTGGCAAAGAGCCCCTGGTGGATGCCCATCGGGCATTGCAGCGCTGGCACGACAAGGAGCATGCCCAAATGACGAAGCATGTCACCTTTTGGGGTGTGTGAGGGCACTTCCTCCTATTGGAGCCTTTTCCTTAAACCTGGAACAAAAGAAACAGATCTTTGTTCCCCCTTCATTTTCCCTGTCTGAGAGGAACTGCAACCTCTAGTTTTGATTAGTCTTGTGTCTGTTCTTGCAGGGACTCTCCCTCGGAGAGCTCGCAGTGAGAGCGCCATGTGCAAGACGAATGTAAGAGCCTGGCAGGCATGTGAGGATGGCGAGGGTCTGGGTTCTGAGCTTTGAGGGACCACTTAACACGGTCTGTTGATGCAGAGGTGCGATGCTGTCAGTGCGCGTTGGATGGGCCATGCAACTGCGGAAAGAGGCAGGGGACAAAGCATAGGGGCAAGATGGGGAGTATGCCGCAAGGAAGGAAGAACAACTTGAGCCATCCATGTGAAGGCAGTGTTTCCTCTCTGAGGTTCTTGACCTCTTCCCTCTGTGGTGAGAGGATCTCTCTCGCAGGACCAATGATGGGGCTCTGAGAGAAGTAGTCTCCATCAGACAGTAGCTGCTTGCTGTAGTGCTTGAAGCAGCTGAGCCACAGCAGGCCTGGAGATGAGCTGCTGCAGGGTCTGCCTCCTCGTCCCCGGGTCCAAACCAAACCAAGCCTTCTGCCTCAGTGCCAGGGTCTGTGCGGATCTGAAATGAGGTGCACAACAGAAACCTACCCCCAGACCTTTGTCCTTCCTCCTTGCTCCTGCTTCTGAGAACTCCACCAAACGGAAAAAGGACTAACCATCAGCTGGTTCCCAGGGCCAGCTGATGGTTAGAATCGGTAGCTCTTGTGCCAATTAAATCAATTACTCGGAAAATGTAAGGCTCTCGAAATGTGCCTATTTATGGGACTCCCCAGTCACTTTCTAACCAGGCATCCCATTGTATATGCATCCCTTCAGAATCCACGGTGATGGTCAACATCCCATAATACTCCCTGCGAGTGTGTCTGCACTCAAACGAATCAGCCAAGTAGAGGTTGTTTCTGCGGCCTGTGTTCCGCAGCTTGGCTCTGACATGCTATGGGAGCTGGATACAAGGATACAAGCAGGCTTTGGGCGAGTGCAGGGGCCCTGCTGTTGGCCTCATGTCTTCCCTAGGGTTTTTCTTCCCTAGACCGCTGGCAACCGTGCTCGCACTCGATCAAACCCTCGCTGACCCCCTCAAGAGTTTAAACAGCCAACCCTACCGATAGCGGCCTGGTTCAATATCCCGCGCAGAGGTGTGAGCAGCACTCAGACCTGTAGAAGGGGTGAAGGGGGCGCTACCTGTGTAGTACACCTCAGTGGCAACCCACATACAAATATAAATGCATACACTCACACACGTACACGTACCACGTACCTCAGCCCTCCTGGCAGGGAAGCACCCCACTCACATTACTCTTGCCCTCGAGTGATTGGCCCCGCTCAGGACGGATGTCAGGGCCGCGTCACGACCTGGAGAAGGAAGCCAATGATGTCATGGCCACGTCACGGCCTGGAGAGGGGGCGACAGATGTCATGGCCACGTCAAGGCCTGGGGAGGGGGGCGACAGATGTCAGGGCCGCGTCACGGCCTGGAGCAGATGGGCGCGTTAAACGAGTACCCCGGGTTTGTCGGTGTGCCAGGCATGCCTGAAGTCAGAACGCACTCATGAGAGCCGGGCCTGGCAGCTTCCCAGCGCCCGGTGCCCGGGCCGCCCCCAATCCACCATTACAACACTTCTAATAAAACAGCCATTAGAAGAGTCCCCGGGGCGTCTTTCGGGGCGGAAACTAGTAGGCACAGAGAGTGCGGCGGATTAATCAAATATTACACCGCAGACATCTATCTGTAATAGAAACAGGGACACTGCGCGCGGGGCTCCTGATATGAGGCAGTGCATGTACGGAGACGCAGTTCAGGGCAATACAAATACGCTACTGTCCAAGTTTACCTGACCTTTCCGAATCTATGAATAATATTAGCATATGTTACGGGCAGTAATTGGCGTCGTCTCACCATCCTGTTTTTATGGCAAATCACGTAATCTCCCAGTGCCTAAAAAGTGAACGAAACTAGTGTTCATATAAAGCGCTCCAGTACCTTCGCTTCGAAACCGCAAAAAAGTTTAGCTGCATGTATAATCATCTTTCTACCACGTGCAAATACAGCCTCTGCGCCTGTTTACATTCAAACAAACCACTCCTATAATTTCAAGCACCTTGAATCTTAAACAGATCACAGGTAACCCCAGGCGGTCTTGTAAAATGGGATTATAAGGTCACAGCAACCATGTCCTCTCAGCAGCCACGCTAGCGCGCCCTGCCCTGGCTGGGACCTCCCTGCCACCCACAGCAGAAGCTCTGCATAGAGACGAGGCCGGACTTGAACCAAAATCAGCCCCACTGCAGGAGCCTGTGACCAGAATGGTGCCATGGCTGGGTCATGGTGGCCCCTCCAGCTCTGAGAGCAGACCCGAGCCTGCAGCCCACCAAGGAACTGACAGAGTGGCCAGTCTGCCCTGCACAGACCGGGTACCTGCAGGTGAGAGGTATCCGCACCGTTATGATGAGCGGCAATCCCACATCCTGCGACAATTAGAACCCCCCTAGCGGGTCATCAGTACAGAGAAGTGTCATACCTGCACCACTGAGCGAAGTCAGCATGAAGCCGCTCTCAGTATCCTGGATCGGAAAACATCCTTTACCAGGCAGTCAATACCACGTAGTACCTTTACATTTCAGTCAGTACCACGCCTACTACATTACCACGCATTCCTTTAGCACACAAGTCGCTCAACAACTTGCTTTAGGAAACGAGGTGTTGGATTTTAAGTCCTACACCTTCCCTACTGATACACCGACTTGAGTTGGAATAGTACCTTGTAACGACTTGCGTGCCAAAGGAACGCGTGGTAACGACACAGCCATGGTACTGACTGTGTTGTTAAGCCACGCTTGGTTTTGGCATGTGTAGTTCCGTCATACAACCCTCTTGATCACCTGTAAGACCTTCTGGAGCTAGGATTTGCCCAAATCTTATCCATCCAGGTAATCACAGCAGAGGCTGTTTCAGGTCAGGTGCGGAAGGAGACGTACATCTTGGTGCGACAGGAAGAATAATGACACTGCGGGCCACCTCTCTGGAGGTTTCACCAAGAAGTCTTCCTCTTGCATTGAAAACGAAGGTGATATCGCAGACTCCTGGGGGACCCTTCAGTTTATGTAGTGAAGCTCATGGTTACCTCCTGGGCTCTGCTTCTAACATACAAAGACAAGTTTCATCTCTTATAAAGGTCGCTTTCAGTCAATGAGTTCTGTCTAATAGGTTTTGTTGAAGGTTTGTGTGTGTTGATTCTTAGTGGCTACTGCTGCTATGCAAATGCAACCACAAGCCCTACAAACTTTAAATAGTCAAAACCTTCCCTTGTTTGGAAGTAGACACAACAGATCTCAGAATACATTCACAAAGTGGTGGATGTACAGTACCACTCCAATAGTGTGGCGCTTGGTGGTTGTTCGTATTATTTATTTGTTTTGTAAAGCACTGGCCTATTGCATGCTGCCAATTGGTAATACTGTGTGAAAAGCAGTTCCTGCATTATCCAATCCATTTCTGAAGCAATGGGTAATCTGTATTGGTGAAGCTCTAAGCAATGCATGTGAATTTTCACATCCTGGCTTTGGAGCGAGGGGTTCGATTGAACTCAAAGTTTCCATCTCCCTTTTTAGGTCTCGACTATTCTATTCCGCAAGGAATAAATAGACGAGAGTATTGTGGGCCAAATAAGCTTTGAAACCATCGCGGATTTTGTCGAGTGCATGTGCTCATGCACGCGCTTTTTACCATTTGCTCCCGTGCCGCCTGCCTCCCACTTCAAAGGGATCCGCTCCCCGCCCACTGCTTCACACTTCACGGCCGCCAGGCCGTGTCTCGCATTTCTCCTCCCCCCTCCCCACAGCAATGCCAAGAGCTTGTTTTACGAGCGCGGCCGCTCACTTCTAAAATGTTGGCTTCTTGTTCTGTTTTGTTGGGAAGGCTGCCCTCATGCACACGCTCCCTTGCTGCTTCATCTCCTCCCCCACCCTTTCTTCTAGCTCCAAAAGTCCATGCTACCATTGGGGACACGAGGTGAACATGTAGGCGTGGGATGCCACATTTCACGTTTGTTAACGTGTTCCCAGGTAACGTGTTATGCATGTGGAATCAAACTTTGTTGGATGCCGTGCGCCTTTTGCCTACATGCCCTTTTCATTGTTAACATCGCAGGTTTAATATTTGAATTTGGAGGTCGCCGCCTTTTAACTAAATACCCGCTTTCATTTTCACAATTGCGGCTTCTCATTATATTAGTTTTGAGGGCACGCCTTTTAACTACACACCCGCTTATTGCAGCTCACTTGCTCTTCCCTCCCCTCCCCTGTACAAAGGCTTTTGCAATGTCACCATCTCACCGCCCCACTATTCAGGCACTGGATTTCTGTGCGGCAGCTATGAAACATAAATCTGATTGTGGTGCGGCTGCGTATTGCAACACTCAAGTATCAAAGCGATATGAGTACAAATGTTACGAAGAGTACAAAGTCAACCGCGCTGGCCGTTATGCCACATTGCGATAGAAGGGTTTTGAAATTTAGCAACACTGCAGAGCAGGCGAGTTCAGATCTCTAATGGAGCTTTGTACTCTTTTGCCCTTCACAGCTGAAATCTTGCCGTTTAACCTTCTGCGTCACTTTAATCATGAGAGTCAATCCCTACTTTCTGGCAGACGCACTAGGCTTGTGAGACTCTCCCCAGGGCTACTTTTGACTCAGTCGTTCAGCGGCTTCCAAGGAGGAGACGTATACAGAGCAGGCTGGCAATAAACCGACCTATCCTGTTATTCCCGGGGTCTGTGCTGGCCGAGGTGCAGCAGATTGTAATTTGTAGCCCAACACCCACTCTGCGGCAGTAAACATCTTGCGTACTGTAGGGTACCGCAAGATGGTCCTGCCCACCATGCCCAGGTGCTTGTTACCCTGGCTGAGGAACAGTTGCACGCAGTGGTCTGCCAGGGACTGGCTTTGCCTCTTTTGCGTCATAGCATCCTCAGCGCCCTGAACAACTATCGCAACCTCTCTGCCCTCAGTCCCTGGGGGATGCTATCTGGTGCTGATCCAGATAGACCCCTGATCCCTGTTCTGCCTGCCGTTAGCAAAGTGTGGGGCCAAACATGCACTGCAGTAGCGACAACCAGGACACCAGGCACCACATGTGCGAATGGGCGAGACAGCCTGTGAGTCGACCATACCAAAGTCAGGCACAATTTCTTCACTTTTGCTAATACAACCTAAAACTGTCAGCCAGATCTTTCAATGACTGCTAATCTGGCCCAACTACTGCCTCCTTATCCAATAACACAGACCACTAGGTTAATACACATATTAAGCTGAACATGCAGCGTGAAACTCAGGGTTTGCAATGCTATGGGGGCTAACTGAGCATTTCATCCTTCTCAGGTTGATGGACTGCGCTCCGCCTCTTGTTTAGCTAGTGCAGGGGGGGGGAGGGGAAGGGTTCCTACTATTAGCAGCAACTAAAAAGTTATTTTGTTCAGAGACCTTATTACTACAGGAAGATTTTCAACGGAGTCACAGAGGTAGGAAAAAAACAGGAAATCTGTCTGTGCTGTCAAACTACGTTTCTCTTCAGCGCCTCTGTAACTCCCACATTTTTTCATTGCTTTACAATATAAATGGACAATTCGCCATCCATTAGCGTGAAATCCTGTCCTTTCTTTGGTCTGCGTTTGGCGACGCCATGTATATATGAACTGCACAGCTAAACACTTATAGGGTCCAAAAGGCAAGACCTATTGGCTATGCCAATACTTGTTTTTCCTGTTTTACTTTTACATTCGCTCAAACAATAGAAGAATGCAGCAGCTTCACGCCAAGCCCCAACGCTTAGAGCAACTTCCTTTCGTTTGCATTATCATGCAATACCTGCCAAGTTTCCCAGGTCCGTTTGTGATGAGCTGACACTTGGCAGATTCCCTCTATTTACATAACAATGTTACTTCAGTTGAGTCGATATACTAAGCAGCAGCTCTTTGTTCTTATATAATTGCGACCATTAAAGTGTCCTGTGCATACAGAATCAGTTTAAATGAACGACGGTGGCTTGAGGATCACCAGGAGTGATTGCAATCAGTCAATAACACTGCTGCATTTTGCACTACAGTTACAAAGTATGAAGGGACAGCCTCCTTTATCGCCTGGATCTAGAGGCAGGCAAGCCAGTGTCTGGCCTGGCTGGTCAACACTATTTTGCATACTGTAAAACACATGCTACACTTATAATGCTAAGTTCTGTGTGTCTTCAATTTTCCACAAAAAAAGTGGTTTTATTCTCACTCGCACACATTACAGCCACGTAGATAACGTACACCATACACACCAGATGCAACCATCAACGCGCTTCCTTTTATATTCATTGCAAAACATACAATTGCCATCACATACATCCACTCCGCTACATATACATTACAATCACTTTTATTTATGTATTAATTATTTATAAAAATTAAAAGCCATTGTTATTTGTAATATCAATACATCTAAGTCACGTAAATACAAAACATGTTGCATTACAAATGCTATAGGTGTCATATTTGCGAAAGTTATAACTATTGGCATTGTAAATGGCAAAGCTATTAATTTAGCTATTTTCAAAACCAACACATAAATAAAAAAATTGTCATTTACAAGACCAATAACTCAAACTTTCCTAATGCGAGACCTATTGCATTGCAAATGCTTGTTGGAAGAGGTGATAATACCCAATCACTTTTAAAGTGGGAATAGAAGGCATCTTTAAAGAGGCTTGTCTTCAGTTTTCATTTAAAAGCTGCCAGATTAAGTTGATTTATAAGGTCATGAATGAATTACAGTGTTGTGCAGCTATAACACGGATCTAACTGCCTTCGTGGGATTTGCAGTCCTATCTGGCATTTACAAATGGGTTTGCATTGCTGAACTTCAGATTTCAGTTGGGTGCATAGAGTGGAAACAATGTTTGTGGGTATTTTGAGCCACGGCTGTCATGTGCTTTGAATATAGTGAAGAGTAGTTTGAACTTTATTTTGTGACCCCACTGGCAGCTCGTGCATGGCTTTGCGAGCATGAGTCCTATGAGCCGTTTGTTTAGCTTAAAACAGGGCCCTGTTGGTTGGTTTTCCACTTTTGAAGTTTCAGGATTAATATCTGGGGACCCAGGCATAGACAGTGTAACAATAATCAAGTTGCCACACTACCAAGGCGCTCATTTCCATGCCTAGCGAGAACCGAAGCACAATGAGGATTTTTCTATGCTACATAAGATGGGAGTTAGATATGATGTCCAATGGAGTTTTTTGTTAAGCCATACAGTATTTATTAGTGTGTGAAAGGGTGCCATGGCAGGTCCTAGTTACTCTGACCAGTTTTGTTACCTGAAAATGTTGGTCTTTGTACCATTCAGATAGATAGAGCTAGCAGCCCTGTTTCAGGCAAGTAGTGACATCTTGGAACTGATCTTTTTGACAGTGTCTGGTGAGTGGCTTTGCTGCCCTGTGCTGCAGTGTTAGAGCTGCCGTCGGGTCCACGCTGAGCAGTGGTTGCAGTTGGTACCCATAGGTGGGTGCCAGACAGCCCAGCTCTCTAACCCGGGTAGATCATCCTCCTTGGCCTACCGTAGATCTCGGTGTTGATGTAATATTCTGTGGTGATATTAATAAGTACGGACAAAGAAAAAGTATATGAAGCGCCTGCTGCAATTCATCGTCTTGCATGTCTTGGCCTCTTTGTTTACACTCTCCATCCCTTTAAGTCCCTATCCTTTTGCAACCTCTTTCTTCTAGGACAATCTTTCTGTTGCTTTAATGTAGAGCTTGTTATGGTGTACCAACCTCGCATGGCACTTTCTCTCCACATCTACCACCTTTCCTCTTTTCTCTCTTTCCTCTCTTCCTAATTCATAATTGCCACAGTTAGTACACCATTGAGCAAAGCTTCATTGTGTTTGATATATTATCTCCCCGCCTGCAGGCCCTGACTCCTTTAATTTCTCCCTCTTCCAAAGAAATCTGTGGCATCTCAATCCCTCACACTCTTGCATTCGTATTGTCTCTCCCTTTTTGACCGACTCACTTCCTATCGATGTGTTTATCTCGTATTGGTTTCCTCATCTGTCTCTGGTAAGTAAATCAAGGATAGAGTACCTTTATAGAGCTCCTAAAGCTGATTCTTGAACTGAGACAAGATTTGTGAATCACCTTAATTCGAGGAAAAGCGCATTCAAAACTTAACCAGGGTTGGTGACTGTCAAATGAATTCCACATAGCACGTATCCATAGATGCTACATACTGGGTAATAGTATTGTTCCAGTGAGCCTGTTTGCATCTTTCCAAGAACTGGAGTCTAATGATCAAACTCCAAAATTAACCCCAAGCGTTGACTGTCAGCTAGTGAAGGTAAAATAGAATCGAGGAAACATGATCAAACTTGGAAATACCTGTGACAGCAAGGGGGCACGACTGCACCTTCTGTAGACAGCATGGCATCTTAACTGGAGCGCCTGCAAACAGCAGACTGCGAAAGTCAATGACTAGAGTTTGATGATTGCTCTGGCAATCTTTGCCCTTGTCTGCACATCTATACAGGGATGTGTCTTGTCTAGGACATAAATACAGGAGTCCGGTTTTTAGTGGAGTAACTGGCCTGCTGTTTTATTGTCACTTAAGCTTGAATAGGGAACCAAGTGTGTTGCCTATTTTGGCAGTTAAAATGTCCACTCTCTTCACTTGCGATACTTTGGGCCCAATTCAGTAAACTGGTTACTAGATCAGATGATTATCAGCTCTTTTTTACACGTATTCATATCAAACAAGCCATTTTTGTTGCATTCATGTCTGGATAACATTGATATAAATGTAAGTAATAGTTTCCAGACAAGTGAAAAACTGTTATGTATCTGCATACTTGTGGTAGCCATCTTTTCCATAAGATTATGCAATGCATGTACATGTTAAAATGTATTAGTAACAGCTGGGAGACCTGCTGCGCTCTACATGGACGGGGGTGTTAGGTGAGCCTGGTATTGGACCAGGGTAACTCTTTTGGTAACAAATCTTTAAACCACCCACGTGAGTGGTTAGACGCTCCAGTTACAATGGACAAACAATCAAGAAGCGATATATATGACTTATAGTGTTGAAGGCAGCTGACAAGTTCAGTGGCACCCAGAGGGCAGCAGATCTCTCTGACCTCTCACACCATTTGTTCTTGATTGTCCAGAAGTGTAAGCTCTGTCTCTTTTCCAGGTCTCCCATCCATAAATGGTTTCAATATATTTAGACAGCAGTGTGGTAGCAATATCCTCCCTCTCCTTGATTATAGAGGACGCCCATGGGTGTCTTTGGTAATTTGTGACGTTTGTTCGCAGGAGATCAGAGTAGGCCCCATCGAATGAAATGAGTGAAAGAATATAAATATCAGTCAGTGCATGTACACCCAGGGGCATCTTGACACAAGGACTATGACACTGAGGTACCCCCCAAAAAATGAACCAACCAAAAAAAGATATCGAAGAAAACTTTATTTTTCTGTCTGTGTGCTGAGTCTGTAAAAGTTAGTTATTAATATCACAAACATTTGTGCGGGGATCCTCCTTGCAGCCGACAGAGAGAGAAGCTCTCTGTGCTAAAGCAGCACCTACACTGTAGCAAAGTATATATGCTTTTAAATTTGAGCTCTCGAACGAGAAAGTGCAGTAGTGGGATAATGGGAAAAGAAAAACTCTGGGAAGTGTTCTTCATTTGAGTATAATTAGAGCAAGGATCCTACTAAGAAAGCACATTTCTGAAACCCCATGTAGCAGCGAGGCTAGAGCTTCAATTAATGCCCCCCAAAGAATGGCTACAGCAGGTTGCACCGTACAGGGTTATCACATCTACAAAGCTGGCCATTTGTTGCAACCACAGAGAAGGCGTTCACGCCTGTACCGACCCTTAATTAGTACCTCTGTCTTGCTGGAATTGAGCTTCAGCAGATTGTTGTCCAACTTAGTATAGCCACACAACCACCACGGAGAGACTGCTGAAGCTCAGACTGAGGTCTGAGGATCTGTGTGTGGGCTGCATCTCAGACTTAGTCAACGCTGAAAGAATTGATAATGGCTGACAGGCTCCCATGTCTACGTGAAATAGTATATGAGACAAGTGAGACCTTTGCAATATCCCACAGGTGTGTGTGGTCGGAGATTTAAAGATTGCTCTTTTTCCTTATAGAAACAATGAGAACAAGGAAAAGACCACAGACACCAGGTCTAGTTCTGCCACATAGTGGCTTAAAATGGCATGATCCCCCGTATCAAAAGTGGATCATGGTCTAGAAGAATGACACTAATCGGATGTTCTTCATCCAGATACATTCTGCGTTCATACAGTAAGACACCAGGACAGTCTCAGTCTTCTTCTTAGGCCGAACTACAGCTTGTGCATGATGGAGAAGCGCAAATGACTTTAGATGACTGAAGGGAGAAAGGGCCAGTGACTTCTCTTCTACAGTGACTTCTCTTCTACATTGGAGCTGGCCAGGAGCAATAATATGTCTGTAGTTGCTTCAGCGTTAGGGTTTAATGTGGACTTCTTCAAGATAGGCTTTCTCATGCTTTCTTTCCAACTCGGTCACTACTCCTGAGACAAAAGAGACTTTTAATAGGGATATGATTGCAGGTAGGATTACAGCGTTTGGGGCATGGGTGCAGGGCAGAAATCATCTGGATGTTGCAGACATGAATATCACCTGCACCACTTACTCTTGAATGTTTGATCCAGCCGGACCATGCCAGATTGCTTTTGGTCTGTACAGCCCTGCCATATACCTTCCCAGATCTGTAGAAGTTGGGGACAGAGAAAGAGGAAGCTTTGGAAGGAAATGCCTGGATGCTGTGGTCCAACTACCACATTCCTTGTCATATTTCACAATAACAGTAGTAATTACTATTCAGGGATTTGCGCCTCACCCGGCTTCCTGAGCACCCAAGTTCCTGAGTTAGCTTGAATGTCTGCTATGATTTCCTTCACCCTTTCTCTGACAAAAATCTTCTGAGAATAATTGGAGCTAGAAAGCTATCTGTCGTAGAAGCTGATATTCCTCTTCTATCGTGCTTCCGTGCATCAAAGGTTTCTTGTAACTCCCGGCCAATGCTATTCTCCCTCACAGCCTGTCTCTCTTTTCCTCAGACTCCCATGTTGTCTCGAGGTTTCAGCCCTCTTCCTCCTGTCACTCACTCACTAAAAGCCCCTCTCTTAGACAGACCCACATTATCTCGGGATTGGGTTCGCGTTTTTATCCCATATTTCTCAATATTCCCTTTCTCCTTACCTACCTCACTCACTCACTGGAGGTCTCCCACTCTCTCTCACTTATTCACAAGGTGTCTCTCCCGCTCACTTGTTTACACAGTATCCCTCTCTCCCACTCAATGACTGGATGTCTCTCTCCTTCGAACGCTCACAGGATGTTTCTCACTCACTGTTGTGATCTCTCACTCACTTACAAGGTGTCTCTATTATTTTTACACACAAAAGGCCTCTGCCTTGTTTACATAACAGTATCTGCCAAGATCTGATGTCTCTCTCTCTCCCACTCCCTCGCTGAATCTCTCTCTTGCTTACTCGTGGAATCTTTGTTTCTCTCTCTCTCGATCAATGTCTTTCACTCACAGGATATTGTGTTATCTCTGCGGCTGGCTTTTGCACATTGCACTTTCTACTCTTTCAGGCACCTGAAGCGCAAAGCCGGGTGACCTTAGGCCCCTCAACACTTATTTTTCCTACCTTTCCCATCCTTGCTTGTGCCGCGCTGCTCTGCCTGAAGTGCTCCTACCCTTCCAGCCGGTACATCGAGGTGCTGGGGTATACCTGTCAGGCGCGCATTTCTGTGGCGGCAATCTTGGGGGTAGGTAGACTCGAGGCCGGCAGTCTAGTGGTGCTGACTCGCACCGGATGGCCAGCGACGCCTTAAAACTAGGTGCACTCCTCTCCGCGCAGCGGACACGCGCTGCGGAGGCGCCTAAGGAGCGCCAAAGGAAAGCCCGTCTGCGCCCGTCAGTGTCCCGGAGGCGCACGGGTGCAGGGCAGGTGGGCTTTTTGACGCTGGGATGCCCAAGTACACCCATGGGGAGCTTCTCGCTCTCAAAGACCTTAGAGCCAACTGCTGTACGGTCTTTCCTACACCACCTAAGGGCAACAGATGCTGCCCTGGGTGTGGATGGCTACCTGGCAAGAGAGGCATCTCACTCCCCAAACTCCCCTCCACTAAAAGTAACTGTCTGCTACTTAACACTAGATCCCTGGGAAAGCATGCCCTGGATTTACACGACTTACTTTGCGATAAATCTCCCACATGTCTTTTCCTGAACGAAACATGGCTCGGAGATAGCTCTGGTCCAGACATTGCCACCGCGATTCCCTCCAGTCAGGAAAGATAGAGCTAGTGGGCGGGGGGGGGGGGTGTCGCTATGGTGGTCGATAGGCGAACGGATTGTTCTATTATACCCACAGATGACATTCAGGGCTGCGAAACCCTGGGCTTTTCGCTTACCCTGACACCCAATCAATCGTGCACAGGGCTTTTGGTATACAGACCCCCTGGCCCCTTGGGTCTCTTCTTTGAAGAACTCCATTCGGTTATAACCACGCTCTGTCTTAGGTCCAATCATTGTCTATTACTAAGAGACTTCAATATCCATATGGATATAGAAGATGCTACAGATAGCATCAAGCTGTTGGAAATCACCTCCTCTCTCGGCCTTATCCCTTATCTTTCGGCTGCCACACATTGTAAAGGTCACACACTTGACCAGGTATTCTCCACGACCCCGATTGAATTATCTTCCCTCGCACCAGTCCTTTGGTCCTACCATTATCTAGTGGACTTTCAGATTTCACACTCCAAGAAAGCGCCGCCCAGTGGACCTGCCCGCCAAGCGCAGGGTTTTAGGGCCTTCCATAGGGTCTCCTTCGAAATGCTGGCGCAGGCCTTATGTACTCACCCTTGCCAGATGACAGGAATCCTCGAGACTGATTTGGAGCTTCTCCAGTCATGGCTTACCCAACAATTAGATGAACTTGCTCCTATCCGAGCCCCTAAGACCAACCAGTCTAGAGCGCCTGCGCCTTGGTTTTCCTCTGCGTTGGCGGAGAAACGGCGGCAATGCAAAAAAGCCGAAAGAGCATGGCGTAAGCACTATGACGCCAACTCTAAAGAAACCTATAGAGCTCTGCTGAGGGTCTATCACCAGGACATTAACGCTGGTAAGAAGTCATATTTTGCTTCAAGAATTGAAGCTGCTTCCAACTCTTGCAAAGAGATTTTTAGAATAGTTAAGGATTTTACCTCTCCCTCCTGGTGTACCCCCAGGAATACCCACTCCGAGCTTTGGATCACTGAGCTAGCCAACTTTTTTGCGAACAAAATCCAGCTTATTCAAACCTCTTTCGCTGCAGCTGCCGCTCCGGCTATTAGAGATGTGCCTGTGTCTCCTCTCTCTCCTAACCAGATGAGCCCCTCAATTAGGGTTTTTCCACTTATTACTCACCAAGCCTCCTTTAATTTACTGTCCAATCTAAAATCCGTCTCCCCCCTAGATCCCTACCCTGCAAAATTGATTGCACAAGTGGCACATGTGCTCAACCCCCTAATTAACCCTGTGCTTAACCTCTCCTTGAGCACAGGAACGGTCCCTTTGCGGTGGAAACAAGCCCTGATACTACCTCTTTTTAAAAAAACAATCTCGATCCTAAAGTACACGCAAATTACAGACCTATTTCGCTTTTGCCCGCCCTAGCGAAAGTAGTTGAGAAGCATGTGCATCTCACTCTGGCCAATTTTCTTGAATCCAACAATATCCTGCATCCTTCACAGTCTGGGTTTCGATCCAACATGAGCACCGAGACTGCGTTGCTTGAAGTCACTGAGGTCATAAGAGAAACTCTGGACGCTGGGGGAAGAGCCATGTTGGTGATGCTTGACCTATCGGCGGCCTTCGACACCGTCCCCCACGACCGTCTCCTTCTTAGACTCTGGGAGATCGGTCTAAGGGGGTCGGTGTTCGGTTGGTTTAAATCCTTTCTTGCCGAACCCCCCACATAACATAACATAACATAACATATGTGCATCTTTCTTAAAGAGCTTAATGTTTCTCGGGAGCCCTCTCTGTTTCCTCTTTACCCTCCCTATCACCATATGCCCTTCTCACTCTCAGAGCTCAATTTTGTCTCACACCACCCTGCTCTCTTTACCTTCCCCATATCCGTTCCTCCTTTCCCTCTGTGAGCAGCCCATCTCTGCCAACATTTTTGTCTCAGTGATTACTTGTAGCTTCATAGGATCTATGAGACCCTCTATGTTTCTACGGAGATGTTCAGCGGCTTGAGCTGCACCTGAAATTGGTCTCTTTTTTTAAGTCAGGGAAAGCCAGTTATATCAACATAATAGGCATTGGTAAACCCAAAAAATCTTGCTTATAACAACCTCTAGGCTTTGCCACTGTATTTTAGCCATGCTGTACAGCATCACAGTTGCTGTGCTCCATTGCTAAAAAAACAAAAACACAATGCTTCATTTTGTAGAGGCGCACATGCTTTCAACGTGAGATGGATCAGTAAATTAAACAAGCATTTGCAATGCAATAGGTCTTGCATTTACAGGGGTTTGAGCTATAAGCATTGTAAATGATAATGCCTTTTATTTATGTTTTGTTTTTAAAACACATAAATAAACACCATTGTCATTTACAATGCCAATAGCTTAAACTCTTGCAAACGCGTGACCTGTTGCATTGCAAATGCTTTGGTGCCCGTGCTATAAAAATGTTTTTAAAGCGTTCGGAGAGAGTGTGTCTTGCCTGCAAGAGCAGGGAGGACAAAGCTATTTGAGAAAATAGTGTTTGGAGGCTGTAAATAAAGCCTACAGAGTAACAACACAAGTAATAGGGGGCGTCGCCATGGGAGGTTACAAAATGAGACAAGGAGGTACTATGGCGGGACTACTAAGCCTCTTGATCAGTGAACAGCTACAGTTTACAGTGGACACTGACACAAGCCAATGAAAAATATGGGCAGAGAGTGGGCGGAGCTTAAAGTCCCTACCTGAGAACTGCAAGCCTCTCAGAGCAGCACATGCGCTGCCCAGGCTCGACCTAAAAAGGAGGAGCGCTGAAGTGCTCTTTTAGAATGTAGTGTGAAAGCACTTCAAAAATGGATGCGCTGGTTGCAGGGGTTGGGAAAGAGGTGGCAGGTGAAGCAACATGGGGGCCGGGCAGGTGCACCAACACCAGGGTTGGGAGGGTGAAGCAACATGGCGAGCAGGGGGAGAAGCAACATGAGGGAAAGAACATGGGCAAAAGTCAGCGCCAGAGGGGTAGAAGCACATGGGCGACAGAGCAAAACGAATATAAGTGGGAGGAGAGAGGACATGGGTGAGAGTGCAATGTGGAAGGGGGAGAAAAGTGCACAAGGTAGACAGCTGGAAACCTCATGCACTTCCATGGAGTGCTTGAACAAAAAGAAAAAGATTGTTCCATAAAAGCGACAAAGGAGTCATAGAAGTTAGTCAGTCAAAGAAATGGTAAAGTGGCTATGCTCCAGGGAAAGGATGAACTCAAGGTAGAAAGGCTGAAACAAGGAAAGACACCCAATAGAAAGAAAGAAAATAAGACTAAAAGCAAAGCCAACCAATGGTAAGTAACGGGTTGGCTGCAAGCTCGTGAATGTTTTGGTAAGCCGACAATATGTCTTTGGCAACACAACAGCCTGTGCTGTTGGTAGGCTCAATCTTAAAATAGAATGCCTTCCATCTCCTTAACATAGTACTTTCTTGTAGAAACATTTCTTGTGTCAGCTGATATGCACAACGTGTAATCAGGAAACCTGACTTCAATTTTTGCTTCCCTACTTGACTAATTGTGTGATCCTAAGTTATTACATTAGTGTCTTCCCTCTATTGATCATCATATTTTAGAGCACCTTGAATTAATTCAGTTCGTTGTGCCTGCACAAAAACCTCTCTTGTATGTGGTTTAACAGATTATAATGTTGCTCAAGCTATAATCATCAAGGCCATGTATATGGGGCACAAGGAAGCTGGCTTGTATTTTGGGTCATTAATGGTGTTGTTGTCACTGTGTGGGAAATGGGCGATTCCTAAATGTTTCTAAATTAAAGTTTAGAAACCATCACTTCTAAAATATTCCACTCAATGCAGCAGTATAAGCTAATGTAATACTGCGAAATGATTACAAGTGTCAGCGGAACACGCTTTTTTGAAATGTTAATTGTTTTAATCATGGTTTTTCATGACATTTCTTGCACCATTGCATGCCAAATATCTGTCTCTGGCTCCAGGAGCCAAGTCAGATCCTTGGCGTGGCTCTCCCTTTCAATTTCCTGGAATGCTCAACTCTGCTCATTGGAACTCTCCCATGATCTCTTTCGCTCATGCACAGGTTAGCCCTCTCCCGTCCACTCACTTGATCTTTCTTTTTATCTCTTTTTAGAGCTCCATGGTGGCTCAGGCTCCCATCTGCTGCAGACCGCCAAGTCCTTCCAGGGAACTCCGCATTCTCTGAAACATTTCCCCGTGGACCTGACAACCTCCATGGACGGGAAGTACAAGGAGATTGCTGAGGTAATAGGACACCAGGACCAGACCTGCAAAAAACTCCACTTGATCTGCACCAGACCACACCTGACTGTATTCGGCCTGCACTAAGATTCTTTCGAACCCATGTCACACTTGCACTAGACCATCCCCACCACATCTGCAAAAAAGGCGTTTGATCTACAGCAGGGATACACCATCACTACATCAAACTTGCATAAAAATTGCCCTAGACCACCCATGCAAAAACCTGCACTTTAATTGTTAACCCTCACTAGGGCCACCGGCACCCCTTCTACACCAGAACATGATCTGATGTGCAGAAAAATTCAGCTGATCTACACCAAAGCTACACCTCCCTTGAATCACATCTGCACCAGGGCACGATTTGCACCAGGGCCACATCACACATGAATAGGCCCGGTAATAAACTGCACCTCATCTACAACAGAGCTACACCACACCTACATCACATGTACACCAGACCACCAGGAGACTGCTCCAGACCTGCACCAGGCAGCCCTGTCTAAAACTGCACCTCATCTACATCAAGGCTACCCACACCCAATCACAACCTCATTCAGAATTTCTTTCACCCCCCAAACCAGGGAGCATCGTAAGCGCTCTTACTCTTGGCATCTGACCGTCTGAAGCTCTCTCCTGTGCACCTTCCTTACCCCGTGCCCGGGAGCATCAGAAGCTCTCTCACACCAGGTTCCTTGCTGGCTGATGCTCTATCACCCCACGCCCCCTTGTCAGCTAGAGCTATCTAGCCCAAACCCCTGGCCGCTTTCTTACCTGAAGTCCCTGGCTGCTTTATTCCCGCTCACACTGGGGCCCCGACCATGTGGAACTTTCTCACCCCTGTCCTGGCCGCCTGAAGCTCCCGCCCCACGCGCCCTGAGTGACTGACTCGTGTCTCTCTTTCCTCAGGAGCTGTACTCCCGCTCCATGGTGGACAGCGAGATGCGCAGCGCGCCCTACGAGTTCCCGGAGGAGAGCCCCATAGAGAAGCTTGAGGAGCGGCGCCAGCGCCTGGAGCGGCAGATCAGCCAGGACATCAAGTGAGAGCCTTATCCTCTGCGAACTTCACGCGCAGGGCGCTGTGTGGGGAGAGGCCGGGCCTCGCCCAGTGTGAGGGCCCTTTGGGTGAGTGCAGTATGTCCCTGTCACACGGGCCAGCTAGAAAGTGCCAGGGTCGGCCATGTTTTTTTGCGTCCTGTACGCGCTGACGGGACCGAATACAAAGGCCACGTGCTGATTGTTTCAAGCTGACCCATCTGGCAGTGCCAGGCTGCACAGAGTTCCAGCCCAACAAACCATGTGTGAGGGCGCAGCTGCTCCGGAGAGGGTCTGCTCACGGAGCTGCGCAGTGAAAGGGCTTTGGATGCCTACACTGTGTCAGGGCTTTGTGGAGCTGCCTTATCCCCCGGGCACCTGCGCGAGGGCCCAACTCTCCAGCAGGCAGCAATCTTGTCCTTAGCCAGCAGCTGTAGTGGGTCTGCTCAGCACCCACGTGAGGTCCCCGAGGAGCCGCTGTTCAATGTCCCTAAGGAACAGCTGGCTGAAGCCTCTGAGGAGCTGCTTTGGGGAGAGCCCCGCTGGCCGCTGTTCGCGCCCTTTCCCTCCTCCTTTTGAGATGTTTAGACACTTCCTCAAAGGCATGTATTTTTTATTTGGTATGTATGATGAGCCTGCCAGAGGTTTTCAGCGGTATGTCTGAGACTGCACGTACGAAACAGGCGTGGACAGTTTAGGTCTGACCATGGCAGACGGCTATATATAGTCTACTATTTAAAAAAAAATGTATTTTCCCACATTTCCAATGAATGTGTTTTCTGTTCCAGCGCATGTCTGTGCACGTTTCGTATCACATGTTTCGCTTTAAAGAGGCATACGCTGTACTGTGTCAGGCCCTGGTGTTTGGTTGCATTATGTTACTTGTAGTTCTGCATTATATCACAGCGTCTGCTTGAGAATCTCTCTAGTTGTGCATAGTCACTGTTTTGACTCTTGTCTTTCTGTGTTCTCTCATCTCTCTGTGCCCTCCACCCGTGCGCACTCCCTACGTTCACCCGCTTGTATCTGTTTGTATTTTCACGGCTATATCTGTGTCTTCTACCCCTATCCCTTTAAACTGTATTCTGCCCCACTGCATGCTTTGTATCCCTACTTCCCGTACCCCGTTCCCATACTATCCACCCCACCTCCTGTCTGCTGCCACTCACCCGTTCCCGGCTCCCTACCCTGTACCACTCTGCCCTGCCTTTTACCCCTCCCTGCCTTTTTCCCCTCCCTGCCTTTTTCCCCTCCCTACCTTTTACCCTTCCTCCCTGACTTAAACCCTTCTCCCTGCCTGTTCCTCTTTCCATCCACTGAACCTCTCCACCCTGCTATCTGCCTCTTTATCTGCCACCCATCTTTCTCCATACACTCCCTCTCTGTCATTTGTTCCCTGCCCTTTGACCCCTGCTCTTCCCCATCTCCCTGCCTACTACCTCATCTCTCTTACCTTTATCTTTTCTCCTGGCTCTCTACTTCTTACGTGTTATGTCCACCCCTCTCTTGTCCCTTTGCGCGCTCCCTGCTCATCTTCTGCAGACAGGAACCCGAGATATTAGTCCGAGCCAAACAAGACTTCATGAAAATTGACAGTTCAGCAGATTTCGGGTGAGTGCTTCGCAGGCGCTTCCCCTGCATATATTTTCCCTCCTCGTACCCAAGGTCTGACTCTAGCTATCTTTTGTGCCCTCTACTCCTCTCTCTGATACCTCTCTACTTACACGTTCCAGCTCCTTCTCGTCTGTGTATCACTTCCCCCTTCCCTTTGATCTTCTGACATACTCACCTCTCTCTCACCACTCCTGCTTTCTTCCCCTCGCTGTACTACAGGGGCATATGTTCTCTGAGTTTCTTGAGGGATCTGCCCTCTCCAGTGCACACAAAGATAAGAGCCCCCTGCAGCAGGTGGTGAGGGGCCCTGAGCCTTCCATATCTCACAGCAGTTCAGAGGGATTTGATTGGTTTGGGGGTGTAAGGTTTCTGAAGGACGACGTCTCCTCCCTTGTGCCACAGGGGTCTCTCCCCTGGCCCTTTCACCATGCCAAAAGAGTAGGGCAGAGAGGCCTCTGTTCAGCATGGCAACTTACCTCCATCTTCTTCGCTCTTGACCCCGGTCCGCCCCGGCTGTGTGCCGTTTGAGCGGAGGGTCAGTCTACGAGCGACACTTCCTACCTGGTCCTGCACCACTTCCGCCCTGCCTCTCCCCGTGCAGGTCAGCGGTCCAGTGGCTGCAGTGTATTTTTGGTATATTTTGCTTCCTGTTTGTCCTCGCGACCAGACAACTACCACAGACTACAGCGGTGGGCAGGCTACTTGCGCGCTCCCATACTGAATGCTTTTCTTTTAAAAATTTGCACAACCCAGCTGATTGATAGCTGTGTTGCGCACTCTGTGTGTTTTAATGCTGTTATATGCTGAATAAAAGCTTCGCGCACTCTGCGTGTTTTAAAACTGCTGCATGCTGATTAAATCTTCGCGCACTCCGTGTGTTCTAAAATTGCTTCATGCTGATTGATAGCATCGCGCCTGCACTTTGATGTAGAAATTTGGCAACTTACCTCCATCTTCTTCGCTCTTGACCCCGGTCCGCCCCGGCTGTGTGCTGTTTGAGCGGAGGGTCAGTCTACGAGCGACACTTCCTACCTGGTCCTGCACCACTTCCGCCCTGCCTCTCCCCGTGCAGGTCAGCGGTCCAGTGGCTTACGGTAACTGGATATAAATGGTGACCTGGAGCAAGCGCAGCGGACGAGCGCAGCGGGAGCGCCGACTTCGCGCCGAAGTCGCGCACAAGTCAAGCCCGTCTGCGCCCGTCTGCGGCCGACCGGGGCTAGGGGCACGCCACTCTGCCCACGGTATCACCTACTCCCCCGCAGAACTTCTCTGCCTCCAGGGCCCATGGCCTTTAGCCGCCACTACTTGTTCCTGCATCTCCTCCCTTGGTTTATCTCCTGCCTCCACCATTCCCCCTCCTCATTTTAACCCCCCTAACCCCTCCAGAGGTGATATTAATCCGGGACCCCCTAAAACCCTTTCAGCTTATTATCTGAACACCCGGTCCGCCGTAGCCCACTCGCACGAACTGTCGGTGCTACTGGACCTTCACACACCAGACATTCTGTTTCTTACAGAAACTTGGTTTTGTGAAGACTCCCTCCCCGTCCTATTGGCCACTTTACCAGCCCCTTACTATGCCTTACGTTCAGATCGCTCTAATGGTAGGACCGGGGGTGGAGTAGCGGTCATTGCCCGAGCCGACCTCCCCTTTCAGTGTCTTTCTCTGCCAGATAACGCGGCGACCTAAGCTGCGGCGGTGTGTTGTTGTGGATTGTTTGTTTTTAAAGTGTATATTGCTGCTGATGTACTAGCGCTTTGTGAAACATTTTAAAACTGAAATTGCTGATTTTACTAGCATGCCCTAAAAAGCATTTTTAATTAACTGCTACTTGTACTTTGCACTTACCTGTATTTTCCTGCCCTCGTGACCCCGTTCCGCCCCGGCTTGGTGCCGTTTGCGCGGAGGGTCAGCTCGAGGAGCGGCACTTCCTGCCTCGTGGCACCACTTCCGCCCTGATCGTAACCTTGCAGGTCAGCGCTCTAGCGCTGCCGAGCCTGCAGTCTATTTAGACCTCGCCCTCAGCCCTAGCTTCATTGATAACGCGGCGACCTAAGCTGCGGCGGTGTGTTGTTGTGGATTGTTTGTTTTTAAAGTGTATATTGCTGCTGATGTACTAGCGCTTTGTGAAACATTTTAAAACTGAAATTGCTGATTTTACTAGCATGCCCTAAAAAGCATTTTTAATTAACTGCTACTTGTACTTTGCACTTACCTGTATTTTCCTGCCCTCGTGACCCCGTTCCGCCCCGGCTTGGTGCCGTTTGTGCGGAGGGTCAGCTCGAGGAGCGGCACTTCCTGCCTCGTGGCACCACTTCCGCCCTGATCGTAACCTTGCAGGTCAGCGCTCTAGCGCTGCCGAGCCTGCAGTCTATTTAGACTTCGCCCTCAGCCCTAGCTTCATTGATAACGCGGCGACCTAAGCTGCGGCGGTGTGTTGTTGTGGATTGTTTGTTTTTAAAGTGTATATTGCTGCTGATGTACTAGCGCTTTGTGAAACATTTTAAAACTGAAATTGCTGATTTTACTAGCATGCCCTAAAAAGCATTTTTAATTAACTGCTACTTGTACTTTGCACTTACCTGTATTTTCCTGCCCTCGTGACCCCGTTCCGCCCCGGCTTGGTGCCGTTTGCGCGGAGGTTCAGCTCGAGGAGCGGCACTTCCTGCCTCGTGGCACCACTTCCGCCCTGATCGTAACCTTGCAGGTCAGCGCTCTAGCCCTCCCTCACCCCTACTATTTAAATGGCAGTATGGAGGAAGCGCAGCGGACGAGCGCAGCGGGAGCGCCGACTTCGCGCCGAAGTCGCGCACAAGTCAAGCCCGTCTGCGCCCGTCCGCGGCCGACCAGGCCCAGGGCCTGGTCGTAATGCCCAATTCTATTCCTACTCCTCCTCCGACCTCCTGAGTCTCAACCTACCTGGACCTATCCCTGCTCGTGCCGTTACAGCGGCCCAGACATGTGGCATTCTCATTCCATCTGGCTTCTCGCCATTGGCCCCTCTTCATGATCCCGCCCCCTCAGCCCCACTTTTTACCACCTCCTTATCAATCTACTATCTTAACACTCGCTCCCTTATTCGCCATCAGCTTGAGGTGTTTCAACTACTCATTCAAAGCTCCATCGATATCCTCCTCCTAGCAGAAACCTGGATCACTGATGATTCAGCCCCTGATATTCTCGCTGCAATTCCTTCGGGATATTATATCATGCATACTAACCGGCCTGCTGGGAAGACTGGTGGCGGAGTGGCGGCTATTATCCGCACCGAACATGTCTTCTCTGAGATCATGGTAAATTTCATCCCTAAAACTGAATATCTGGCACTAAAATTTACCTCCCCAAAATCTTCCTTTGTTTGTGTCCTGGCATACCGACCCCCTGACTCTATGCCACTCTTTCCTCAACTTTTTAGCGACGCTATCGCTCAATTAGCAATTAACCACGCCAATATCGTGGTAATTGGAGATTTCAACTATTGGCCAGCTGATGTCCATGAAAGTCATTCATCGGCAGAATTCACTGACCTTCTTAAAGGCATGAATCTTATCCAACACATTCACGCCCCCACCCACCAGAAAGGTCATATTCTTGACCAAGTTTGGACATCAAACCTCGATATCTCACCTCCTTCAGTTTTCCCTTGCTCCTGGTCCGATCATTATTTCATTTCCTTTCACTTATATCTGCACACTTTGTGTCTTCCCCCCCGTCCCACAAATATCATGGCTCGTAATTAGAAAAGGGCCAATTTGCCTGACTTCTATGACTCACTGGTCTCCACTGCACCTTTGTCGTCGATCTCATTAGAGAATCAGGCTGACAATCTTGATGAATGGCTGCGGCAGGCTAGTGATGAAGCTGCCCCTCTTAAAAAAATTAAAACTAAGCGCCCCCATGACGCACAGCGTTGGTTCACGGACCAACTCAAAGCGGAAAAACTTGCGCTGCGGCAATCTGAACGCCGCTGGCGTCGCCATTATGAACCTCTGCTTAAACTTGCCTACATCGAGAATCTGAAATCCTATAAACGATCAATCTCTACAGCCAAGACGGCATATTTCTCGCAAAAAATTTTGAACTCCAACAACAAAACTAAAGATATATTTTCAATTGTTAAAGAGCTCTCCCTGCCAGATAGAGTCACCCTTCAACCGCAGCCTACCCAGACCCTCTGCGATTCACTCAACTCTTACTTTACAGATAAAATTATCACTATAAAAAATAATATTCCATCTCCGGCATCCCCCAATTCTCCTCCTCTTCCCCCCATAAATACCAGTATTCTGACAGAGTTTCCACCTATATCTCTAGAAGAGTTCATCACTCTACTTAATAAAGTCAGTTCGGGCTCCCCCAATGATTGCTGCCCCCCGCAGGTCTTAAAAGAAGCCTTCCTTGCTTGCCCAGGTCCCCCACTGGCACTACTTAACAACTCCCTTGCCATCGGGAAGGTTCCATCTTCATTCAAGCAAGCTGCAGTTCTCCCTATATTGAAGAAACCTAACGCAGACCCTTCAATACTCTGCAACTATAGGCCCATTTCTCTCCTACCTTACCTGGGAAAGATTTTGGAGACCTTTGTTACTCGCTGCTTGAGCTCTTTTATAGAGAAATCGTCCTTCCTAGACCCCCAACAAGCGGGATTTAGACCCCTCCACTCCACCGAGGCGGTCATTGTGGCTGTCATGGACACCCTTAGGAAAGGGGCGGACAAAAACACTTCTCAAGCCCTCGTCCTATTAGATCTTTCGGCGGCTTTCGACACGGTCGATCACGCTCTTCTGATCGACCGTGTCCACAACGCCGGCATCCAGGGAGTGGCCCTCGACTGGCTCAGATCTTTTCTCCATCAACGTTCGCAGTCCGTTCATCTCTCCACCTTCTCCGCCTCTTACACTTCCCTTCCCTGCGGTGTTCCACAGGGCTCTGCACTTTCCCCTCTCCTTTTTAATTTGTACCTCCAACCTCTTTTAGCCTCCCTCCGCAACTCTCCGGTCACAATATTCAATTACGCGGACGACCTTCAGTTAATTTTCCCCATAGACTCCCTCCCTTCCTCCTGTACCAATTTCCAGACCATCATGCTGACCATCGCGGAGTGGATGCATCACAGCCACTTAAAGCTGAACCCTACAAAAACCGAGCTCGTTTTGGTAGGAGGCCCCAATCATCCTTGGAATGCCACGTTCTGGCCTACTTCCTTGGGGCTTGCTCCCTCTCCCGTGAGCTCAGTCAAAAGTTTGGGGGTGATCATCTCTGAAGACCTATCAATGCGACCCCACATCAACGCGGTCACATCTGCCTGTTTCTTCCATCTCAGGCGGATCCGTAAGATCAGCAGGTATTTCAGTAAAGAAGCCCTGACCCAAGTTGTCATTGCGCTAATCACCTCTAGACTCGATTACGCGAACATTCTTTATGCTGGCATTCCTGCATGCCATCTTCTACGACTGCAGCTGGTGCAGAACCAGGCTGCTCGCCTGATTTTCCACCAGCCCAAGCATCAGCATGTCACTCCCCTTCTTCGCAGTCTACACTGGCTCCCGGTATCCAAACGCTGCACTTTCAAACTGGCATGCACCACCTTTAAGGCCCTATCAGACGCAGCTCCCGTCTTTATCTCTTCGGCCTTGTCCCGTCATATCCCTACAAGAGCTCTTCGCTCAGCTTCATTAAACCTCCTTGAGGTCCCTAGATTCAAAAGGAAAAAGCACGGTGGCCTGAGCTTTTCCGTCCTGGCCCCTTCTACGTGGAACTCCCTTCCACTTTCGCTCCGTCTCTGCCCTAAGTATGACTGCTTCCGCAGACTCCTAAAAACCCTGCTCTTCCAAGCCGCATATGACTAAACCTCCTGCTTCTGGGTCACGCCACCTGTCAATGAGCGCCAAGAAACCGATGGTGATAGTGCGCGTTATAAATGTTTTTTAATAATAATTTAATAATAAGAGATTGCTACTACGGAGTACCTGGCCATCCGTACCACCTCCACTACCCCCCCTCTCACCTGCATACTTATTTATCGTCCCCCCCAATCGCCCTTATTGTTTCTCCCCAGTTTTCTGGAAGTACTTGCTACGATCACGGTCAACAACTCCTCCATTCTGCTTCTGGGTGATTTCAACTTCTGGCCCTCAGACCCCGCAGAATGTCCGTCCTCTAAGGAATTTTCAGATACCCTTCAATCCCTTAATTTCACACCCTATATTCACTCTCCTACCCATGTTAAAGGGCATATCTTAGACCAGATATGGTCCTTGAAATGCCCCGTTGAGTCTCTATCCATCTCACCCTGCACATGGTCGGACCATCACCTGATTTCATTTGTCCTCCCCACTCACCCCCCAGTCAAGCCCCCACTTCCCAAAAATGTCTGGGTTCGGGCTTGGGGGCGAGTGGACCCTGATAATTTATCTGCCCTACTCACTGCTTCTTATCCCCTCCTGCAAGGACTATCCACCCTCTCCCAGATCAGGTCCATTGATCAGGGGCTCACCTCTGGTTGTGACTCCATCGCCCCCCTGAAACGGGTTACGTCAAAGCGGGAGAAGGACGCTAACCTGTGGTTTAATGAGGACCTTAAGACCACCAAATTAGCGGTACGCAGAGCGGAGCGTGCTTGGAGGAGAAACTACTGCCCATTACTTCGATTGGAGTTTATTAACATCTTGACCCAATATAAGCAGGCCATTTTGGCGGCGAAAACTGCCTACTTCTCCTCCAAAGTCCTCGCGGCGGAGAACCAATCGAGGGAAATCTTCTCGATTGTGCACAACCTGGCATTCTCCGACCGTACCACTTTGAAACCCACCCCCTCCCCCAAACTTTGTCACTCCCTCAACAACTTCTTCATCCAAAAAATTGCCACCATCAAAGCCAATATCCCGCTCCCCTCTCCCACTTTTGTCGATCCTCAGTGTCCCCCCCCCCTAAGGGACAACTTGGTGCTTTTCCTCTCTTGACCAAGGAATCCCTGATTTCGCTTATTCCTTTAGTCAAATCTGGTTCCCCTCTAGACCCTTGCCCCTCCCACATTCTCCGTCACATTTTCTCCTCCTGCCCTGACCCCCCCTCCACCTCCTCAACAGTTCGCTATCTCAGGGCGTTGTACCCGCCCCACTGAAAACAGCAGTCATTGTCCCCATCCTAAAGAAACCGGGCGCGGACCTCTCGGTCCCCGCCAACTATCGTCCCATTTCAAAGTGCTCGAGCGCCATGTCACCTGCACCTTGAGCTCTTTTGCGGAGACATATGAAGTTCTAGCCCCCCGCCAGGCTGGTTTCCGCCCCGCACACTCTACGGAGTCCGTAGTACTCTCGGTCCTGGACAACCTCAGAGAGGGAATGGATACCAACCAGACCCAGGCCTTGGTCCTCCTCGATCTCTCAGCCGCCTTTGACACGGTTGATCACACCATCTTACTTTCCCGTGTCAAGGCGGCGGGGGTCGGGGGTACCGCCCTGGTGTGGCGGTCCTCCTTCCTGAGGGACCGCACCCAGGCGGTCCGCCTGGGCGATTTTTCTGCGGACTTCCGGAAAGTACAGTGCGGGGTCCCCCAAGGTTCCTCCCTTTCACCCCTATTGTTTAACCTCTATATTGCCCCTCTCATTTTCTCACTGCAGCAGATGGAGGTCTCCGTATATAATTATGCGGATGACCTCCAACTTGTTTTTAATCTCTCTTCTTCCCCTTCTTCTGTTTTCAACTTTCAATCTATTATGATTCATATCCGAGACTGGATGAACCACAACCATCTGAAACTCAACCCAGACAAGACTGAGCTGGTGTTGACGGGTGGTTCATCCAGCCCCTGGTCTCCTCTGTTTTGGCCCCCTTCCTTAGGCTCCCCACCTATCCCCTCTACCTCAGTAAAAACATTAGGCATCAAACTCAATTCCAAGCTCACTCTTCACTCCCAGGTCAGTTATGTGGTGTCCTCTTCTTTTCTTTCACTGCGCACTATACGCAAGGTGTCCCGTTTCTTTTCTTTTGATGCTTTGAAATTGATTACCCTGGCAATGGTCATCTCCCGCCTGGATTACGGCAACGCCCTATATGCAAGTATACCTGCATACAGTCTAAGGCGGCTGCAGCAGATCCAGAACCAGGCGGCGCGCCTGGTGTTTAAATTGCCAAAATTCCACCATGTTACCCCCCTCCTCAAATCTCTGCACTGGCTCCCAGTCCGTGAACATGTCCAGTTCAAGCTTGCCTCTATCATCTTCCAAGCGCGACTGGGCACGGCACCGGCTTTTATCTCCTCGGAGATTACTTCCTATGTTCCTACCAGAGAACTACGTTCATCCACCCAATCCCTTCTCACAGTCCCGCGATTCCGGAGGAAGAAATGGGGAGGGTCGAAATTTGCGAGCATTGCTCCTCTCTTTTGGAACTCCCTGCCTCCAGAGCTTAGAGCTTCAACGCTTTATCCGCAATTCAGGAACCAGCTCAAAGCTCATTTATTCTCCAAAGTCTTCAATTAGTTCTCTTGTAGTTAGATTTTCTCTGGTTTAAGCTTGCTGTTCCCGCCCTGTCATCTGTAAGTTGCAGCGCCATGAAAGCGCTGGTGAACGTGCACTATAAAAATAATTTAAAATTCAAATTCAAATTCAAATTCAGAGCCCTAATGTACATTACTTACAAAGATACAGAACCAGCGCTGCTGCTGTAAGAGGACGGTACGTGGCTTGTCGGGTAACACAAAATTATGTTGACTGCTGCAGAATGTGGTGGGGTGCCCCAGGCACTTCCAAATCTCACAGAAATTCATAGGCAATTTGCTGAATCTGAGGCTATAAGATCCATATATACACAAAAAGAAGATTTTTTTTGTGACCAATTTGTGACGCTTCAATTCCTACGTCGATAATTAGACATGGTCATTATCAGGATTTTTTTTTTGGCAGAGGTTTGAATCAGAACGCAACAGGTCAGTGAGGCATGGTGTTATTGAAGACTAGTTTAAACATCACCTTGGTGTTGGTAGGCATGAATTAACTCACTCTTTGAGTTCTTTTAGTTTTTTTTCGGGTTGGCATGATAGGTTCACTATTTGACCCACAAGTTTGGCATAAGTTCATCACACTAAAACAAAAACTTAATTCTACACGAGTAGAACATTTGAATATACCAAGGTTCCTACAGAAAATGTATGTGCTTGTGGTGGCAAAAGAGCAGCGTCCATATTTCATTGATAGATCATACCTCAGTACCGAATGATCTATTAGTAACAACGGCACCACGCAACTTTTTAGAGGACCTCATTTTCAGGTGCGAATGGAGCCAGATAGCCTGGAAATGTACCCGTGTTTAGTTGGTCCTCTTATTAGCACTGCCAAACGTTTATCAGATGCCTTAATTATCAAAATCAATATAGCAGAAAACAGACTAAAGACAGGAACCAGTATCACTGCATTCAAAACAAGCCTGGCAGAAATCAATACGGAGATGAATAAGCACAAAGACTATCTGATGCAGCAGAAAGTCCAAAAACTACAGAACGACATCAGAAGGTTCAATAAGGAGAAAGTATACCCCTACACCAATGAGGACTACCAACCACACAGAAGCGACATGTCCTCCGAAAAAGGCTGAACAACGTCGCTAAGATCAAACCACTTATCCCACAGTGAGTCAGGCAACGAAAGTTGGGGTAACAGTGGAGTCCGACAGGGACTCATCCTCCCTCCACCAACTATGTATGGATATCCTAATCAACCATACCCTACACATGCACCCATGTGGTACCCTGGCTATGCAGGACCCAAACAGGGATTTAAGCCCCCCTTCATTCAACACCCCACTCCCTCTCCTTTTTGGAACAGAGGCAGGGGCAGAGGCAGAGGAAGAAGAAGAAGAGGGAACAAAAAAGAGGTCCAGTGGCAGGATGCCGAAACACAACGACAAACCAGGAGCCAGACAATAAAAAAAGCAATATTGATTGTCAACATATCTGACAGAACGCTTTCCAATGAGGAAGGCTCTGTACTCCAAAAAGTATTAGTCTTCGTACCCACTCTCAAGGAGGACAACTTCAAACTAAACGGAGTACTACACCAACTTTTTAGAAAAATAAGGCTAAAGTCCAATTTTCAGGGCAAGGTGATGCCGGAAAGAGGAGACACTGGATTCAGAACACCATCTAAATTTACACCCACGTCCGCCATGTTACTTAGTGAAGTACTCACTTTTGAGAAAGCTGTCCTAAAAGAGTTAAATGGACTAGAACCGAAGAAACCTTTTAACTACTTATCAGCAAAATTGAGCACAGCCATAACTACAGTCAGAGAAGATGAAAATATCGTCATAAAACCAGCTGACAGAGGGGGTACCACAATAATAATGAATACCTGTTACTACAAGCAAGAATGTCTGCGCCAGTTAGCCACCACCAAGTACTACAAGAAACTTGAAACCGACCCCACTGAGACCCTGCTTACTCGGATCAAGATCACAGTGAATGAGGCGGAGACGCAAGGATGGATCACCACACACGAGTCTGGTTTCCTCATAAATACCTCTGAGTCAATTCAGGGATTTCTTTCTACGCCCCTTGGTCCAGATGACACTTTCTTACCTGAAAGATACAAGGGACGTCCTCAACCTCATCACTGAAAGCAATACAACTAACATTGAAGAAATTAATCTCTTGATGACCTTGCACATGGAAGCACTTAATGCAAACATTCCCCAAGATGTCACGATCGAAGTAGTGGAAAACCTACTACAGACAACAAAGATCCCTACTAACACCCCAGTGGAGTTCATAACGGAATGCATCACCCTTGCCCTCAAGAACAACTTCTTTATGTACAGGACCAACCTATACCATCAAATACAAGGTACTTCCTTGGGAAGTACCTTTGCCCCCAGTCTGGCATGCCTATATATGGCACACTTTGCGTCTCAACACATCTTCGTCGACTCCAACCCCTTGCAGGAGAATATTCTGACATAAAACGTTACATTGACGATATCCTCATCTTTCTAGAAGGGAACTGAAGAAAGCTACCAGAGGTGCAACGACTGCATCAATAACTTGAAGCCATACATACACTTCACCAAATCACAGTCCAACAAAGAAATTCCATTTCTAGATCTACTGATCTCTATCAAACAGAGACGCCTACACACCAAAACCTACAAAAAAGAAACAGTCTGCAATAGTCTCCTCCCTTTCGAAAGTCAGCACCGTAGGCCCTACGGGAAAATCTCCCCTATGGCCAATTCCTCAGGATCTGGAGGAACTGCAGCTCCCTAACTGATTATGATTCCCAAGCAGCGTCACTAAATACCAACCTGAAGACCAAGAACTACCCATCAGGTGTGATAAAGAAAGCCAAGAAGAGAGCTCGCAACAACAATTGTGAGGGACTACAGGAGAACAAACTACAAATAGAGGAAGATGTGATGACCTGTGTTCCACCTTCACCCCTCTGTCTAACAAGATAAAAAACATCATACTGATAAATTGGAGGATCCTGAACAAAGACGCCCTTTAACATAACACGACTCAGGTTCACCTTCAAGAGGACGACAGACATAAGAGACCAACTGCTACACACAAGACCATGTCTCTGTAGAAACCCGGGAGAAAACACTCTTTGAAACCTGCCCCCAGTAACAGGACATTACCCTTGTAGAACCTGCAGCGCCTGTGCGTCAAATAGACACACCAAGACACTGCAACTGGGGGAGTTCACCTGGCAACAGAGACAACACACAAACTGCAACACTAAGAATTGCGTATGCATCATATCGTGCCCTTGTGAACTTCTCTATATAAGGATTACCACCAGACCAGCCAAAGTCAGGATAGGGGAACACAAGAGCACTATCCGATGCAGTCGCATGTCAACCAGAATGTGTAACCACTTTATCGAAAGCAAACAGTCGGCGGACAACATCAGATGGACAATCATAGAAGCTAATCCTACCTGGAGCACCACAGCCCTACTAAGACGTGAACAACAATGGGTCCATCGTCTTCAAACTCACAAAAACAGACTAAATGAGGATATCCCGTGGATCGAACTATGGTCCACCTATTAGGGCCCTTTCTCACCAGACCTTGAGACACTGTAAAACATGACCTTAGGTTTCCACCTTACTGCCCTAACGTCATGAAACCAGAAAAACATGAGTTCTTCCCTCCACATGCCCTGTGGGACACAGAACATAAGATACTCATCTGTCCCTCCTCACCACTCAGGGATGAGCAAACATGCCAATAGCACAGATACATGTACCATGTACTCTCCCTCCACGCTTGTCTACCTGACTGGGGCATGTGACTCGATACTCGTTACTCTTCACTTTTAACAAGATCACATTACCAGCCAAAAACGTGGTATGTCTTAAAATGCTCCTCGTGTCCGCAGGTTTTCACTGCTCTGGACGCTGACACTCAACCAGTGTTCTAACTGTGCACTCCATGATTCCGCTTGGTGTGCACTACAATAGCACACTAGTCCCCACCAATATAACACGGTTAAGTGCAGGCTCTGCAATGCACTCTGCACTACACAACACTCCAAGATGTCTCCCCAATAGTGGCTAAACCTAACCGCATACTTCATAAGGCACCCTCCTTTTTCTACACTCCAAGATGGCACCCGCGCATGCGCCATGGAGCGGGGAAACGCCAACCGGAAGCCAGGCTGCCCAACGCCAGGCAACAGGAGAACCACTACTTAGTGGGAACCGGTAAACCTCCCAGCCAACATCCAGGCACACATGCGAGGGTAGGTGCAGCAGACTCACGCACCTGGCACAAACCGTAAGTAAGATGCCTTTGGCTCTCCCCAGCAACAGCCATTGAGCGATGCAGCTCGTACCAACATCGGGTACCGCCTACACCGCATAGTCTTCTAAAAACTGTCCGTTTATTTCCACCCTTTCCTCCATTGATAATCGAAGATCGTTACAGTGCGGGCGGCCATGCAATAGCCTATGGAGCCTATTGAGCATTATTAATAGGTAAGAATCTACTGAATGTAATGTTTTTAAATGTGTGCACTCCACCTTATCGACAAGCAGTGATAAGGTCTATATAGGCGTCTAATTGATACCATGAACCGGTAATGTGAACTAGTGTACTAGGCTACCCTACAGCCGTGAGAGTGTGTGCACAGAGTGAATCTATGGTGCACGTATTTTACACCCTAACCGGAAGCTCACAGTACCTCTTATTATCTCTACTTGATTTCATTATGTTGGAACAATAGTTGTTACCATGAGTTTAGCGTGATCCTACACATTACACAAGGGGGATGATCTACCCCTTTAAATACAGGGGTTATCTATTTTAAATCTCACAACTATATTTAATATTTGTTGGAACTGATGAAGTGCCCAGGATCATTTTGACCACCCATACGGCGCTAAGCATGTCGACCCTTTAGTAACAGTAACCTACAACTTTTTTACTCTAACAGGGGAGCCTACAATTAAAAAACTTTTTAAGTATCCCCTAGCCAGTTTTTAAATACTCACTCACTCACCCACCTTTCACAACCCCTCTATGAATAAATCTCAAACACCCACTCATCATACAGCGTAATAAAAAGATCTGCGCTAACGAGACCCATTGGGGAACCTGTAGGCCATTGCAGCGCAGGCCCCTTGAGGAGCAACGCTCAAGGATGAAGCATGATATCCGTTGGGATGTGTGAGGGCAACAAGAGACAAAATCTGTGATTGTCTCTTTTTGAAAGAACAGAACCTAGAATCTCCCTTTCCCCACTTTACTTTACCTCTCTCTGGACACTAGTCGTGTCCCCCTAGGAACAGTAACCCTTTCTTTGGATCTCAATATCTCGGTAAATCCAGAAGTCTGTACTCCTAAAGAACAGGTGGATGAGAAAATTCAAAAGCTCTGAAGAGAGCATATGAGGCAAATAATATGAAATTGAGAGGTAACACTAATGCAGCCAGGACGGCCCAGTCTCTGGTAAAAGGGTTTGAGAATCTGACCGCAGCAGTGCAGGAGGGGGAGGATTGCTCTAAGCTTCTAGTCAATATTGAGCAACAAGCAAGGTTTTTATCAGATAACCTCGCATACTCCTGAGGCGGAAAGCCGGGAGCGGACCTACTTTTAAAATTGTATCACTTGTGTCACGAAATACTTGAATTGTGTTTTTAAAACTTGCACTTACCCCCCTGGCATCACCAGAACTTGTCTGAGATTCGCCTGCACAGCGGAATTAGCGCTGTAGCGAACACCACGCAAACAATCCAATCCAGCCGCCATTGACGGCGAGGAACGAGGCCACGCCTACCCTTAGGCCACGCCCACACGCCCATCTGGTATAAAACGCGGAGTAAAAACGCGCCACACCAGATAACCTCGCATACTCCTGAGGCGGAAAGCCGGGAGCGGACCTACTTTTTAAAATTGTATCACTTGTGTCACGAAATACTTGAATTGTGTTTTTAAAACTTGCACTTACCCCCCTGGCATCACCAGAACTTGTCTGAGATTCGCCTGCACAGCGGAATTAGCGCTGTAGCGAACACCACGCAAACAATCCAATCCAGCCGCCATTGACAACGAGGAACGAGGCCACGCCTACCCTTAGGCCACGCCCACACGCCCCTTTCTCACCCCTAAAAAAATGTGCAATCACCGGACGCGCAGCGGACGGGCGCAGCGGGCGCGCCGTCAGCGCGCCGAAGGCGCGCCAAAGGCAAGCCCGTCTGGGCCCGTCCGGGCCCATACGGCCTCAGGCCTAGACACTATGCCCAACTCGCAAAAGCGTATATTCTACTCCCAAGATACGCTTCGAGCCTGGAACACTAACAAACATCCTCAGTGTAAATTCATCCTCAAGGAAGACACCCCTTTTACAGGATGTATCCTTTGTAACACGACAGAGGAAACAGAACGCGGTCAAGCGCTGCGTTTTGGCCTTTTGAACTGCAGGTCCCTAGTAAAACACGCTCACGAAATAAACATCCTCGCCCAAAACTCTATGCTAGACGTACTGTTTCTGACCGAGACATGGTTGACCCCTAACAGTGATTTCGATATGGTCAATGCAGTCCCACCTGGTTATCAAATCTGCTGCTTGGACAGACCGGTCGGCAGAGGTGGCGGCTTAGCCATACTCTATAAAGACCATCTTAACTGTAGGATAGAATGTGGAACTGTCAAAGACTGCGAAAACTGTAACTTTACCTTCCAGATCTCGCCAACTATCTCACTATCGGGACTACTAGTGTACCGACCGCCAGGTTCGCTAGGAGATTTTTCCTGCACCCTGATGGATCACATTCTACTAAAAACAATTACAGCCTCCAACTTCCTCCTCCTAGGGGACCTTAACCTGCACTTCCTAGACCCTGCGGATAATATCGCAGCTAACCTACTAGCAGACCTTACATCAGCCGACCTCCACCTGCTGAACTCAAAAGCCACCCACGAGAAAGGCCAGCTTTTGGACCCAATTTTTACTAATATCAGGAACCTCATAGCCCAAGATCCTACCCCCCTCCCATGGACAGACCATCTGCTGGTCCCTATGCACTGGCTTTGCCAGACCACCCCAGCACCTAAACAGAAAACCAGGATACGAGGTAGACGGTGGCATAAGCTAATCCCAGAGGAATGGGAAGCGAAGTTACTGGAATCCGTCGGACCTCTCTCCACGGACCCTAACACGGCTGACAGAGAATTTAACAGTTGGCTCTCCCACCCCCTGGACAGCCTTGCCCCACTAACCAGCACTCTTAAACACGTCAAAAGGATCAACCCTGCTCCATGGTACACACCATCCCTTAATGCTTTAAGGAAAGAGTGCAAAAAGACAGAACGCACTTGGAGGAAAAACAAGTCGGTGATGGAGAAAGACGCTTATCAATTATCTATGAAAGCGTACAAACAAGCGCTCCACAACGCGAAAAGTGCTTTCTACGAGGAAAAAATAAAGATTGCCTCCTGCTCAGCTAAGGAGACCTTCTCCATCCTTAAAGAGCTCCTCCATGTCCCGGACCCTCCGCAGAAACCCATGGACCCCAAAGCAGCAGAAGAAAAATGCGTCAATCTAGCCACCTTTTTCGACGAAAAAATTAAAAAAATCCTCGCCTCCCTCCCTGCGGCTAAACCCGACACCTCAGAGAAAGTTAAGGACCTACCCCCTGCACTACGGAATCCCCCCGCGAAACCCGATATGCCCCATCTAGCGTCGTTCGGCCCAGTCACTACTGAGGAAGTGGCAGCAACATTTGCATCAACCAAGAGTGGCGCCCCCAGTGATCCAGTCCCCATACGGTTCGTTAAAGATATCACCCGGACCATAATGCCCCAGCTGACTGCCCTCATTAACATCTCCCTAGCCCAAGGAGAAGTCCCTCTAAGCTGGAAGGAAGCAGTTGTAAAAGGGCTTCTCAAGAAACCATCGCTGGTCCCTGCTGACCTATCTAATTACAGACCAATCTCACTCCTCCCCTGGATAGGTAAGGTCGCCGAGAAACTAGCGAATAAAAAACTGTCATACTTCCTAGAATCAAACCACCTCCTCAAAAACTCACAGACAGGCTTTAGATCAGGTCAGGGCACTGACACCGCTCTCCTCGCAGCAGTAGAGAAGACCAGAGAAATTATCGATACAGGAGGATCAGTGGCAGTGGTCCTCCTAGACTTGAGCGCGGCCTTCGACACTGTCAGCCACCAGGTCCTAACCCAACGCCTAGATGACATCGGAGTGAAAGATACAGCGCTGAAATGGCTCATGTCCTTTCTTTCCCAACGCGCCTTCCAAGTCTGGGAAGGTGAAAGTCGCTCCCCCTCCATCCCCCTCCGGTGTGGTGTGCCACAGGGCTCATCACTAAGCCCCACGTTGTTTAACGTGTACATGGCCCCACTGGAGGAGTTGGTCTCACCATTTGGAGTCACCATCGTCAGCTATGCTGACGACACTCAGCTGGTGGTGACGCTCTCCCACCCCAAGCTACAGCCTTCCAATCTCCATGATTGCCTCTCCAACATCCATCAATGGATGAGTGACTCAGCCCTAAAATTAAATGGGTCAAAAACGGAGATCCTACTCCTAGGACACAAAACCATGAATCTTCCCCCAAACATCTGGCCCGCCTGTATGGGTGAACCCCCTGCCCCCAAGACGGAAGTTAAGAGTCTGGGAGTATGGTTGGAGACAGATCTCACCTTCAGAACACAGGCAAGAAAAACGGCCGGCATCTGCTATGGCCTACTCAGATCTTGCAGAAAGGTGCTCTCCCTACTCCCATTCCAGTCCAGACTACTGCTGATCCAAGGCCTAATTTTGGCCAGGCTGGACTACAGCAACGCCATTTACCTGGGAGCACCGGAATCCACTCTCCAAACATTGCAAAAAACCCAGAATGCCGCAGCCCGACTACTTACGAATACTCCAGCCAGAACATCAGCCAAACCTGCACTGAGGAAACTACACTGGCTCCCGATTAGGGAAAGAGTAACATTCAAGGCCCTTTGTCTGGCCCACAAGGCACTGCACAACGCAGGCCCACCTATCCTCAACACCTGGATCACACCCTACAGACCTACGAGAGCACTTCGGTCAGAACATGGAAACCTTATCATGATTCCCAGGGTGAAGAAGGCCCGCGCAGGTGGCCGCCGCATCTCAGTTAATACAGCAAAAAAATGGAACGCACTCCCCCCGAGTCTCAGATTGGAACCAAACCTCCTGCGATTCAGGAAGTCCCTTAAAACCCTACTCTTCCCTTAAAGTTGTCGACATCCCCCTCCTTCAACCTTTAGGAGCCTGAGGTTTAGCGCTGGGATACTTTTGGGTGACTACGCGCTCTATAAAAACCTAAAATAAAATAAAATAAATTTCCTGTGATTCAATCAAATCCTCTGCCTTGGCAACAGGAGCATCCGTTCTGATAAGGAGACACAAGGTTGAGAGACTGGGTAGCAGATTCAGCAGAGAAGACTGCTCTTTTGAAGATCGCTTTTCAAGGAAAAAAATGGTTTGGAGAATAATTAGAACAAATGATTATGAAGACCTACAAAGGGAAGACCGCCTCTTCAAAATATCATTATAATAAAAAGAAAAATTAATTTAACAGCATGTCTTCATGTAGAAGGCATTCTCAACCTAAGACGAAAGAGAAAGGTTCTGATTCACATGTTTCAAACCAGGACAAAAGCAACAAAGGTCTGCACTACCGAAGCAGAATACAGTTCATGCAGGTTGGACAAGGCCCAATTTGAGTTCCTTGTAGGCACTTTTGTGCCATCCTTTTGGAGTAGCCTGGCTCCTCTTAGCTTTGGCGCCATCTTGTAAAGGGTTTGTGCCCTATTTTTAACTGATTTTATGTGTTTACTTCCTCATTATTGATTTTATTCGGATTTAGTTACCAGTATCATTCCATAGCAAGGAAGCATGTCTATGGATTGAATGGGCTACTGGCCCCTAGTTTTCTTTTATTTCACCATGTTTTTATGCTAGGATGTATCACTTTCAGTCACGCTTCTTGTGACATGCCCCCTCTTACGGCTGGCACAGTGTGCGGGCCAAAGGCAAGCCCGTATGCAGCCGTCTGAGCAAAAGACCATGCCTAGCACCAGACCACCTGGCAGTTTCAACATCACAAAGCCCCCTACGAGACGCTATTCACAAGAGGCACTTCTATCCTTGAATTTGCCAGGTAAGGACACAACTTGCACAACAAATTAACTCAATCTTCTTACCAAAACGAATAAATTGGCATGCCATATGTGTAATTACTTGATTAAATGGTTTGAAACCAGCAGTTGCTGTAGGTCCAGCGGTAAGATTGAAGAATCCTATGCTTGTGGTAAAACCTCCTCCGCTATTTGTGCCCTTGTAAATGTTGGGTCACTTGTAAGACATAAAACAGAATTCACACAGTTTCTCAACTGCCACAAATTAGACATATTTTTGTGACTGAAACAAAGGCAGATCTCTCTTGTAGCCCTGACCAGGCTTCAGCAGGTCCCCCTAGATATTTGCTCCACAGATTAGATAGGCAGCATAAAAGAGGCGGTGTCCTCGCCGTCATGTATCGTGATCATATGCTAGCGGTCTTTCAGCTAGTTTCCTCTTCTGAATGTGAGGCACTTTCTTTTAACATTGAAATATCAATAACTCAGACCAGTAAGGGACTGTTAATTAAGTGCCCGCCTGGACCTAGAAGCAAATTCATACCCCTCTCTTAGAACCATGCCTACGCCCCTCAGTATATATCATCCTTGTGAGCTTCAATTTACATCTGGAGGCCCCATTGAATAAAGATACTGAGGCACTAACGGAAATCATGATCTGTTTCGGCCTCACTCAAAAGTGGATAGCCTTACTCACCTGGCAGGCCATACTCTTTTGGCATCTACACGAACAACCCCTCTCTAACAAAATTAGATATATTACCACTAACGTTGTCTGACCATAGTGCAGTACTATTTGAAATAACAATAGCACACAAAGATACTATGACCACGGGACTCCACACAGCCCAAACATGCAGAGCATGGCACAAAATTCATGCTGACCAATCTAATCAACTTCTGTCTAAATCCCACCAATCATAGATGGTAATTTTCAACTATTCTATAGCTCTACAAATTGGATCAGATAATCAGCTTTAGCTCCAGCACCCGAGAAAACAGAAAAACACTGCTGAAAGTAATGTTCAGCACCTTGGTTTTCAGATAGACTTAAGAGACAAAAACAAAAATGCAGGGGACAAGAACGCATTTGGAGGAATAAATATGACAACAGAGAGAAGGTAATATATACAGAATATCTCCCCGAATATAAGGCATTGTTAGAGGAAGAGAAAACAGAATATCTCACTCAAAAAATAGAGCTTGCAAAAAATTCATTAAAATAATTATTTCTGACTGTTAATAAATTATCCAATGTATTTTGCATCACCCAGACAGAAAATAGCCAATCTTTCTGCAATACACTTGTCAACTTCTTCCTGAATAAAGTGGAGGTGATTTTTAATACGTTCTCTTCCAACACCACACCTTATCTAAAGGTATGAACCTAAATCCTTCTCATCAGGAGATTCCTACCTTCACTAAATTCTACCCTTAAGAAAAGACCAGGTCAAAGAATTAATTAATACCACTAAATCAGGCTCCCCCTTGGATCCCTGTCCTCCATCAGTTGTTAAATTTGCCCCCGACATTTTTGCAGGCTATCTAACAGACATCTTCAACACTGTGTTCAGAACTGGCCACTACCCCAAGCAGTGAAAAAATGTATCAATCTGCCCTCTTTTGGAAAAATCCAATCTTCACCCAAAGGACCCAAATAGTTACCAGTCCTTTTCTAGGGTACCTTTCCCTGCTAAAATAGTGGGAAAAGCAATGAATACACAGCTATCCACTTTTAGATAGAACCATCAACTTCTCTGCCCTATCCAATTCCGTTTTATAAGTGGCCCCAGCACTGAGACTACTTTAATTGTAGCCACCAAAGTAATGAGGGCAAGTCTTGACAAGGGGGGAAAAGCAGCACTTGTATTGCTTGACCTCTTGGCAGTATTTGATAGGTCACTCATTGGTTGTTGATTGACTGTCTCTCGAAGGTTGGAATCAAAGGAACTGTGTTAGCTTTGCTCAATTCCTTTCTCAGAGAGAGAGAACAACAGTCTCATCTGGAGATTTAGAATCCAACCCTTTTTCATTGCCCGCGGTGTCCCTCAAGGATCTTCTTTAAGTCCAATGTTGTTTAATGTGTACCTAACATCACTGGCCAGTCTTATTACATCCTATGTTTTTTCTGTTTCTTTTTATGCTGATGACACCCAAACGTGGTCTCCTTAGCTAGCGACAATGATAATACTAACATCAGATTTAGCCATTGCATGAAGGCAGTAAGTGGCTGGATGAGCATGAATTGCCTCACATTAAACTCTAGAAAAACAGAGGTCATCCTTTTTGGCAGAGAAAACGCCATCTGATCTTTGACCTGGTGGCCTCAAGAGCTAGGTTATTTGCCAGTACCGACCAAGAAAGTAATTAGGAATTCTTGTAGACAGTAGACCTGTCTAAACTTTACTATTGTAATGGTCTTTACCTAAGCATGCAGCAGGAACATCTAAGCAAATTCCAGATTCTCCAAAATGCAGCAGCATGCATGCTGCTATGCATTCCCAAATATCTGTCTGCTAGACAGGCACTATATACGCTACATTGGCTACCTGTCAGACAGAGAATCATCTTTCAAGCCATGTGTATTACCCACAAGGTACTCTATAACTAGGGCACAGGCTATCTGCAAAATGCTTCAAATGGTATCGTCCCATCAGACAGCTGTGCTCTCTTAATGCAAAAAATGTAGTTGTTTCTAATTTCAGATGGCCTTGGGGTGGAAGACTTTTTGAGGTCCATGCTTCGAGAACATAGAATACCCTTCTTTTAAATATTAAATCCATATCAGATCTCCTGCTCTTCAGGAAAGCACTGAAAGACCAGCTTTTTAACAACTAAGATTTACATGCCTTTTCACCCCAGAACTGTTTAGCCCACTATATTGGAAGCAGCGCCAAGACACCTCTGGGTATACGTGCTCTTTACAAATACTTTTAACATAACATAGCATAACATAACTGTTCACAAAAATAGATGCTTTCAGTCGGGTGTCTGTAACATTTCCATCAAGAATGGAAATCAGATGTCAAAGATCAATGGGTCTGAATATTAATCATAGAGGTTATGTGTTTTAATTAGAGGTCCACCCTCCAAGCGCAGGAAGCATCCTTTCTCCTATGCCAAAGAACAAGACAAATGCTACTGCTCTGATGTAGGGCATTCTGACACTTTTGCAGAAGGCAGCAAATGTGCCCGTGATAGAATGGGGTGAGTGATTTAATTAGTTCTCCTTCTAGTTCAGAATCAAAGGATCGGAATATCAAGGAAAGAGACCGTCATAGAGGTCTTACACTCCGGTGGATTCCTCATAAACATGGAAGAATCTCAACTGACTTCTTCGCATGATCTGAAGGACAGAAGAGCAAGATTCCAAACTGATGTGGGACTGGTGTCTCTTCCTCCGAGAGGGCTGCAGAAGATGTTCCACAATCTATCCAATTTTCTGAGGAAGAAGACGGAGATGGCCAGAGAATGGTTATGGATTCAAGGGGATATGGCCGCATCCATCTTCCGAGATATTTGGGCATGTAACACGTCAATCTTTTTGTCAATCAATTCGTTCAGATTGGGTCCCAGCTCTTGTCAGTTTTTCTTAGATAGCTTTGTTTTAAGATTGGATCCATCTTTTGTGCATAGGATTTCTTCTAGATCCAGTTTTGAGCAGCAGGTTATTCCTCCAAAATGTCCAGATTCTTTGTCTCAGAAGGAAATTGATTTGCACAATCTGGATGTAAAGAGGGCAGTGTTCATTTACGCAGATACGGTGGCTCGGTTTAGGCAAACAGAAGCATTGTTTGTAAATTTTGATCCATCCCACAAAGGTGGCTGGTTTTCTCTACAGACTTACAGTTAGTTAATTGAAATCTACGATTGTTTTGGCCTACCAAAATCAGGGGGTTCCTCGTCTGACTGGCATCCAGTGGAGATCCACGGGGGGCATGTTTGTGTCTTGGGGTGAGTATCAAGATGCTTCTTGAGAAACATTTGTAGGTCTGCTACTTGGACACATCTCTCTACATTTACCAGGCACTATTGGATTGATAATGTTAGTCATCAGGAGGATATGTTTGGTGTCAAAGTACTTTCTGCTATGAATAGTACAGTAATAAGCTTATATTCATGTATGAATATGTAGTTCACTTTCATGTTAGCTTTCTTTACCACTGTAATTAGTTGATGTATTACTTGGGCATTTTTCATATGTAACAAAAAAGATCAAGGAAGTGGGGCACAGGGGGAATGCCTAAATTACTTACTGGTAATGCCATTACTCTAAGCTCATTCTTCCTTGTTCTGATCATTACATTGCGCCCATCCCCCCTTCCATTATTCTAAAGGGTTAAGTGGTAAGGGATATATCAGTAGGTTTGGGTCTAGGAGCTTGGTATATTACAGGAGAACTCTGTAAGTAGTTAGCATTTATGCTGCTATTGGTGGGAAGAGTATGTTTTTATTTTTGTTGCTGCAGCAGGAAGTTGGACTTGTTATACTTGTCTTCGGTGGCATGGCACCTCATATGTAATGATCGGAAGCAGGAACTACGGGCTCGCAGTAATGGAATTACTGGTAACTGATTTAGGCATTAAAAGTCACCATTCATGAACGTGTTGTGGAAGAATCATGAACAATGAAGAACAGTAGTGGCAAAGAGTATATCAGAAAGGTGGCATTTTGTTTACCGAAAAACTGAATTTCATATAGTAACGGTTGTGCCGCAGCTTCAGCAGAACGCCTTTTTCTACTTGGAAAGCCAAGCAGAGACTATGCCTATGTTCCTAGTCGAAGCAGTCAAAGACTCTGTCTGGCATTCATAGTAGAAGCAGAAGAATATGCTGTCCTATAATATTTCCTTTTTTCTAACTACTTCTGTTGCTAATATGTAAGGGTAAAGCGTTTATAGCACCCGTTTTTAGTGGTCCTGGAGTTTGGAACTGGAACAAAAAGATATATCCTGGTGTCGTTAAGATTTAAACTACACAGTTACAGGTACGTTTAATAATTGTAATAGAACCTAAAGCACATAATAATATAATTTTTTCTGACTATTGTGTGTCTTCTGGGACAACATTTCAGGCAGCTTTTTCCGTGAAGAATGCCTAAGGCTGAAAGGGCAACTACATAGGCAGAAACATGTTGATACATGGATAAATAATTCTAAGGGTCATCATGAAGCCTAGCTATAATTGATGTTAATCTTATGAGTGTGGGGGCAAAAATAAAGTCACAGTAACCCCACAACAGTATGTTGACAGTTTGGCTATACAGATTAGGATTTCTGAAAACATGCACACAATAAAATGGACAGAACCACAGGTACAATAAAATGGACAGAACCACTGTGGGAATTCCTTTTTTCGCACAAAACAAAGAGCTTTGGATTGGCCTATCGCACATGGGGAGTGACCGAATGATGAAGCATGCTAACTAGTGTGCATGAAGTTTTTCGTATGTTTTAATTGCTACCAGAGGAAACAAAGAGTTGGTATTTTTGTACTACACTCCCTTCACTCTCTGATTCATTGTACCATGTTGGGTCCATAGCCGTATGCTGCTGTGGTGCCTGACATATAGCTCACAATACTTTCTCTCCCCTACCCTACCCCTCTCTGGCAGAGTTCCACAGGTCTTGCTTTCTCCTCCTTGCTTCTTAACATCTATTCATAGCCAAAATTCCATGGGATCTCTCCACACTAGGTTTGCTTTACCAGTGGGATACTGATAATGTACATCTCACGTTCTACCTCTTAGGACTTCCAGACCAGTTGTTTGCACTGGGACAATACCGCCTGGCCAACAGTTGTCTTCAACTTAATCAAACTAAAACACAATTGCTCCTGATGCGTTACAATACAGAGTGCTTTGAAAGGGGTCTTCCTTCTACTTTCTTAAACACCAACATTCCAATATGTCATCTTTTAGCCAGGTCTCAAACTCCTGCCTTAAATTAAGGCAGCAGCAAAGACTGCTTTTTTACAGATTCACCTCCCAAAACTCATCTTATTGGTAATCCTGAGAATCACTTTTCTTAATGTAGCAGTTTTGGTCAACTTCCACCCAGACTATGCAGCCACTCTTGCTGTGGGACTCTTCATTCCGCCTGCAGTTTATCTGCCCTGTAACCTCATTGCAATCACTTCCCTCCATAGGGTTTGTGAACTGCACGTTTTCATAGTCAATGAACCATTTATCCAATTGGATAAAGACCTGGTTTTCCTTAAAGCAGACCCTAGTTTCTACCAAAAGTCATCTCCCTTTTAAATGTCAATCAAACTGTTGATTTCCTCTCCTTTTTCTATCAACCACAGTCATTTGTGGTATAGCCTCTACACACTTTAGATATTAAAAGGCCCTCATTTACTACATTGACGGAACCAAATCATTTAGAAAAATCAAGCAACTTTTAATAGCTTTTGACGAGCCCCACCTAGGAAATACAGTTTGCAAAACGTGCCCTGCCAGATAGCTTGTCAAATGCATTTAAGTTTGCTATGCCAAACACACAGTACACTCTGTGCCTAAGGAATGTTTAATTCCTAAACAAGCATTGACAAGTCAATAGGTCCGGAGTTGGCTGCTAGCCTTTTGACAGTTCTTGTTTTGTTGGTATCATGGTCTTTGCAAAACTTTACTGTTTAGGAAGCTGGTGAGTCCTCAACAATCTTAAAAAAAAATTGGCCAAAGGCAAACATGTTTGTTGGTCTCAAAAAAGCACACATTACAGAGTACCCCTTGGCACTTAAGGGGACAACTTTGTGTGTGGATGTACTCCTTGTGAAAGGGGAGCATGCTATAGCTTGATGTGAAATCAGCAAATGGCTGAAGTGGACTGACACATTTCCTTTTGATGCATGCTGCAGTGGGTGGAAGAAAAATGTGAATGACACAACCACAGAGTAATGGACGAAGTCTGTCTGAAAACCTATGTGGTATACACATAATTTTAGTAAAAACAAAAAAAGTCTTGACAAAAGACAATCAGACTGGTACTGGCTGCTAGGCTCTTGCTTCCAAGAAGGAAGGAAAGAATGCAACAAGGGAGGAAATAAGGAAAGAATGGAAGTACAATGGGGATAACTCAATATAGAACAGTTTCAAATGGACTGAACCTGTTATGTGTAAGGCCACTCGAAAAGCAATTTACAGCAGCGTTGTCAGGTGAAAGGAAGTGAACTGAAAACGCTGTATCCACCCTGTGCTCACATCAGAAGCATCCTGCAGTTACATCAGGTTCCAAACACAAAGACAACACTAAAGTCATTATAAAGTAAAAACAAAAACACTTACTGAAGGGAACTACCTTTTGTGCTAATGTGCTTCTTGTGAAAGAGGAAAATGCAGTCACTCTGAGTTAAGTTAGGCAGTGACTGAAGTAGGCTGACCCATTGCGCTGTGCTGTATGCTGTAGTGGGCGGAAGCAAAATGTGATTGGCACAATAACAGACCAATGGATGACGAGAGATATCTGAAAGCCCCTTTAAGTAAGTATATTATAGAGGTAATTTTTATAAATTCAAATGGAGACGCTGTGGCTTTCCTAGGAAACATCCCACTTGCAGATACCTGTAAAGCTGCAACATGATCTACTGTCCCTACATTCACTACGCATTACTGTATGAACACTTATGATTGAAAATAAAGCTCAAGTTAAACTGTACTTAAAACTCTGTCCTAAATGCCTTTCATTACTGCTTGCAAGTCATTGTTTTATGGAGTATGGAGATGGGTATTGCATTTTCAGTTGGTGCAAAGTATGTGATCTACAGCAGCACATTCAGCAAACCTAAAACGTTACTTGCCTGTTATAATTGGTTTGTAGCTTATAGTGCTGCATATTCATTTGAACCCTCCACCTCCCTGAATGCAAGTTGAGAGTATTACTTCAAACAATCACACTCAACAGTATAGCCAAATTGACTTTATTTCGGATATATTGCAATCCATAAAAGTACACACAATAAACAATTCATAATAAAACATCACAGTGATCACAAAGTCAATCTTAAATTACATACAACTCAAATGTATCATAAAAAAGAGTGCATTGACAGAATCAGAATAAAAAATGCAAGCAAGGTCCATATACAGAATATACGAAATAAAGTGCGATAGTGCCATAAACTGCAATTAAGGCACATTTACTCATCCAAACAATTTCTTAGTCTCATGGTCATTTTTAAAAATTCTAACACCTGGAGGACACTGTCAGGATGCAGCAACTGTAAGTACATAAGGGCGGGTCTAATTTGATTAAAATTTAATTTCTTTAAAAGAGTAACCAGATACCGCTTACTGGGATATTCATAAAATGTACATAAAAATATAAAATGCTGCATATCCTGTGGAGACTTCCCGTCGCAGCCACAGGGAGCTGCAGGTGTCTTAAAAATGTCCGACTTGGGTCTAATTAAAAGCTGATGAAAGATGTTAAACCTGAAACGGGTCAGCAAAAAGTTTTCATGGGTAGAGAAGGAGCATGTTAGATACAATTCCATTGCATTACAAGTACTCAACATAATATACATTCTAACATTAGGTTTCAAGAGCTCTACTTCATCTCTTACAGCATTACGGTTCATGAAAAAAGCTCTCTTAATTGCAGCAACATCACCCTTAACTATATCCCCCGGGTTATCAAACAGGTTCAGGCGGCCAAGCTTCAAAAATTGGGACTTCAAATATTTAAGCCAGGGTACACGCATTGCGTGGTCAAGCGATAAGAGATCCTCCACTATCAGGTGGGTCAGAGGGATTGCATCACTTAACCATAGTTTTACCCAGCACAACAACGGTTTCAGTCCAACAATGTCCGATAAATGCAAACAGCCAAGTTCTTCATGAGCAGCTAAATTCAGTGTGCTCCCAGGGACACACAACAGACGCTTTAAAAATTTATTTTCAGCTATTTGAAGTTGGTCATCGTTTGTGTAGCCCCATATCTCGCTTCCGTATACTGCAGTGGCTATGGATTTAGCGTTATATAGTTTCATCATAGCCACAATTGGCTTTTCCCCAATTTAGAGGCAAAGTTGAATATAGAAGCATTTACCCTGGACATTTCCCCCTTCTTCTTGGCCAAATGTGGGGCCCAGCACAACTTCGTATCAAATAAAACACCCAGGTAGGAAAACGACTGGGTGATGGGTATCGGAACATCATTCAGTTTAAAATTGAACTTCTTCTTAGGTTGACGGCCAACATGCATTATAAAAGATTTTGAATTGTTGACCATGAGGTCCCTATCAGACATAAATTTATTAAAACCATTCAAAAGTGCCTGAAGACCCAATTCTGTTCGTGAAATTAAGACCGCATCATCGGCATATAAAAGCAGAGGAATACCCCTCGCACCCGCCCTAGGACAATCAGATTTTATCTCCTGTAATTCAGCCTCCAAGTCATTTATATAAAAATTAAAAAGGTAAGGGGCCATAATGCACCCCTGACGTACACCTTTATTAATTGGAAAACAACCCGTGGTTTCCCCAGTCGAAGAATACCTCACATTGGCTCTTGTTTCATTATGCAGATCCGCAAGGAACTCCACAATACCCCCATCTATTCCCTTGTCCTTCATGGCCCTCCACAGCCTCCCCCTGTTAACGCAGTCAAAGGCTGAGGAGAGATCCATGAAGGCAAGATGAATTGCTCCCTTCTGAACGACAGTATATTTATTCAGAATAAGGAACAGATTGAGACACTGCGTTATGGTTGAGCGCCCCTCACAGAAGCCATATTGAGAGATTGTCAAAATGTGGTTCTCATTCGACCAACTTATTAGGCGTTGAAGTATAACTCTCCCCATGATCTTAACCATTGAATCAATTAGGGATATGGGTCGATAGCAAAGTGCACTTCCCCTATCTCCCTTCTTGAATACAGGGACTATAGTTGATAGTCCCCAAGATTCTGGACAACCCGCAGTGGCCGCAGCATTAAATACGGCGACCAGAATGGGAGCCCAAAAAACTGGATCAGACTTGTAAAGATCAGGGGGTATTCCGTCAGGCCCTGGCGCTTTATTAGCAGTGAGGCCCATTATGGCTGCCAAGACCTCACTTTCGTAAAAGATAATAGGGCTAACCCTGTCACAGGGGGCATCAGTCATAGATCCAGCATTTTCAGAATAATATAAACTTTTAAAGTGGCCTTCCCATTCCTCTTTGGTTATACAGCAAGTAATTCCGTCACCAGGGTCCTCGGTCAAGAAAGGTTTCTTAACCAAAGCCCAGAATTTGGTGCTGCTATTCAAAGTAGAGGGGTCAAGCAATTCCTCCCACGCCTCTTTCTTCAGTAGCTCCTTACGGGAGATAGTAATAGCCTTATATTCCTTTCTACAAAGTTTTACAACCTCCCGATCCCTCGGGGAAGCTGACAAAGCAAACCTCAGCTTGCGAGCAGCTACAGTGCAATCATGGCTAAACCATCTCGGTCCTACTTTTGTGTGGGTTTTATTAGGAACAGATAGGAACGCTGACACCTTCTCCGCTATGTTTTGATAAGCCTCTAGAACCAATTTAGGTTCACCTCCCCCGTTAATACAAACGTCAATGTCCTCTGCACACCCTTCAGAGATGTTTTTATAGAGTGCATCCGCAGAGTCAATTGACCATTTTAACCGCCTCCTCCCATCTGTTGTGCCCAGACTTCCTTGGACAGTATTTTTAGGACAAATTTTCCCCCATGGGCAGTTCAGACAGATTGTAACAGGATTATGGTCACTAAATTCACTAGGGAGGATACAAAAAGAATCTAAAAATGTTTGCATAGTCCTCGAGACAAGTATATGATCAATGAAGGTACCCCTACCACGTCCCTTAAAAGTAGGGATATCAAAACAGTATGAAGGGTCCTTTAAAGACATAGCCAAAGAGAGGTCAAGGTCATTCATTAAGTCATTACACATTTCCCCCTCTAAGGTGTGCTCCATATGCAGACAATCTGCACGCGCACAGATCATTTCTGGTAAACACTTGTGCAATGGATCGACACATGGATGCAGATTAAAATCCCCCAAAATCATGAGGTTATGGCCCACTTTTTCCATAAAATTAGAGACAAAGGAATTAAGAACATGGATATGTTTCGGACCTGCACTATCAAGAGCAGCATTGTAAAAATTCACCAGTCCCACAAGAACATTACCACCAGATAGAATTAGTCCCATGACCCCTGTGTGCTGAGCTTCCAATCTCCGTACTTCACACGGTATCAGTACGGAGACAAAGACTACAAGACCCCCCTTGGGCCTTCCCCGCACTGAAGGCAAGGCCGGCACAAAGAAGGCCCTATACCCTTCTAAAAACAGATTACAGCCCAGCTCCCAGGTCTCTTGGAGACAAATGATAGAAAACTGCTTGATGTAAGTAACCCAGTTTACATCAGACATTTTGGCCGCAAGACCAGCAATATTCCAGGAGACAACAAGGATTCCTGAAGTTCTACCCACCGGATTCAAAGAATTTGTAGTTTCACCTGAAGCCCTAGTAATCTGAGCCGCAGGTGCCCCCAGTCAATCACACTGCTCAAGACCGGATAACATTTCGAATCTATTCTGTGTATTTACGTTCGACCCATAATGATAATGGCCGTTACTTGGACTCCTGTTATGAGTTCTAATGGGCCCACCTGACCCACAAGAATTAGTAACATTATAGAAAAACTGAGACTCCTGCACAGGAGTATAAGGTTCAAGCCCCCGCCTGGTTAAATTCTGTTGTGAAGTAGGTTTACACAGATGCGCATAAAAATAACCCAAGGGACGTACACAAATACTATTCGTGTTATATACCAATGCAGAAGCTCTCAAAAGGATAGTTGCCACATGCTGGGGGTGTTTAAAATTTACGACTATACAGTCCCCTATCCCAGTCTTTTTAGATGGCCCTACCCAATTTACACGTCTTACTGTCATAATTTGTTCCGCGTATGACACAGGGAACCCACAATTTTTGTTAAGCCAAGACACAGTCTTATTTTTCAAAGAGGATTGGGATTCATCAAAAGGAGATGCTGGATGTGTCCCGCAGGGGGGCACATTAGTTAATACAGCCACAAACGGAGCACAATCTGGTGGTAAATTAAGATATCGATTGTGCCTCGGGGGTCTGGGCGCTCTACTGTTTATTTGCTTTGTAGATGGTATCAAAGGAGCCGCTACCACAGGGATGTCTGGACGAGTAGGGGTTTCAAAACCAGTGGCTACTGCAACAGCGGCATTCTCCCTTGCCTTATTACATATGTCGTTGATATCGACAGGTTCTTTACCTTTCCTCCCAGATTGTACAATTCCACTAGATGTAACACTATTCTTTGCTGATAGCAGACCACCCAGCCTTGTCACTTCCTTTGCTAGGATATCTATCTTACTCGTTAATGGTTTAATAAGCTCCTCCAATTTAGTTGTCAAAGAAGCTTCTAGATTTTTTATAAGCGAAGCTAAAAAATCAGGGGTTATACTTACACCATTATCATTACCATCATTATTAGTGCCCGTAAAAACAAAAGGGGTTGGTAATACAGGGCTAAAAATAGCCTTACCATCCCTTTTTTTTTTTTTTACTTATCTTGCTTCCCATTTACCTTTTGAGACAGTGTTCTACAAGTTCTTATGGCCCTGGTTTCTGGTTGGGGCTCATGTAACACAATAGTATCAGAACTAGTATCAGGACATGACAGCACCTGAGGGTCAGAATGAGCCTCCACATTAACTAAGATGGACACTGGAGGGTCAATGGAAATAACATCAGTCGAGTTAATTGCACATCCTTGTAACAAACTGATAGGGGAATTTTCCAGTGACGTTTCCCCTACCACAGTGCTTTTCCCCAATGATGCACGTCTGTTGTTATTTATCTGGCTTACTTTCCTAACCAGGAAATTATCAAGAGTAGCAGGGCCCACCGGCACCTTGTCATTTTTGGGTTTTGACATTGTAAATATAGATGGAACTAATACTTGCAGACAGGTACACTTCAATCTAAGCACTCTATACTAAAACAACCTATAACACACAAAATTAAAAGTTAATCAGATATCTTACACGCTCCAGGCGCGAGATTGGTCCGAAAGGGAAATATAAGGGTCCAGGCCCAGTCCAGTCTCCTTCGGTCCCCTGAGGGCCACAGAGGGCCCGCCCTTTGCCCGGGCTTAGCCCGGCGCACGCCCGCGCGCGTCCCGCGGGACGAGGAGGCGTGTTCTCCTTTATGCGCCTTCCGGCGCTCCCTGGTTGTGAGGGCGGCGGCGTCCTTGCCGCGATGGGGCTGCTGGGGGTTGTAGTCAGTCAGAACCCCCGGCGGAGCCAAGCCCGGCCGGGAGCACCCACCGCAAGGAAAAGAGGAATGGCGGAGCCAAGCCCGGCCAACAGCGCTCAGCGGAGCCAAGCCCGGCCACACGCAGCTGCAGGTAAAAGTTTTCTGCGCCCCCCACAGCATATGTTTAATACATATTCCTCCACTTCCTGCTTCGCATGTCTAAACATACTCTTAACTGTAAGAGAATACCACAATCGAAGGTGGACTCTGTGTCCTGGTGCATTGTGGGTTTCGGGGAAGGTGTAATGAGTCACCTCAAAAATTGAGCCTCTTCTTGAAGGAAAACAATTTGCAACATTTGCACCCAACACTAAATAACTAGAGTGTAAACAGCATGTGAATCAACGTATATTTAACAAGGACCCCCTGAAGACATAGATAATATAGTTCCTAGGTCAGGGAAAGAATCTCATTTGACAAAAAACAACCTAGGCAACCTAAAGTATAAAGGACAACGATTGATGTAGAGGGACACAGGCTGTCAATTATTATAAAAGCAGAATTTAAAGAAGAATTAGAAATAGTCCACTAGACAGATGTCAGTCTTTATGTAAATTCAGCGGTTCAGCTTTGCATATATTCTTAGTAGTAATCACGTTATTTGAATTAAACAGTCGTGTATCCTGAACAAAATGTCTCCTTCATTGAGATAACAACTAGATGTATAATAGAAAACAGTTGTCTGAAAATATTGAAACTATTTGATATGTGATTACCTCTAATACAATGACACTAAAAGTGAAACTATCAGAACCATTTTTAAAAAAAGGAGACAATTGATTCTCCAAGGCTTCTAAGGAAAGATGTATCCATCACACAAAAAACAAATAATTGATTACAATTTTAAAATCTTTTCATTTCAAAGCTTTATCATAGCCTGCCTCAACGTTTTAAAGAGACTGTAACACGAAACCTCAGATCACAGTGTAGCGTCTCCATTCCACTACCACCTGTAAGTATAAATTCGATACATTAATATCTAATAGCTATCCTCTGCCTTTCAGTTACAATGACTAGAGCACCCAATTAATCATGGTAAATGATAGAACCAGGTTTGCTGATGCTCAACAACTACCCCCCATTGTACATAGGCCCATCTATTAGTTTATTCTCAATCTACCCTGGTAAATGGAGAATAGAGAAGTTCCCATACAATGAATAACAAATAACCCACTCAAGGGGATGGAATAAGTAAGGAAATGAACAAAGACTAATAGTTCTATTAAATATATGATGTTATCTAGAAAAATAGAAGGGTTCACGTAATGGCTGAATTATTGATGATAAATATACTTTTCCTTAATATGTCAGGTTATTTGCTATAAATAATTGTATTTTTTGTATGACTTTTTTCTACTCTTTTAGAAATTCACGTGGCAAACTCCAGAAGAAGGCGCTGGTCGCCGAAACGCGCGTAGAGAAAAATTAGGCCACCCATTTTTTATTATCTTGAAATTGTTTACATTTGTTTCCTCTTGTTTTAATTTAACCGTTTCCATATTATGTACAAATTACTGTATAAATCACTCTATGTACAATGCATTATTTATGAAATTTTACTTTGTAACAATTTTTGACTAATATACATTCAAACCAGCTTTATGTTACTGCTCATTGTGTTTTTAAATTTGAGAATAAAATTCTGCTTTTATAATAATTGACAGCCTGTGTCCCTCTACATCAATCGTTGTCCTTTATACTTTAGGTTGCCTAGGTTGTTTTTTGTCAAATAACAGCATGTGAATCTACAGTCCTATAAGCTATAAACCAATGGTTGCAGGTAAGTAGCATTTTCTTTATGGACTATAAGGCAGGCTTAGGCATTTACCTTGTTTCTTCTATTCCCAGGCTTTCTGGTATATCTTGCCAAACTAGGTATTTGTGATAGATATGTTGGGCCACGTAGAAAGTTTGTTGTTGCTTCTTCAGTTATTGATTACTGATCAGTTTGGAGGTTTCCTAGAACCCTCTCTCTCTGTGGCCCAGGTTTCTCATATTTTTGAGTTGGGTTTTGAAAGGGTGGGGTTGCAATAGATGCAATTGATTATTAAGAAACCTATCCTAAGGGTGGTGATCGAAAACATACCAGTGTAGGATAGATGTAGAGGATCACTTCCCGTTTAGTTTTTAATTTTCGTCTTTTCTACAGTTCTTTCGTGAAGGCTTTGCTTGGGTTTTCAAAGTAATGATTCCTCTTATCGAAAAAGCCCTGGGGAGAAACACCTTAACTGTGAGACTATTTGCACTCGCTTCTAGCTCTATGATTTATCCCTCTGGTGCCCCAGATGTTTTGTCCATGGTAATGAAGGGCATTGTGTCTAGGTTTTGCCCTTTTGACTTATTTGGGTTAAATAGTTTTTTAATGCAAACCATATTTGTTTTAGTCTGTCCCTTGGTAAGGCTAGAACTCATGTAGGTTGTCCTTCAGCCTGTATCCTATCCTTATCCTGCACCTGTACCTGGGTTGTTGCCATCAGGTTTCTGCAATCTTTTGTAGACTGCAGAAGATTCCTGATGGTTTTGAATTTAAATGGCAAACTAGAATGTCACTCCTAAATCCTTGTAGTTGCTTTGCTTGCTGCTGTACTGCGCCTACTCATATACTGGATTAGCCGGAAGACGCCTCTGCTTTGGTATCCCTCACTATAAAGGACTTTTCTCAAGAAGAGGCAAGTGGGGCAATCTCCTGATTACTTACCAGTACTGTCTCTTACTTCCATTCCTACATGTCTCCATGACAGTCCACCTTAGAGATCCTAGCCTTAGTTCCTGGTGATGCGTGCGTACGCTCAGAGATTGGGCAGTCCATTTGTATTACTTGTAAAAGGGTGGAGAGAGCAACCATCTCAGAACTTGGATTTAGTTGTGTAACTCTCTTAACAGCACTGTAACTAGGAGGAGTAGGGCTACTAGTACTGGAGAGTACTGTCAGTAGTCTAAGCATACTCCTATGTCTTCCAGTGCTCTTCTCTCATCATTGCACCAGTATTCGCTATGCCTCATGTTCCATCTCCTGCTCTGAACATTTGCACTCTCTGTTCTTCCTCATTTTGCTGGTTGTTTGCGCTCATTATTCATGTCTTTAACTGTATTTGTGTTGCTTTAGATACCGTTCATGGTCCTAGTCTCTGTTCTCTCAATAGTCCTGGGGCCTCTGCTCTTCCTCTTCACAGCCCCCGCTCCACTGCCGAGTTGCTTGCACTTCTCTGCTTTCCAGTATAATGTAATTTGTTCTCTTTGCCGTTTGATGTCCGCAGCCCCCAGATTTGACAGTATTTTGCTGTTTCCCGTGCCCTGAGGTCCATCCCGTGGTGCTAGGCAATGTCGTCTTTCCTGCCTTCATTTCACTTTTTTGAAAGATTGTTTTGTTTCTTTGTTTTGTGAGTGCTTTGAATGTTAGTTAGAAGTATGGGCTCGCCAGTTGCACCCCCGATTGCAGGAGGAATCCTAGGGACAGTGGGAAGGTGTCTTGCCTTGGTGATCGAAGTGCTCAGAGGCAGCGGTAAAGTGGTATGCAGCGCTTTACGAAAACTATAAATAAATAAAATGTAGATAGGACCTCGATTCGTGTATCAGGTATGGCGACAGCCATGTGCTATTTTGCTGTCAGTTATTTAAAACCCTATCCAACAATGCTATTATTTACATGCATTTTTCAAATCGTAATCAAGGCACTTTATAAAATTGTGCCGTATAATTCTTTTGCATTGCATATTTTTTTCCAGTTCTGTTTATCAACAATCTAAGCCCATTGTAATAGTCTATTATTGCTTCTATCTCTAACTGACTTCATGAAGTGCAGGCGAAAACAGAAAACCCATCTGTTCTTTCAGCTGTGGTCTGCAATCGTATATATTACCACATGCCCTCGAAGTCTCCGCCTCCTCTTCCTTAAAGCAGGTTGTTGCCACCTAGGCGGCATTGGCGCTATATAAGCACAATTAACTAAAAAAAGGTTTTCTCAATCGCTTTATCATTTTGAGATTTTTTGGGTGCATCTCTCTTCTCATATTGCCCCCTATCTTTGTGCCTTTAATTTCTTCTTTTCTACTGTCTTCTTCCAAGCCTGACATTTCTCTCTGTCCCTTTCTCACTCTTTCTGTTTCTCTCATTCTCCTCTCTGCACTGCCTTTCCCTATCCACTCTCTCCCCACCTTCTGTTCTCTCGCCGTCTCTCTTTCCTTCTCCAGTCCTCTCTCTCCCTCCTCATCTCCATCTCTCCCTGTGCTGCCACCCCTGAGTTCTACTATCTATTCTCTCCCCTGAATTCTAATGTTCTCTCCTCCATCTCTGTTTTTTTCCCATTGCTCTCTCATTCCATTCCTTTTCATCTCTTCCCTGCTGCATGTCCCCTGCTCTCCCTGATCCCCACCTCTCTAACTCTGTGCCGTGTTTTTCTGCCTGCCTCTCGACAGGTCCTACACGGAGGACGAGGAGGATGCAGTGGACACCGGCACCAAGGAACGCGAGACTGTTGCAGAGCGAGAGTTTCAAAAAGTCTCTGTTTCTGGAGAGGAGAAGTGCGGCGTAAGCCTTTCTGTTTATACAGTTGCAAGGTCTTGACTTACATCGCAGTGGGGATAGCGGCGCTGGTGGTTGTGATGACGGTGGGGCTAGGGATGATAATGCTAGTAGTCATGGCATGATGGTGGTGCTGCAGCTGATGGTGGTGGGCCTGGTAAAGGTAGTGTAGCAAAGTTTAATTTGTAGAAAAGAAAAAGATGGAAGAAGTGCCAGTCCCCAACACTTTTCTTGGGCAGCTCAACGAAAAGACATTGTTTGCCGAGGAGGAAGTCCCTAACGTCCTCACTTTACCCATGTCATGACTCGGGCCCCTGTTAGATGGAGCCCAGGAGTGCCTTTTCAAGCTGCAATCTAGACTCTGCATTCAACAAGGCTGGAGAGGACTCTGAACACCGTCCAGGAGGCAGAACCGCAGACCTTTTATTTCCATTATGGTTTGTTACAGCTCCAATGGGCAGCCCGCAGTCAAGTATAACCCTACATAATGATAAAGGCTTGGAAAGAGCAAGAGTATGGAAAGGCTGGGTGAAGTGACGAAGTCAGTCTTTGGTGTCTGAGTGAGGAGGACTTAGGCATTAGGTAGTGGGTGGATTTGATTATTTAAATGTTTGGCCAAAGAGGCAAGTTATTGAGGAACTTCCGAGCCTGACGTAGTCATTTTCTACTCTGACTTAGTGATTTTCTACTCTCGAATGAAATGGTAGCGAGTGCACTGGAAGGATCCCTGTGTACTACTTTGTAATTTATTAAGTGGATATCCTCTAATTGCTTCTATTCAGTGAACTTCTGTGAGGGAGAGCGACTCCAGACTTACCGTTTTCCTTCCATCAGTTGCTGTGTAGCAACAGGGCAGCCCACAACATGGATGAGGCGAATGAATGTGCATTAAAATCCTTAGCAGACTCCTAACATAGGTATATTGCAGCCCCTTCGGGGCACATTGGGCACAACAGCTGAGAATACCCAACGCAACCGAAAACCTCTATACATCTATGAGTTTGCTACTTCAAATGACATTTTAGGGGACCCTCTATGAATGTTGCTGGTGGCTGCATAAATTTGTTATGCCTTGACATGAATCATTCTAAATTGAACCATTCTACAACTTTCTTCAAATAATGGCGTTCTCTGAAATGTTCTGTGATGCTCTCGTCATACATTTCTTAGAAAAAAAGCCAAAAAGCTATACATGCTCCACAGCTCAAAGGTATCATGAAATTCCATGCACCCCAAATCATCTGCACATAACCAAACACCTGAAAGAAGTACTCTTTGTAAGTTCTCCCAGTTGGACCTTCCTTTTAAGTGACTAGTGCCAGACACCACAAAATCAGGATTTCCAGCTGACCAATGTCCCCAGATTTCTTCAAGGAAATCCAGTCTACACTATTGCAGCTGTGAAAAACATTACCAAAGCCTCACCACCGACGGGTAGCATTTCTAAAAAGCTCAAATGTTCATCCATCACACCTCTGCTAAAGAAAACTTGTCTGCATCCAAATACCCTGCAAACTACAGACCAATAGCAAACAGGCGCTACTAGGCTAAACTAATTGAAAAGGCTGATTACATTCAAATGAGAAAATTCACAGAAAAGATGAAATTCTTTCAGCTGCACAGACTAGCTTTCGTTCTTCCTGAGGAACAGGATCTATCCTAACACACGGTTGTGAGCGGAACCGTGGCCACGCAGTTCCTCAATTCTTTTTGCAATACTTATAAATCTTGAACAATATTCCATGTGACTATTCTGGGTGAAAGTGAACGCCTCCAGGGAATTAATCCTCTGTTAATAGTTTCTCGGTTTGAGAGTTACGCTTGAAGCATGATGATAGATTCCATGATGCGATGTAGACGAGGTGAGATTGAGAATCAATGCTTTACCTTATTTATAATGCTTTACCTTATTTAAGGATCTTTAAATAGTACATTTTTGGCGCATTTACCAAACTCGAGAAAGAATATTATGAGGTCATTCAAGATGGTGTAAGAGATGATGAAGAGAAGATTCTGGTAGGACTGGATTCACCTACGTCTATGCCTTGAAGAAGTGGTTGTCCTAATTCCCACTGAAACACATGCTGGCTGTGCTCTTTTGACAAGAAGCAACTTTGAAAGTGAATGCTGTTATGACAAGAGCCAGTTCTTTTGATCTTAATGAATTCTGGATGTGAATGATGTTATAAAGAATTAGATGTCACTTATGTCAAATTAATCTTTTATAGTTTCATTGAACCAGCAAGACTAATTTTAATATAATTCGTGCAAAAATTAAATAGTGAATTATCTATTTTAAAGACATTAGTAAGTTGCTATTTATATTATAAATGCCGCAGCCCACAAACTCCAGAATTTATCTTTGGGTTATGTCGTATAAATTATCTATCCTAATCTGTACAATTGGCCAACTAAGAACATAAGTGGATGCTGATAGAGTGATCACCTTGATCCTACTTGACATCTTGGCCGCTTTCAATGTGGTCCACCACCCAACAGCCTTAACCAGACTGATAAATATCCAAGGAAAAGGCTGGGATTGGATTACCTCGTTCATATTCAACTGGAACCACATTATCTCACTGCAACCTTTCACCTCCAAGCCCTATCACGTGGATACTGGTACATTCAGAGGCACAACAATCTCTCCCCTTATTTTCAACATCTACCTCAGACCTTTGCCTGGATAATTTAATTGCTTGCTATGTCTTGTTACAACTACAATGATGACACAAAAATGATCAAATTCAGGAATCTCAACCCACCAGATTGGCACCCTGCCCGATCATGTTGAAAGAGTGGATGATCACCAGCCATCTTAAGCTCAACCCAGACACAATCAGAATCAAGAGATGTGGAAACTGTGACCTGTGCACGTGATTCTGGCCTGGCCTGCAAACCTAGGAGAAGCACCTCTATAAACAATCACAAAAAAGCTAGGAGTTATTTTAATATGACGCCACATATAGATGATGTAGCGAATTCCTTCAACAAACATGCTCAGAATCTTAAGACAGATTTTCCTCTGCCTACGCTTCACACACAGAGTTCAAGCCACAGCTGTGCTTGTGCTTTCTTGTGTGTACTAAATAAATGATCCATAGGATCGGAGAAATCCCTCCTATACAGATTACAAGGGGTGCAAAATATAGCTGCGGGCCACTTCTACACCTGGAAGCATTGGACCACATTGCACCAGCTCTTGTGACCTTGCACTAGCTCCCATTGTCTAGCCAGATCACATTCAAAGCATTTTGCATAACACATTTAGAACTGTTTGGAAACGGACAAACATTTTTTAGGCCAAAATTGGTTTCACACCGCCCTAGACAAAGTCTCCCACAACTGAAAGTGCTAAGCTACAACAAGTCCCAATTTTGGGGTCCGCACCTCAACCAACTTCTCCCACACAGGCCACCCTACAACTAAACACTTCTACAACGAAACCTGCAGGTATTCCTGTAAATGTTCTGGACTGCATAGTGACATAATGCCACATTAATTTAAGTTGTGCCTAATGCAAGTATCAGATAGCTTAGAATAACATGTAGGTGCGCCTCGTAGCTTGTGTTAAGAAACTGGGTATCTGGCCCAAAAGATACTTATGTCAGAGTTGTATCCCTTCCTCCAACGTGGGACCACTGATTTACATAGAGAAGGGGAACAGGCCCCATCTAGAGGCCGCATCACCAAGAATAAGAAAACTGAGTCCCATCACCAGGTACCCATCCCTGATACTGATACTATGTCAGCCGGAGGAGAGGAAAGCATCCACAGGACCATAGGAGGGTCACAGAGTTCCATTACTAACACAGTCTTTCTGTGGATGGGGCCACAAAGTTTTCTCTGCACGCAAGAGGTGGTATATCTCAGGATGAACCACCCAACTAGAGCGTGCTTTATTTCTGGCATGGGATTTCTGTTCAGCTGCTCTTCGGCAGTTAGAGATCAGTCCAATGAGCAGAGATTATTTTTGACTGTAAAACATTCTCAGCATCCCTGCAGCAGTCAGAGAGATGACTCCTTTACCTATGAGTCCTGGTTGAACTCATAGGTAAATGAGAGATCTCACAGCTACTCTACAGTGGACGGAGAACAAGTTCTACTCCTGAGATGTAGCCCTGCACATAAGAAGTCGATAGCAAACTGGAATTGCAAAAGGATTGACGGGTACTGCAGCAGAGCATCATTTGCCACAGTAGTGTAAGTGTGGGCAATTGCTGGCCTGACAGTGAAGGCTCTCAGCAAGTAAGATATACTCCTGGCAAAGACCTTGTGCAGGAGGCCAAGCAGGAACATCCACATTGGCACCAAGGGGGACGATCCAACTGGCTGTGTTAGTATCTGTTGCCAGGATGGTCTGCTTGTCGAGTGGAGGCAGATGATATTAATATAGACAATAAAAGCAGGGTAAGGTCCAAACTCAGGAGAGCGCTCGGGGAGGAGGGCAGGCTCTATACTAAACGCCCCTCTTCTGAACCTCGAGAGATCAGATTGACCAACCCGCCAGAACAAAATGAATCTATTAAGAGGATTACAGAACTTGTTTGCTGAGACTGACCATAGGAAAAAAAGCTTGTTGAGGACAAAAAAGTGATAGATGGCTTTCTGCCGTCTAATGATCGCGACGTGCCCGATGCTGGAAGCACAGGGTCCTGTGAGGCCTTGAACTGGCAAGGACACAGCCCCTCTGTCAGGATGGAGCCGCATTCCAGGGTTTACAGATGGGTCATGCTCTCCATGTGCTACTTATTAGGGCATTTAGAAAAGAGGTCTGTCGCCCTCGTGACCAGCAGGCATAATCTTGTTGATTTGCAAAATACCGTGAGGGATCCAGGCGGGCGGCTTAATAAGGCCAGACGTATGCAATGCGCTGTTTCAGAGAGGGTCCAGAGACCTTTTGCAGACTAAAGAACGATGGAAAAGAGGCTTGGAGCAGCAATGAGGATAACACTTGTTTGCCCATCACATGCTCCTCGTGTAGTTCAGTGCACGTGCTAAAACAAATCCTAATTTAGTGACACTAACTTGTGCTAAAACAAATCCCAACTTGGTGAAACTAACGTGTGCTAAAACAAATCCCAACTTAGTGACACTAACATGTGCTAAAACAAGTCCCAACTTAGTGACACTAACTTGTGCTAAAACAAATCCTAATTTAGTGACACTAACTTGTGCTAAAACAAATCCCAACTTGGTGAAACTAACGTGTGCTAAAACAAATCCCAATTTAGTGACACTAACATGTGCTAAAACAAGTCCCAACTTAGTGACACTAACGTGTGCTAAAACAAAATCCAACTTTGTGACACTAACATGTGCTAAAACAAATCCCAACCTGGTAACGCTGATGTGTGTTAAAACGAAATACAACTTGGTGAAACTAACACGCATCCTAAAACAAAACTCAACATCGAATGCTAATCTGTGTGCTAAAACAAAACCCAACTTGGTGAAACTGACACGTGTGCTAAAAAAAAATACAACTTGTAGGCACTAACCTGTGTGCTAAAACTGCTAAAACGAAACACAACTTGGAACAATAACCTGTGTGTTACAACAAAACACAACTTGGTGTCACTAACATGTGTGCTATAACAAAACACAACCTGGAACTCTAACCTGTGCGCTAAAGCAAAACCCAATTTAGTGAAACTAACGTGTGCTAAAACAGAACCAAAGTTGGAGACACTAATTTCTATGCTAACGTGTGCTAGAACAACACCCAACTTGAGGATACTAGAGAGTGATACAACAAAACGCAACTGGGTGATACTAACACGTGCTAGAACAAAACCCAGCGTGTAACACTAACGTGCTAAAACAAATCCTAGCTTAGGGATGTTACTGGGGGAACTTGGAAATATCAACCCCTGGAAAACTTCAGAGGGTTGTACTTAATGGGTATCTGGAACATGTATTTGTCCCGCCTACTTACTTGCGTTAGAAAATGATCGTTTTTATCAGTTATAATGTGCAAAGATTGTAAAATATTGGTCAAGCTCCTTTTGAACTCTCACATAGAGGGTGGATTGGTAAAGATAGTGAAACTAAGGTTCTTGGGCGACTGCCTATATGTAATAGTGAGCGCCTGGTGCTACGCAGGCGCTCATCGGGCTGGCTGGCACATGCCAGGGATTGTGCTCTTGCTCATGAGTGCAGCAGTCAGTCTTGGCATGCGTTCACTCGCTTCTACAGTGCTTGCCAATCCCTGGAAGCAAGGATCTCGTTGCATGCACTTTCTGCTATATTTGGCCCATATTGTTACATTCTCCCCTTCAGTGGAACATCGTGTTCTACCACCAGCCTTCCAAAAGCAATCGGAAGCTTCCAAAAATAAAATAAAATATGCCTTTTTCGTTCAAAATGCGCACTCTCTAAAAACGTGGCTTGAGCTTATATTGTTTGTTGCAGTTGCAAAATATTTTCAAAAACACGCAAAAGATGCAGAAAGACAGAAGTCATTAAAACGTAAGTGCTTGAATATGAAATGGGTTGTTGAAGACTATGAAGTGTGAAAGGGAAGGGTTTTGCTGTGCCTGGCTGAACTGTCACTCCTCGTTGACATTTCGCCATGTTGAAGGTTTTGTGACTCCGCCATATAGCGTGGAGGAGTGCTGTGATTTGCGTTATGTGCATTAAGCATTTTTAGATTCAATCCACCTATGGGATCAGGCCTCTGGAGGAGCAGCATGCCTGCTGTGGCCTTCACATAACTTCCCTCCGGGTTACTTGCTCAAGAAATGGAATTTGCTGCCTGAAAGTGAACATATGTAAACCCCTTGGAAATGCATAAGATCCTATTTCGCATATCGAAGTAGCTTTTTGTCTCTGTTTATCCACTGGAAGTGAACTGGCTCGGAGGCTGTGACTTTGTTAATATTTTGCTTGTGTGGTTTCTGATTTTGGTACACGTAGGTATGCCAGTCCAAACCCTGCCATCTCATGGACGAGCTCACTGCTCAGGTAACTGTGGGAAAGGCTAGAATTGACTAAGTCCGTCACCAAGATCCACATGCACTATGTGGCAGTCAGGGAGCTAGACATCAGTCCTCCATTTGGTGTCAAATGAAAATGCATGCCTGCGGGAGAAGCAAATAAGTCGCTGAATTTTTGCACAGGCTGATTTTTGCTGAAAAAGTCTGAGGCTAGAAATAGTATACCTACGTATGCCTCGAAAATTCTAGATACGCATCGCTTCACAAGTACTCAAAGTCTTGTGGGCGCCACTTCAGAAGATTCTTAATGTTATTACTTGCTACTTCTGATAGCAGAACTAGCTGTGCTAACCCTAAATCAGAGCGAGCCTGATCTTAGTTATTACAGGCCACGTCCAAAATAGGATGAACCTTGTTTTAACAAAGTAAAGAGGATTATACAAATGTTACAGGGTAAGAATGTAAAGGGGTGTAAGGAAGGAGTTCAGCAGTGTGCAGAAAGTGGCATAAACTCATTGTACTTGTGCTCTCCCAGAAGTTTGAATCTTAAATTCAGCCATCTTCCACCAACACCTAGGTACCCTTCACAGACCTCCTTGATGCCGCTAAGAGTGTGGTAAAGGCCCTCTTTATCCGTGAGAAGTACATGGCCCTGTCCCTACAGAGCTTCTGCAAGACTACTGCACGGTACCTGCAGGAGCTGGGCGGGAAACCGCAGGAGACGGAGGAACATGAGGGGACACCAGAGAGTCCAGAGGAAGGAGGTGAGGACCGGTAGAGGGATGAAGGACGAGCGAGAGACCATTGGGAAGAATGGGAAGGGCTTTATTTGGAACAAAGAAGTCCAGGGGTTACTAATGATCAAGAGGATAAATATGGGCTTTAAAGAAGGAAACCTAGAGTAACAGGGAGGTAGATGAAGTGGTCCTGGGGGCAGAGGAAGTGGAGTGTGACTTAGGAGAGGAGCATGCTGGGGAACATCCATTACGACGCAGTGTTTACACCGCACTACCATTACAACGCTGGTTTTACAACGCAAGTCGTTACCATGACTTGCGCTGGAGGGCGCTCTAGGCTAAGGAATAGTAGATTTACTATTCCAGCACCTTCCCTACTGTACGTAGGCTGGTGTTGGAATAGTAAATCTTACTATTCCTAAGTCCAGCACCCTACAGCGCAAGTTGTGGTAACGACTTGCGTTGTAAAACCAGCGTTGTAATGGTAGTGTGGTGTAAACACCGCGTTGTATTGACATACAACCGGCATGCTTCTTCAGTCGGAAAACTAGACTGGAAGAATATCGACTGGGGATGGCCAGACTAGGATGGGCTAATCTCAGAAAAGGGCAGCATAAGGGCAGGGATAGAAAGGCAGGGGACCAACTGCGTGACAAATTGTTGGTGGATGAAAGGACTGTGAGATAAATGGCTAGGATGAGGAACACTCAGGTCAAGGGGACACCTGACTGAGGAACGGGGCAGGCAGCCGACCTGGTGTTGGGAGAGTTTGGTACAGCTGGAGATTTTTGATAATTTGTTTGAGTGGGGAAAGACTGTGACTGGAACCCCTTGTAGAACAACTTGTGGCCCAACAGACTTGGCCAGAGGGCAGAACCTCGACAGCCTGGGGAATGAGCTGCCTGTTGGATGATACTCCTGGTGGAATAACAACCTGCAGAAGGGCAGCTAAGGCTCATGCAGCAAGATGGGGAATAGTCTGGATTACTGTAGAAAAGGTGCAGCCTGGGTAAATAATGAATTGGAGATGGGACAACCTGGGGCGGTGCAGCCTGGGCGAGGTACAACCTGGGCTGGGCAAGCCGGTTGGAAGGCCTGCAGTCGATGGGGTTAGATAATCCAGAAAGTAAACCTGGATTCTGGTTGAGGACAACAGAAAAAAGGAAGGATTTATGAACAAGGAGCAGGGACTTAGGTGATTACATTGCCCCCATGCTCCCCTTTAACATACTATGCTCTTATCCTGTTCTACAGACATCTCTATGCGATACCCATTCGCCCGTCAACACCCATATGAGAAATGTGATCCCGAATCCATGCCGGAGGACATAGGCTGTGGCCTCAAGATGGTGCATGGTGTGGTCCATGTGTACAACAAGAAAGATGTCATGGACAAGTAAGAACCTCTCGCCATTGTAGGAGGAGGAGGGCCTAAGAGTCCAGTGTGAGGGGGGTTTTAAATTCACCAAACAAGATGAGTCCCTAAAGGGAGCTGGGAGATGGGTGAATCTTGGTGTTTGAGATCTGTGGGTTTGTTGTGAGGGAGAAAGATCCCATGTGTGTATAGAGTCTTGAGTTGTAAGACCGTGGAGCAACTCCTGGTTGACACCACAGATGTTCATGCTGTCATAGGCATTTTCTTTTATATCCTGATACCATGGTTCCCAATTTCACCTCATGCTTTAGTGTCTCTCCGTGTTACTCTGTGGGTGCCTCTCTCTCTCTCTGTCTCCCTCTCTCTCTCCTGTGTACTGTGGTATGCTTCTCTCTCTCTGCAGACATTGTGACTCATGCTTATCTGCTGTATAAAGAGCGTTGTCACTGTAGGGCGTAGGTGATGACACACACACACTGCATCTTTGTACATCTACGATCTCCTTATCCCTATGTGTCCCCTGGCAGCATCAACATGTGTGACTCCTGTCCCTACATCAATGCACTGATATCTACATGGTCTCATTATTTTACGTTTGGGTCAAATTGCTACTGTCCTGTTATTCCTGCCCAACCACCACGTGCTCAAACCTGCGCTCCCTCACTATCCCCTCCAAGCGCTCACACCTGCACTGCCTCACTATCCCCTCCACGTGCTCACACCTGTGCTGCCTCACTATCCCCTTCACGTGCTCACACCTGCGCTGCCTCACTATCCCCTCCACGTGCTCACACCTGTGCTGCCTCACTATCCCCTCCAAGTGCTCACACCTGCGCTGCCTCACTATCCCCACCAAGTGCTCACTCCTGCGCTGCCTCACTATCCCCTCCATGTGCACACGCCTGCACTGCCTCACTATCTCCTCTAAGTGCTCACGCCTATGCTGGCTCACTATCCCCTCCACGTGCTCACGCCTGCGCTATCTCACTAACCCCTCCACATGCTCACGCCTGCACTGCCTCACTAACCCCTCCACGTATATCCCCTCCAGGTGTATCACCTCCACGTGCTCATGTCTGTGCTGGCTCACTAACCCCTCCACATGCTCACGTCTGCGCTGCCTCACTATCCCCTCCGCATGCTCACGCCTGCACTGCCTCACTATCCCCTCCAAGTGCTCACACCTGCGCTGCCTCACTACCCCCTTCACGTGCTCACGCAAACTATCCCCTCCACGTGCTCATGCCTGCACTGCCTCACTAACCCCTCCACGTGCTCACGCCTGCGCTGCCTCACTATCCCCTCCGCATGCTCACGCCTGCACTGCCTCACTATCCCCTCCACGTGCTCACACCTGCGCTGCCTCACTACCCCCTTCACGTGCGCACGTGCTCATGCCTGCACTGCCTCACTATCCCCTCCACGTGCTCACGCCTGTGCTGGCTCACTATCCCCTCCACATGCTCATGCCTGCGCTGCCTCACTATCCCCTCTAAGTGCTCACACCTGCGCTGCCTCACTAACCCTTCACGTGCTCACACCTGCGCTGCCTCCCTATCCCCTCCACGTGGTCACACCTGCGCTGCCTCACTATCCCCTCCATGTGCACACGCCTGCACTGCCTCACTATCCCCTCTAAGTTCTCACACCTGCGCTGCCTCACTATCTCCTCTAAGTGCTCACGCCTACGCTGGCTCACTATCCCCTCCACGTGCTCACGCCTGCGCTGGCTCACTAACCCCTCCACATGCTCACGCCTGTGCTGCCTCACTATCCACACCACGTGCTCACGCCTGCACTGCCTCACTATCCCCTTCACATGTATCCCCTCCACGTGTATCCCCTCGACGTGCTCATGCCTGTGCTGGCTCACTAGCCCCTCCACGTGCTCACGCCTGCGTGGCCTCACTATCCCCTCCGCATGCTCACGCCTGCACTGCCTCACTATCCCCTCCACGTGCTCACACCTGCGCTGCCTCACTACCCCCTTCACGTGCTCACGCAAACTATCCCCTCCACGTGCTCATGCCTGCACTGCCTCACTAACCCCTCCACGTGCTCACGCCTGCGCTGCCTCACTATCCCCTCCGCATGCTCACGCCTGCACTGCCTCACTATCCCCTGCACGTGCTCACACCTGCGCTGCCTCACTACCCCCTTCACGTGCGCACGTTCTCATGCCTGCACTGCCTCACTATCCCCTCCACGTGCTCACGCCTGTGCTGGCTCACTATCCCCTCCACATGCTCACGCCTGCGCTGCCTCCCTATCCCCTCCACGTGCTCACACCTGCGCTGCCTCACTACCCCCTTCACGTGCTCACACCTGCGCTGCCTCACTATCCCCTCCAAGTGCTTACGCCTGCACTGCCTCACTATCCCCTCCACGTGCTCACACCTGCGCTGCCTCACTATCTCCTCTAAGTGCTCACGCCTACGCTGGCTCACTATCCCCTCCAAGTGCTCACGCCTGCGCTGCCTCACTATCCCCTCAACATGCTCATGCCTGCGCTGCCTCACTATCCCCTCTAAGTGCTCACACCTGCGCTGCCTCACTATCTCCTCTAAGTGCTCACACCTGCGCTGCCTCACTAACCCTTCACGTGCTCACACCTGCGCTGCCTCCCTATCCCCTCCACGTGCTCACACCTGCGCTGCCTCACTATCCCCTCCATGTGCACACGCCTGCACTGCCTCACTATCCCCTCTAAGTGCTCACACCTGCGCTGCCTCACTATCTCCTCTAAGTGCTCACGCCTACGCTGGCTCACTATCCCCTCCACGTGCTCACGCCTGCGCTGGCTCACTAACCCCTCCACTTGCTCATGCTTGCGCTGCCTCACTATCCACACCACGTGCTCACGCCTGCACTGCCTCACTATCCCCTCCACGTGTTTCGCCGCCACGTGCTCATGCCTGCGCTGGCTCACTAACCCCTCCATGTGCTCACGCCTGTGCTGCCTCACTATCCCCTCCGCATGCTCACGCCTGCACTGCCTCACTATCGCCTCCACGTGCTCACGCAAACTATCCCCTCCACGTGTATCGCCTCCACGTGCTCATGCCTGCGCTGACTCACTAACCCCTCCACGTGCTCACGCCTGTGCTGCCTCACTATCCCCTCCGCATGCTCACGCCTGCACTGCCGCACTATCCCCTTCACGTGCTCACGCCTGTGCTGGCTCACTATCCCCTCAACATGCTCACGCCTGCGCTGCCTCACTATCCCCTCCACGTGCTCACACCTGCGCTGCCTCCCTATCCCCTCCACGTGCTCACACCTGCGCTGGCTCACTACCCCCTACACGTGCTCACACCTGCGCTGACTCCCTATCCTCTCCACGTGCACATGCCTGCGCTGCCTCACTATCCCCTCCAAGTGCTCACACCTGCGCTGCCTCATTATCCCCTCCAAGTGCTCACGCCTGCGCTGGCTCATTATCCCCTCCAAGTGCTCACGCCTGCGCTGCCTCACTATCCCCTCCAAGTGCTCACACCTGCGCTGCCTCACTATCCCCTCCGAAAGCTTACGCCTTCGCTGCCTCACTATCCCCTCACGTGCTCACACCTGCGCTGCCTCACTATCTCCTCTAAGTGCTCACGCCTACGCTGGCTCACTATCCCCTCCACGTGCTCACGCCTGCGCTGCCTCACTATCCCCTCAACATGCTCACGCCTGCGCTGCCTCACTATCCCCTCGACGTGCTCACACCTGCGCTGCCTCACTATCTCCTCTAAGTGCTCACGCCTACGCTGGCTCACTATCCCCTCCACATGCTCACACCTGCGCTGGCTCATTATCCCCTCCACGTGCTCACGCCTGCGCTGCCTCACTATCACCTCCACATGCACACTCCTGCGCTGCCTCACTATCCCCTCCAAGTGCTCACACCAGCGCTGCCTCACTACCCCTTCACGTGCTCACACCTGCGCTGCCTCCCTATCCCCTCCACGTGCTCACACCTGTGCTGCTTCACTATCCCTTTCACGTGCTCACACAAGCGCTGCCTCACTATCCCCTCCACGTGCTCACACCTGCGCTGCTTCACTATCCCCTCCACTTGCTCACACATGTGCTGCCTCACTATCCCCTCAACGTGCTCACACCTGTGCTGCCTCACTGTCCCCTCCTTTTGCACATGCCTGCGCTGCCTCACTTTCCCCTCCACGTGCTCACGCCTGCACTGCCTCACTATCCCCTCCACATGCGCACACCTTCGCTGCCTCACTATCCCCTCCATGTGCTCACACCTGCGCTGGCTCACTATCCCCTCCACATGCGCACACCTTCGCTGCCTCACTATCCCCTCCACTTGCTCACACCTGCGCCGCCTCACTATCCCCTCCACGTGCTCACGCCTGCACTGCCTCACTATCCCCTCCATGTGCACACACCTGCGCTGCCTTACTATACCCTCCAAGTGCTCACGCCTGCGCTGGCTCATTATCCCCTCCACGTGCTCATGCCTGCGCTGCCTCACTATCCCATCCACGTGCTCACACCTGCGCTGCCTCACTGTCCCCTCCTTTTGCACACGCCTGCGCTGCCTCACTATCCCATCCACGTGCTCATGCCTGCGCTGCCTCACTATCCCCTCCACGTGCTCACACCTTCGCTGCCTCACTATCCCCTCCACGTGCTCACACCTGCACTGGCTCACTATCCCCACCACATGCGCACACCTTCACTGCCTCACTATCCCCTCCACTTGCTCACACCTGCGCCGCCTCACTATCCCCTCCTCGTGCTCATGCCTGTGCTGCCTCACTATCCCCTCCAAGTGCTCACGCCTGCGCTGGCTCATTATCCCTTCCACGTGCTCACGCCTGTGCTGCCTCACTATCCCCTCCACGTGCTCACACCTGCGCCGCCTCACTATCCCCTCCACGTGCTCACGCCTGCGCTGCCTCACTGTCTCATCCACGTGCACATGCCTGTGCTGCCTCACTATCCCCTCCACGTGCTCACACCTGCGCTGCCTCACTATCCCCTCCATGTGCTCACGCCTGCGCTGCCTTACTATCCCCTCCACGTGCTCACGCCTGCTCTACCTCACTATCCCCTCCATGTGCACACACCTGCGCTGCCTCACTATCCCCTCTAAGTGCTCACACCTGCGCTGCCTCACTATCCCCTCCAAGTGCTCACACCTGCGCTGCCTCATTATCCCCTCTAAGTGCTCACACCTGCGCTGCCTCACTATCTCCTCTAAGTGCTCACGCCTACGCTGGCTCACTATCCCCTCCACATGCTCACGCCTGCGCTGCCTCACTATCCCCTCAACATGCTCACGCCTGCGCTGCCTCACTATCCCCTCTAAGTGCTCACACCTGCGCTGCCTCACTATCTCCTCTAAGTGCTCACGCCTACGCTGGCTCATTATCCCCTCCATGTGCTCACACCTGCGCTGCCTCACTATCCCCTCCAATTGCTCACGCCTGCGCTGCCTCACTATCCCCTCAACATGCTCACGCCTGCGCTGCCTCACTATCCCCTCCAAGTGCTCACGCCTGCGCTGGCTCATTATCCCCTCCACGTGCACACACCTGCGCTGCCTCACTATCCCATCCACGTGCTCATGCCTGCGCTGCCTCACTATCCCCTCCACGTGCTCACACCTTCGCTGCCTCACTATCCCCTCCACGTGCTCCCACCTGCACTGGCTCACTATCCCCACCACATGCGCACACCTTCACTGCCTCACTATCCCCTCCACTTGCTCACACCTGCGCCGCCTCACTATCCCCTCCTCGTGCTCACGCCTGTGCTGCCTCACTATCCCCTCCAAGTGCTCACGCCTGCGCTGGCTCATTATCCCTTCCACGTGCTCACGCCTGTGCTGCCTCACTATCCCCTCCACGTGCTCACACCTGCGCCGCCTCACTATCCCCTCCACTTGCTCACGCCTGCGATGCCTCACTATCTCATCCACGTGCACATGCCTGTGCTGCCTCACTATCCCCTCCACGTGCTCACACCTGCGCTGCCTCACTATCCCCTCCATGTGCTCACGCCTGCGCTGCCTCACTATCCCCTCCACGTGCTCACGCCTGCGCTACCTCACTATCCCCTCCATGTGCACACACCTGCGCTGCCTCACTATCCCCTCTAAGTGCTCACACCTGCGCTGCCTCACTATCCCCTCCAAGTGCTCACACCTGCGCTGCCTCACTATCTCCTCTAAGTGCTCACGCCTACGCTGGCTCACTATCCCCTCCACATGCTCATGCCTGCGCTGCCTCACTATCCCCTCAACATGCTCACGCCTGCGCTGCCTCACTATCCCCTCTAAGGGCTCACACCTGCGCTGCCTTACTATCTCCTCTAAGTGCTCACGCCTACGCTGGCTCACTATCCCCTCCATGTGCTCACGCCTGCGCTGCCTCACTATCCCCTCCAATTTCTCATGCCTGCGCTGCCTCACTATCCCCTCAACATGCTCACGCCTGCGCTGCCTCATTATCCCCTCCAAGTGCTCACGCCTGCGCTGGCTCATTATCCCCTCCACGTGCACACACCTGCGCTGCCTCACTATCCCCTCAACATGCTCAAACCTGCACTGCCTCACTATCCCCTCCACGTGCTCACACCTGCGCTGCCTCACTACCCCCTCAACATGCTCACACCTGCACTGCCTCACCATCCCCTCCACGTGCTCACACCTGCGCTGCCTCACTATCCACTCCAAGTGCTCACGCCTGTGCTGTCTCACTATCACCTCCACTTGCACACACCTGCGCTGCCTCACTATCCCCTCCACGTGCTCACACCTGCGCTGCCTCACTATCCTCTCCACATGCTCACGCCTGCACTGCCTCACTATCCCCTCCACGTGCTCTCACCTGCACTGCCTCACTATCCCCTCCACGTGCTCACGCCTGGGCTGCCTCACTATCCCCTCCATGTGCACACACCTGCGCTGCCTCACTATCCCCTCCACGTGCTCACGCCTGCGCTGCCTCACTATCCCCTCCACGTGCTCACGCCTGCACTGCCTCACTATCCCCACCAAGTGCTCACACCTGCGCTGCCTCACTATCCCCTCCACATGCTCACGCCTGCGCTGCCTCACTATCCCCTCCACGTGCTCACGCCTGCACTGCCTCACTATCCCCACCAAGTGCTCACACCTGCGCTGCCTCACTATCCCCTCCTCGTGCTCACGCCTGCGCTGCCTCACTATCCCCTCCACGTGCTCACGCCTGCACTGCCTCACTATCCCCTCCACGTGCTCACACCTGCACTGCCTCACTATCCCCTCCACGTGCTCACGCCTGCGCTGCCTCACTATCCTCTCCATGTGCACACACCTGAGCTGCCCCACTATCCCCTCCACATGCACATGCCTGCGCTGCCTCACTATCCCCTCCACGTGCTCACACCTGCGCTGCCTCTCTATCCCCTCCAATTGCTCACACCTGCGCTGCCTCACTATTCCCTCCATGTGCTCACACCTGTGCTGCCTCTCTATCCCCTCCAATTGCTCACACCTGCGCTGCCTCACTATCCCCTCCACGTGCTCACACCTGCGCTGCCTCACTATCCCCTCCAAGTGCTCACGCCTGTGCTGCCTCACTATCCCCTCCACGTGCTCATGCCTGCGCTACCTCACTATCCTCTCCATGTGCACACACCTGCGCTGCCTCACTATCCCCTCCGCGTGCACATGCCTGCGCTGCCTCACTATACCCTGCAAGTGCTTACACCTGCGCTGCCTCACTATCCCCTCCACGTGCTCACACCTGCGCTGCCTCACTATCCCCTCCACGTGCTCACACCTGTGCTACCTCTCTATCCCCTCCAATTGCTCACACCTGCGCTGCCTCACTATCCCCTCCACGTGCTCACACCTGCGCTGCCTCACTATCCCCTCATATTGCTCACACTTGCGCTGCCTCACAATCCCCTCCAAGTGCTCACACCTGTGCTGCTTCACTATCCCCTCCAATTGCTCACACCTGCGCTGCCTCTCCATCCCCTCCACGTGCTCACACCTGCGCTGCCTCACTATCCCCTCCACGTGCTCATGCCTGCACTGCCTCACTATCCCCTCCAATTGCTCACACCTGCGCTGCCTCACTATCCCCTCCACGTGCTCTAGCCTGCGCTGCCTCACTATCCCCTCCACATGCTCATGCCTGCACTACCTCTCTATCCCCACCAAGTGCTCACACCTGTGCTGCCTCACTATCCCCTCCACGTGCTCACACCTGCGCTGCCTCACTATCCCCTCCACGTGCTCTAGCCTGCGCTGCCTCACTATCCCCTCCACATGCTCATGCCTGCGCTACCTCTCTATCCCCACCAAGTGCTCACACCTGTGCTGCTTCACTATCACTTCCACTTGCTCACACCTGTGCCGCCTCACTATCCCCTCCACGTGCTCACACCTGCGCTGCCTCACTATCCCCTCCACGTGCTCACGCCTGCGCTGCCTCACTATCCCCTCCACGTGCTCACGCCTGCGCTGCCTCACTATCCCCTCCACATGCTCACACCTGCGCTGCCTCACTATCCCCTCCTTGTGCACACTCATGCCCTGGATCACTATCCCCTCCACGTGCTCACACCTGCGCTGGCTCACTATCCCCTCCACGTGCTCACGCCTGCACTGCCTCACTATCCCCTCCTTGTGCACACGCCTGCGCAGCCTCACTATCCCCTCCCATGCTCACACCTGCGCTTCCTCACTATACCCTCCACGTGCTCACACCTGCGCTGCCTCACTATCCCCTCCATTTGCACACACCTGCGCTGCCTCACTATCCCCTCTAAGTGCTCACACCTGTGCTGCCTCTCTATCCCCTCCAAGTGCTCACACCTGCGCTGCCCCACTATCCCCTCTAAGTGCTCTCACCTGTGCTGCCTCTCTATCCCCTCCATGCTTACACCTGCGCTGCCTCACTATCCCCACCAAGTGCTCACACCTGTGCTGCTTCACTATCACTTCCACTTGCTCACACCTGCGCCGCCTCACTATCCCCTCCACATGCTCACACCTGCGCTGCCTCACTATCCCCTCCACGTGCTCACACCAGCACTGCTTCATTATCCCCTCCACGTGCTCACGCCTGCGCTGCCTCACTATCCCCTCCACGTGCACATGCCTGCGCTGCCTCACTATCCCCTCCACGTGAACATGCCTGCGCTGCCTCACTATCCCCTCCACGTGCTCACACCTGCACTGCCTCACTATCCCCTCCACGTGCTCGCAGCGGTCCCCTCCACGTGCTCACACCTGCGCTGCCTCACTATCCCCTCCACGTGCACACACCTGCGCTGCCTCACTATCCCCTCCACGTGAACACGCCTGCGCTGCCTCACTATCCCCTCCACGTGCTCACGCCTGCACTGCCTCACTATCCCCTCCACGTGCTCACACCTGGGCTGCCTCACTATCCCCTCCACGTGCTCACGCCTGTGCTGCCTCACTATCCCCTCCATGTGCACACACTTGCGCTGCCTCACTATCCCCTCCCATGCTCACACCTGCGCTTCCTCACTATACCCTCCACGTGCTCACACCTGCGCTGCCTCACTATCCCCTCCATTTGCACACACCTGCGCTGCCTCACTATCCCCTCTAAGTGCTCACACCTGTGCTGCCTCTCTATCCCCTCCAAGTGCTCACACCTGCGCTGCCCCACTATCCCCTCTAAGTGCTCTCACCTGTGCTGCCTCTCTATCCCCTCCATGCTTACACCTGCGCTGCCTCACTATCCCCACCAAGTGCTCACACCTGTGCTGCTTCACTATCACTTCCACTTGCTCACACCTGCGCCGCCTCACTATCCCCTCCACATGCTCACACCTGCGCTGCCTCACTATCCCCTCCACGTGCTCACACCAGCACTGCTTCATTATCCCCTCCACGTGCTCACGCCTGCGCTGCCTCACTATCCCCTCCACGTGCACATGCCTGCGCTGCCTCACTATCCCCTCCACGTGAACATGCCTGCGCTGCCTCACTATCCCCTCCACGTGCTCACACCTGCACTGCCTCACTATCCCCTCCACGTGCTCGCAGCGGTCCCCTCCACGTGCTCACACCTGCGCTGCCTCACTATCCCCTCCACGTGCACACACCTGCGCTGCCTCACTATCCCCTCCACGTGAACACGCCTGCGCTGCCTCACTATCCCCTCCACGTGCTCACGCCTGCACTGCCTCACTATCCCCTCCACGTGCTCACACCTGGGCTGCCTCACTATCCCCTCCACGTGCTCACGCCTGTGCTGCCTCACTATCCCCTCCATGTGCACACACCTGCGCTGCCTCACTATCCCCTCTAAGTGCTCACGCCTGCGCTGCCTCTCTATCCCCTCCACGTGCACACGCCTCCGCTGCCTCACTATCCCCTCCACGTGCTCACGCCTGCGCTGCCTCACTATCCTCTCCATGTGCACACACCTGCCTCACTATCCCCTCCACGTGCACATGCCTACGCTGCCTCACTATACCCTGCAAGTGCTTACACCTGCGCTGCCTCACTATCCCCTCCACGTGCTCACACCTGCGCTGCCTCTCTATCCCCTCCAATTGCTCACACCTGCGCTGCCTCACTATCCCCTCCACGTGCTCCGACCTGCGCTGCCTCACTATCCCCTCCAATTGCTCACACCTGCGCTGCCTCACTATCCCCACCAAGTGCTCACACCTGTGCTGCTTCACTATCACTTCCACTTGCTCACACCAGCACTGCTTCATTATCCCATCCACGTGCTCATGCCTGCACTGCCTCACTATCCCCTCCACGTGCACACGCCTGCGCTGCCTCACTATCCCCTCTAAGTGCTCACGCCTGCGCTGCCTCACTATCCCCTCCACGTGCTCATGCCTGCGCTGCCTCACTATCCTCTCCATGTGCACACACCTGCACTGCCTCACTATCCCCTCCACGTGCACATGCCTGCCCTGCCTCACTATACCCTGCAAGTGCTTACACCTGCGCTGCCTCACTATCCCCTCCACTTGCTCACGCCTGCGCTGCTTCACTATCACCTCCACTTGCTGATACATGTGCTACCTCTCTATCCCCTCCAATTGCTCACACCTGCGCTGCCTCACTATCCCCTCCACGTGCTCACACCTGCGCTGCCTCACTATCCCCTCCAATTGCTCACACCTGCGCTGCCTCACTATCCCCTCCACGTGCTCACACCTGCGTTGCCTCACTATCCCCTCCACGTGCTCACGCCTGCGCTGCCTCACTATCCCCTCCACGTGCTCACACCTGCGCTGCCTCACTATCCCCTCCAATTGCTCACACCTGCGCTGCCTCACTATCCCCTCCACGTGCTCACACCTGCACTGCCTCACTATCGCCTCCACGTGCTCATGCCTGCGCTGCCTCACTATCCCCTCCAATTTCTCACACCTGCACTGCCTCACTATCCCCTCCACGTGCTCTAGCCTGCGCTGCCTCACTATCCCCTCCACGTGCTCTAGCCTGCGCTGCCTCACTATCCCCTCCACATGGTCATGTCTGCGCTGGCTCACTATCCCCTCTAAGTGCTCACACCTGCGCTGCCTCACTATCCCCTCCACGTGCTCACACCTGCGCTGCCTCACTATCACCTCCACGTGCTCACACCTGCGCTTTCTCACTATCCCCTCCAAGTGCTCACACCTGCGCTTTCTCACTATCCCCTCCAAGTGCTCACGCCTGCGCTGCTTCACTATCACCTCCACTTGCTGATACCTGCGCTGCCTCACTATCAGTGGCGACTGGTGCCTTTGAAAAGTTGTGGATGAGAATTATGTTGCAAGCGAGTCCAATGAACAAAAGGGGAGTTTGAGAGGCTTCTTCCCCTAGAAAACTTTGAAAAAGGAGTAGTAAATGGTGCATTTTAAAAGAAATTTGAGAAAGCAGGCGATTTATAAAGCAATTGTGAACGTATAGTCTTGAAATATTTAAACACAATAAAAACGGTCCCATATCTTACGCATTAATTATGTTCAACTATTATTATAGTGGGGAAAAAAACAAGATTTAATTTTCACTGCTTTTCCACTCCATTCTGCCTGTATGCAGACAAAACAGCGTACACAACTATGCAAAATCCTTTTTCCACCAATGGCACCCATTTAGCCTGGACTGGACGAAACCCTCAGTGGGCCTTTCACAGCTAATATATGTGGTTAAGACCTCCCTGGACCTGCTAGTGACTCCGGGATTGGCAGAGAAGGCCTCTGATCGATGAGGGCCTTGTGATAAATAATGCATGGCGCACCACAGAGAGGACACGCGTCTGCCCGTAGCCAGATTAAGGGAGATTTCATTTATATGGAGCTTTAGAAAGCCGAAAACCAAGGTATATGCAGATCATATTGCAGCGCTTCCTCTTTGGTTAGGGGAATGTTTTATTTTTAATCCGGTGATAATGGGACAGACTGCAATGATTTTTACAAACGGTATTTTATTGATACTTTATCGATTGATGCTATTAAGAGAAAATAGACTATCTTGAAAGATAACACAGATCAGATCAGCACGGCCCTGGCCGCCACTGTGCGAGATTCCTGAGCAAGAGGTAACTTTGATTGTATTTGCTCTATTAATGAACACGATTATGGCACAGAAATGCTAGGCTTGGAATGGCGCAAACTGCAAAGGTGCGATCCATTCCTGCTACAGTGGGATCCCGCCCCCCTTTATCTTCATTTTACAGCCCACACGAGGGCTTCCAAGGCGGAGACACCCCTTCAGCTGAAACGAGGCCTACTGGTGTGTGCTCATGCGGGCTTCACTAATCCAGAGAGGCCTGTAATTTACATTTCTGCCCGTGCCCACAGTTTCAACCTGTGCGTTTATTTCATTCTACAATCGCTCTCGGGCTCTTAAGGGCAGCATTTAGGGGCCCCTGGTACCTGGCAAGGGTGAGGCGGAATCCGGCCTTGTGCATACCGTATTCACGCTGGAGGGGTGTAGGAAGGCCCGCGTGGACAAGGCAATGAGGTTAGCCAGAATACAAGAGATTAAAGAAACATGATCCTGTGGGCGATGCTGAGAGTCTTAAATTGAATACGTTTCTCAACCGGCAGCCAAAGTAGTTTGGGATTGGAACTATTGATGGAACAGATTCTTGGCAGACCAAGGAAAGCCCGGGCTGCCGCATTTTGTGCCCTTTGTAGACGCAGTATCTCTGCCCTATTGGCCCCAATATCTAGGGAGCTCGCATAGTCCAGTCTAGAGAGGACTGTGGCCTGAATGATCACTTGACGGGTGGTAGGGTCGAAGAAACCCAGCAAAGGTTTGAGCCTAGGTAGGAACCCAAAACATACCCCGGCTACTACCTTTGTCTGGGTTTGAAAACAAAGAGCGTAGTCTATCCAGACTCCTAGATTTTTTACCGCTGGTTTAGGAGCTGACGGAGGGTCCAGAGGTCACTCCACAGATGGATGTCTTCGCCCACCACCAAGATCTCCAATTTGTTGGCATTGAGTTGGAGACAATTGGTTGTCATCCAATCTGCAGCGGCTGTTAGATCTTCCTTAAACTTGAGTGCACCCTGCCCAGCGCCGTCAGATAGTGCCACCACCCGCTTTGTGTCATCTGCGTAAGATACCACAGCTAATCCTCTGTTCCTGGCCAGTGCTGCCAGAGGTTGGATATAGATGTTAAAAAGGGTTGGGATTAAAGCCGAACCCTGCGTAATGATGTCTACCTGCTCACAACTCCTTTGTCTTGTGCTTTCAGCTCATACTGGCACCCTTGCTGGAGGTCCTTGGTTTTCTCGCACTCACTCACACACTGACCCTGCACCATCATACAAATCACATCTACACGGAAACCTGAAATCATCTCCTGGCCCCTACCTGTTTGCTTGCATCTACTTGGTGAAAACCTTATTTGCATTAATTTGGTGCAAAATGACTCCCACATCTATATCCAATATCATGTGATTTTGCTGTGCCTCCTGATTCCTGCCTGTGTGCTCGAACATGCACCATTTTGTGAATTCTGCCCATCTAGCACCACCTGCTCTGCTTGACCCTCCTGTCACTTTATCTATGTACCACCCATAGTTCCTGCCTTTGTACTCACACTTGCTCCATCTCGTTTTCCCGTACCCTAGCTCACGCCTACTGCTTCTGATACCCAACCAGGCATGCCTAACTGCTTCGTTTATGACTTCCACCACTTTAATCCTATCCATGAATATCTGTCCTGCACTAATGACAGCTCACTCTCGCTCATTGTGTGTTAAGCCTGACCCAGGCTATTTCTCTTTCACATTCTCTTACATGCACAGATCTGACTCCTGTCTCATTATCTATACTCTGGTAATTCCCTCCCACTTAGTCACATTGGCCAAAAGCATTCTTCTTGGGCACACACCACACTGTACATGTCCTGCTTTTTTGTTTCTGTCCTTGTGGTCATATCTGTTCTGTAACTCTCATCTATCCATAATCTCTTGATTTCTTCCCCAAGTCATAATTTGTGAGGGCACAATTCCCAATCACGTGCTCACATATGCGCTATTTTGAGATATCCGCCTTCTCAGATATATTTGCTCGATCTCAGGATTATTGCAAAAAGAATCACTTTCTCTATCACCTGATTTCAACTCACATCCTAGCTCCAGTTCCTCAGTGTCACTCATCTACATCTCATGTACGGCCACTTTATTCCCGCCTAGGCCGCCACGCCTTCATGAGCTACTGATTCCCACCTACACACTAGTGCACCCTGTTACCAAGCAGACACATGCTCTATCTCCCAATTTCCGGCTACATACTCGCACTTCCTCATTTTTATTTGCTTTGATTAATACACATGTACCTACTCTGTCCTCCAATATCCACTTCTGCTTTCACACCTCCTTTGTCATGTACATCCACCCTTGTCCTCAAGCCTGTACCTTTCTCACCTGCAGGAGCACTGAGATGGACCTGCCGTACCTGGACCTCCTGGAGTTTGTGGCGGATATGAACGTCCTCCTGGCTTTAATTATCAACGGTCCCATGTAAGACATAAGGCCTCAGGTTTGGAGAAGCAGGAGCATTATGAGTGGATATGGGGACAGATCCTACGGCAAAGCGGTATTGACAAATGTGGGGCTTAGTGGAAAGATGAGCCAAATTTTAGAGCATGGAGGTTGAGTGCAGGTTAGGCGGGTCCATGGACAGTGATTTGTATGTGTAGGAGTCATAAGCAAAACAATTGTTCAATAAATTGCTGAAATTAGTCCTTACAATTTGCAAACTGTACACCTGTAGATCACTGGTCAAATTTACACCATCCACAAATGTAGACTGTATCGACTGTACACTCAACTAAAATCAGGCACACCCCCACCTTGCATGTTTCTTAACCGCATGCGCGCTAGCGGTTTTCCCGCTGCGCGCTGCGTTTTTTCAAAAGCCGCGTTGCATGACGAGCTCAGCTCGTCATGAGCGCGGAAGGGGTTAAGAATTTCACCTGTAGTGACTCACCACCTTGGAAGAATAGTGAACGTTTTTAGGTAATGCAATGAGATTGTATCACAATTATGTGAATTGATCAGGTAATGTAATTGTGGGGGTTACAGGGACGATTTTTCCTTTTGGTGTTTCCCTTGTGTTATGATTGTTGGCTTCTGCATATTTTCTGTCATCTGTTCTGCAGACCATATATATTAGTAGTGCTTTGGTCTTCCGCTGTGGGAGTCATGTGCCCACCAGCAGACTGCTTAATACTTTTTGGTGCTGTGCCAGCAGCTCTCCCAAGGCAAGCCTATGTGTGCCTCTGCGTGCCTGAAACTGCAGACTATTTGATTCTGTATTATTCACCTCTTGACTAGGAGTGTGTGAAATTCACATAATGTGCTTTCCCATATTTACACAAAATTTTGGTAAAATTATGTGAAGTGACGCATTATTTTGCTAAATGCAAACCTGTCATTTTGCACTATATTTTAGCAACAATTTTTTATGCAAGAATGCATTTCGCTCTAAAATAAAATTGGGAAAAAATCCCACGGAAAACAAATACCACCTGTGTTCTGTTGCTCCCTGCCAATTGCTGTACATATAAAAAATATATATGTATCATTACTATAATGACACAGAAAACTCCTGACTGCCTGAGTTTCTCCAACAAAGACCTTTCCAGTAAATATTGATCCAAGGGTTGATTTATAATTATTGAATATTGGAATTATTGGGGATTTAATAGCACACCTCTCTTTCTAAATATAAAAACATATTTGGGGTTACACACAGCATCCAGCTTCTGGCACTCCTCAGAATTAGCCCACAGTCAAGAAAACAATCCCCTTTGGGTAGCTCAATCATACAACTCTCATACTCATACCAACAAATTATATCACCAAAACTTGAATAAAGCTAATCCTACAAATCCAGATACAAGGAAACTCAATATGGGTCAGTAATTACTAAAGTGATTTATTATACATTCATTAAAAACATTTTATAGTACAAGACCTTATAAAAAGGAATTCATTCATATATTTAAAAAACATTTAAAACAATTCTAGTATCAACACACTTTTTCATAATACAAAAGAAAAAACATGTAAATATATTAAAACGTTTGTTCAATAGAACAAACAGTATGGTAGAACATGCAAGAAAATTAATTCTGGTCCAAAGAACTGCACTAGTCTGACATTGACTCCTCAGAATTACCTAAATTGATACTAGGCATCCGTCAACTCATATAAAACTTTATAAATAAATAAAAGAGAAATAGAAAGCAAATTCTCAAACAAATCAAAATGCTTAAACAACACTCTTTTTCTAATCAGATCAGGAATGCTCCTATTAGGTATATCTGCTCAGAAATTTTTAAGCTCCGATATGTGAGTTTCAACCTGTCCACAAGTCTTTCCTTCTTCAGTACCGCCCTGTGAATATCAGTCTATTTTCTTTGCAGAAGATATCAAAAATCTGATCAAAAAGAATTTTCTAAAGACTAAGGGCCAGATGTAGGTAATTTTAATTTAACACCTCTTAAATACCGATTCATACCGAATCGGTATTTAAGAGGTGGTAAAATAGAGGGGGGGAGATGTAGGTATTTCAGGGTCGGTAAATACCGAATCGTTAAGATTCGGTATTTACCGATTCTGTAAATACCGAATCGGTATTGCCCATTGATTCCTATGGGCCTTGCAGCCCATAGGAATCAATGGGCAATACCGATTCTGTAATTACAGAATCGGTAAATACCGATTTTTGCAAGGGTGCAGGGGGTGTCACTTTGACACCCTCTGGCACCCCAAAAATAGGCATGTGCGCCATGTGGCACACAGACATGCCCTAAGGGCATGTCTGTGTGTCACATGGCACAGGTGTGCATGCATACATGTGCATGCACACCTGGATTCGGTATTTTACCACCCAATTGGATTGGGTGGTAAAATACCGAATCTGAAAGGCCTGCGGCACTCAAAGATGTGCTACCTACATATGCTTTTACAGACTCAGTATTTTTACCGAGTCTGAATTTACCGATTCGGTAATTTTACCGAATCTGTAAAATACCGATTCCGTAAAGCATGCTCCTACATCTCAAAATCCAATTACCGGTCGGTAACGGCCGAATTCGGCCGTTACCGACCGGTAATTGGCCACCTACATCTGGCCCTGAATCTCTTGTGGTCACTAATAGCTTACACAGCTTTGAGCTTATTTCTGAATTCGCCCTTCTTTTGCACATTTTCAACAGAATCTCTCTGGGTCCCCAAGGACCGCTGCCCTGCCAAAACCCTCAAGCAAGACCTATGATGCTTTTCAGTAGTTCACTAACAAAAGAAGAGATGCCCATTGTATTAGGTCCACAAACGTAAAGGGTTTCTTAAAGAAATAATCATTCAGCACAGATGGCTTGATCAATGTCACTCCTCCCTTACTTTTGGACACAATGTAAGATGCTTTCCTTCTCACAGCTTCAGAATTCACGAGCCTAATGGGCTTCTTGACCAGCCCATAGCAACAGCACACCAATAGTGGTCCTCCCTGTGCTTTATGACCTTTGGAAAGAAATAGATGGTGGTGCTATCTGGACACTTAGACTTTTAAATAACTCCATCGATCAATCTATCGACCATGCCATTTTTGCCCCCCCAGATAGTCTGAACAAGGCATGAAGGCTCCATTCTAAGCGGATTGCCCTCCAGTATGTCTCCATCTCTTGAGCTCAGCCCCCCATAGCCTAAACTGCCATGTCCTGCAGAGATCATTTTCTTTTTAACACATGGTTGCTAGCTTTGGCTGTGTTACTCCATCTAGCAACAGCAATATTTTTTAGGTGTTTATGTTAGAGTTGGGCGAGCCAACAAATTAAATGGGAGAGCCAAGCCACTGGTCTGGCTCAGATCTTAGAGCCTATGCACGAGCCGATCCTTCAGAGGGGGTAGGATGTTTTTGCTGAGGGATGCCAGTTCATTCAGGGTTGTTTCACATGCTCATTTTCCATTGTTTAGCTTACTTTAGTTGACCCTTTTTTGCTCTTTCATCATCTGAGATGAGGTAGGTGATGGGGTGGTGGTCTAGAATCAAGCTGGATGGAGTCAACCTTCACAATGATTAGGTCCAGGTTTGCACCCTTTTTGTGTGTAGGGCTGTCGCAGATGTGGGTCGGATCAAGTACAGCTAGGAAGGTTTTAAGGCAGCTCACTGCAAGGTCATTCCAGTGTAGATTGAAGTCTCCAAGGGAAATCTGGGTGCCTTGATGACCAGCGTTGGTTGAGATGAATTCCATGATTTGTTCAAATAATGAGAGGTTGTCTCCAGGTGAATAGTAGACCGTGTGAAGTTTGCAGAGTGGTCAGTTGTTACTTGCAATATCAAGGCATAGGTATTCATGAGAGGATAGAGCAATGGTTTGTGACTATTTCACTAAGAAATTGTTACGGAAAATGCAAGCAATATCACTACCTGGTCTGTTTGTTCTCTCCAATCTAGTGCTGTTGTGACTAGGGAAACCTAGAATGTCCAGCATAGGTGCTGAGGAATCATTTAGCCATGTTTCGATCAGGATTAGGAGGCCGAGCTCATGTGTAAGGGTGAGCTCGGCGATAACTGGCGGGTGGCTCATAGATGATCTGCATTTGAGTAGCATGCATTTTAGGTGACGATTGGTGTCAGCTGAGGGAGTCTGTGTGATGGTAATATACTTAAGGTTGGCTTCTTTAAGGACTCTGGTGTCGGGCCTAGGTTCTCTGTGTGGATTCACAGAGTTAGTTTGGATTTGGCCCAGATTGTCTATGGTAGGTATATATTAAAGGAGGAGGGAGCGAATGTTGCTGGCGGATAGTGGATTGTTCAGTTTAATGGGCTAGGAGGGGCCTTAGGGTAGGATATAGTTCGCTACTCAGATGAGGAGAGGACGAGATATGAGAAGGCCACCTAGTGCAGTAGTTAGAGGATTGGGCATGACTGTGACTAATGTTCTTCGGAATCCTACTGGGGTACCGATTGATCACCAGCTCTGCAGTGAGGCTTTGTAGTCCTGCCTTAAGTTGTTGTAAGTTCAGTGAAATCTCGCCTAGTCTGGATTCAAGTGAGGCATGAAAGCGTGTGGCCATAGATTAGGGCAAGGGCCCAGGCGATGGGGGGCTGCTCCAGGTTGTGGTCATTCTTCACACTGAGTCACAGTTGGGTCTCAAGTCATCAATGCTACGGTCCATCCTTGACTGGTCTAGGGTAACTCGATATACCTAGCAGCACCAGACACGTTTTTAAACCATATCCAACATGTCTAAAATACAGCAGATAATTTTATTTACCAGTGTGTGTAGATTAGACCTCATTTTGCACCACTGACTTCCCTTTCCAGAGTTCCGTTTAAAGCCTCAACATTTACCCACAGGGCTTTCTATCAAGGTTTCTGAGTTCAAACGTAGATAATGCTTCCTTGGACACCCCTTGTGCTCTGTCAAGCAGTTATGTTTGCCAATGCCCAATACTATCTTTGCCAGATATGATGTAAGGCAGTAATTCGTTCTAAGTATACAATTTAATAGGCAGGAACCCTCTGCCTGTGTCCCTAAGTACATAATCGTGTATAATTGGTGTTTAGACGGTCTCTGAAAGCCTAGTTGTTTGCATGCTCGTTTAATAGTTGTCTGTGGTGTCCTTGTAATGTTTCTTTCAATGGTGCCCTGTAACTTCTACGTCTGAGAGCGTTGTAAGTGATTTTAACATAACAGATGCCTTAGAGTAGCTTCTACACAGTACACCTACGGCATCAATAAGTTTGCAACATGCTAAAGTCCAGCAAAGTCAATATATATGTGTTTTATTCCTCTGCATAAATATCTCTTGATTTTGGGCCCTCTTCCACAAGTCATTTTTTGTGAGGCATTTGCCATCATATTAACGAAGATTTCAACTTTACATTCTTTCTTTCTTATTTATTTACAAACAATGATTTTATCTTCTATTGTGGCATTACAGTTGACATTTTTCGGTTTTTGCCTATAGTTTGGATTTTTTTTTACCACATTATGTTCTGTAATGTTTTCTATAACGCTCTTTATGACATTTTACAGTTCATGTTCTAACATTACCTTCGGGTAATGTTCGCGCTATATAAAATCGCATTAAAGAAATAAATAAATAAAAATAAATAAAATAAGTTAAAACTGATCTGGGTCAATACTTTCAACAGAGGTATTGTGCCGGAACTTATAACCATTCTCTGAAAAGCGTTTACATTTGCATCGTTTCACTATTAATAGAAACCCAAGTACTATCTGGTAACTGCTAGATGTAACCCAGCCCCACCACTTCTTCAACCTCAGGAGCAAGAAAGTCAGCTGTAAACTCACCTCCATCTTCAATGCATTCATCACCATGGCCACCTTTACTGATCAATGGAAACACGGAGAGGTCAGACCCTTCCTCAAAAAAAACCTTCACTGACCCCAGCGATCTCAAGAACTACCACCCTATCTCTCTGCTCCCGTCCCCACCAAAGTCCTTGAGTAGGCCATCAACCGACAACTCACCGAACACCTGGAGAATAACAACCTGCTGGACACCTCCCAGACCGTTTCCCATGCCATCCACAACACCAAGAATACTCTGATCGCCGCCACCAGCACCATCAGACCCTTTCTCGATTGAGGAGACACAGCGTCCCTGATCCTCCTTGACCTCTCTGCCGCGTTCGACACCTTATCCCACTACACCCTCATCAAGAGACTTTGCCACATCGGGATCCAGGGAGACGCCCTGGCTGCTCCTTTGGTCATAAGCGCCTTGAGACCTGTAGGTGAGATGGCGCTATATAAGCTAAAGTAACAATAACAATAACAAATGTATTGCGTCCTTCCTCACAAGACAAACCCAGAGAATCCAACTACCCCCCTTCATTTCTGTACCCAAGAGCATGATTAATCCCTTAGCCCCACCCTGTTCAACACCTACATAACACCCCTGGCCAACATTGTCAGAACTCATGGCCTCAACATAATTTCCTACGCAGACAACACCCAACTCATCCTCTCGCTCTTAGATTACCCCTCCACCACCAGGACCAACTTCCTCAACTGCATGACGAGCATCGCTCAATGAATGAAGACCAACTGCCTGAAGCTCAACATGGATAAGTCTGAAGTGATGATCTCTGAAAACAACACCTTCCCATGGAAATACACATGTTGGCCTTCCAAACTTGTTGCCAAACCCATGCCGACAGACCACGCCCTCAACCTTGGCATCATCCTGGACAGCAAACTCACCTTGAAATGCTATATCAATGCAGTCGTCTCCGCTTGCTTCCGACCCGTCGCATACTCCGAAAGGTCTTCAGATGGCTCCCTGTTGATACCAGATAAACCATTAACCAAACCCTAATCACCAGCCAACTCGGCCACGGTAAAGTAATAGAAATCAGCAATTCTGTGCCTGTCACATTTCACTTTTTGACTTCACGTTGTATGGTATATCCAATCCTGCTTCCTAGGAGTATTTTATTTTCCCAGATGTGTTCCAGTAATCTTTTCTTCTCATGCAGCTCATGAATCTTGTACAACGGCATCATGCAAGCTGAGTTGCTTCCAAGTTTTTGGGTGAGCTCAGGGTGTAGATGGGGTTTATGATGGGGCAAGATTGAGCGCTCCGAAATTGCATCTGAAAGCAGTGTGAGTTTCTTCTAGTGCCTCTCACTGGGCCATAAGGGTGTTCAGTTAACATGCTTATGCAAACTTTGGCCTCTCTGTAGAGCACGAGTGAAAGACTCATTTGTGCCATCTGTAACAAAAAAGACGTATAGCTGTTGAGATATTGAGAGTGAAGTATTAGAGGTGGGAGGGTCAACAAATCAACCGAGCGGTTCTCTGGAAGGCTCTGGCTTGGCTCAAAGAGCCTGTGTACGAGCGAAGTCCCAATAGTGTGTGGCATGTTTTATGCAACAAACATCATGCAAAAATATGGGAAGATCTCTTCAAAATTCCAAAAAGCATATTTCTTTAACACACGGAAGCGTTTCACTTTAGTACATCAGAATATTTAATTGCATTAAAAAGCATTCAATAAAATTGACATTTTTAAAATATGAATTTAGAAACATTTATGCCTCCTGCCATGTAACAATGCCATTAGTGAACTAAGAGGTACGTCAGTTGTCATGTGCACCCTACATATGGCCTATATTCTTATTATAGCTGAAAAAATATTATAGTTACACCTTTTAAATTAAACACAAGCAGGGCCGGACTGGGAATCAAAACCGGCCCTGGCAAAGTGCTCGGCTGGCCCCCCCTCCCCTCCGGGGGTTGTGGGTGCCGCCGAGCTCTTTGCCGGGGCCGGTTTTCGGCCGTTTTTGTTACAGGGCCCATTTTGCAGCTATGCTGCAAAAAATGCCCTGTAACAAAAACGGCCCCCAGGGGCCCCCAACTGGCCCCCCACCCGTGCGGCGCACCGGGGGATTGCCTGGTGCCCGCTACGGCCAGTCCGGCCCTGAACACAAGATATGTTTTGTACAGCTCATGTCTACAGCTTATGTATCTTACATGCTTTCATATGCAATAATGAAGAAAAAAGAAACACATAAAATAAACAATTGTTTTAGATCACACAATCTGGTCAAACAGGGAAGCCAAGATTGATCCCAGGCTTTTTGTTTGCACATTGTGCAATTCTAGCGCTAAATAGGTATCTTATTCTCTCTCCTACTTTACAGCAAGTGTTAAAGTTTGCCTTCAATTTTTGGCACATGAGCTTAGTGTGTGGGTGGCAGGCAGAAGCTGCATGAAAGCTCAGCTTGTTTTGGTCCTGAGGCTCCAAAAGTACCTCAAGGTAAGCCAAAATCAGGCATCTTGCTCAAGCCTCTACTGGCTCGCCCACCTCTACGAAGTGTTGACAGTGCCAAAGGAAAAGAAAATACATTGTGATGGAGAGAGTGAAAGCATGGCCCTTTGAGGGGACAGGCGAAATGCATAATGGAAGAGAACATGTTCTGGAAGGGTGTGCCTTGCTTGACACTCTGGAGGAACTAATGGTCCGTAGAGATGGACAGCTAATGATATAAGTGAAATTGCACTCTCCCTCCTACAGGCCAGATGTATTCCATTGAGGGCGATCTAAAGTGGTTTTGCAATTCTGGAGAGGAGGAGGAGTGTTGCTGACACTCTTGAAACTGCCACATCCTCTGTATTGTGGAACGAACTGGTTGGACTGAAACTGCATGGGTTGTGAGAACTGATGCTGCCAAAAGGGTTTACCTTCAGAGTAATCCCGAACTTACAGTTTTGTCTGTGGAACCGAAGAGCCAGGGAAGCCAAGGCAAATAAGTGGTGCTAGCACAACCCTGTTTCAAGGGTGAGTCAGCCTTCTTGGCAAAAACATGAGCATCATCACAGAGAATGTTCATAAGAATCAACTGGACATTCACGAAACAGCCAGTTGAGTGCATCCATGCATAGTGGTGCATGGAAATAAAGAAGCCACTGGACCTCACCAGCCATTCCACAGTATGTAGGCCAAAGCAGAAGATGTTCGGTTCTCTTTAGTAGAGAGAAAGGAGTCGCAATTCTGCTACAAAGAAGTGGAAGGCTATACCACAAGACTCTAGGACTGAGCAAGGAAAGGTTGAGGTGAAAGACTATGACACTGGATGACCTAATGATTCACTATCTGAGTAGAAACTGGTTTATTCCATGTGACCAAAATGAGATCTATGATGGGTTTGTTGAAAGACAACAAGGGATTTGCAGCAGGAGAAGCCAGCTGCAAAATCTCTGTGGGGTTAGCTCTGTTTTCATCTACGGGCAAAGGCAATCCATAATCCTCACAATCTTGTGTAGCACAGCTACGAAGGAGGCAATCTCCTCCTTCGGAGGTGCTGAGGGACTCTCCAGATCTACCTCGGGGACAGTGCCCAGGCCACTTGTAGTTTGCAGATCCAAACTGTCCCCACCATCTGTGCTAGTAAGAGGAAAAGATTACCTGCTTCACTGCTATCATCATGGTTGATGATATTGGCCATATGAGTGAGTCTGAGTAAGAGCTAAAAATCCCTTCAAACCTGTCCAATACTTATCATAAGGTAAATCCCTGCAGAACTCTTTCTCCATCAACTATTGGGCATGGGACTGGGATCATATCAAAATGGCCTTCACCTTTCCGAAATTTGCCACATATTGTAACAGATCAGTGATGGTTGAAACCCTGGCAGTGAAGCAACTGCTGTGCAGGTAGAGGCTAAGCAGGGTTTACGAGGGCCAGGACTGAAGCCTATGCTGGAAACCTAGTCCAATTCAGAGGCCCCAAGGGCTCCTGTGGCTTTCAGGTGCACCAGAGAAAGATGGAGGATAAAAGAGCCAGCATAGCCTGGGTGAAGATAACCAACTGTGCATTGTCAGTTCAAGGAGATGGAAACTCTAGGTAGAATGCAGGAGGCTCTGGGCCCAGAGCAAGTTGCATCTCTGTGAAAAGCAGATACCTGAATTATATTGATGGCCTGGTTTTCGGGCAATGACCTGCAGGAGTGACGCACCTGGTGTTCATCCTAAGCTTGTGCCATTAATACCTCTACCTTCCACTCCTTCATGGCCTATGTGTGCATGAAGTTGCACTTCTCACTTCTCACACGACCCAGAGTAATGTTTGGGCTCCTGGCACCAAAGGTATATATCTGTTTCTGTCCAGTGTCAGGGCATGGTCAGCTCATCTCCCATTGTCCAATGGCAGGCATAGCTAGCTCATCAAATCCTATTTTTCAATTTGCATTCTACTGCTCGTTGTCTTGTTGTTATAATGTGGTGGAAAAAATACTTGTTATGCAACGGCAAGAAATAAACATGACTTGATCAGCTAATCATGCCTGCCATGGGAAAACTTAAGAGCTCTGTTGAATGCTTTTTCACACTATTCAGATTACATTTACTTAATGGTACACACATTTGAGTTCTGTCATTTCTGTGCCTGTTTAAGGTGCCGTGGAGTAAATGTCATGATTATTATTATTATTATTATTATTATTATGCGTTCTTATATAGCGCTCGATACCCGTAGGCATCTCGGCGCTTGCCTTGGGAACCCGTCCTGGCTTTTTTCCTGTGAGATACCCATACTGGGCATCACCAAGGTGAAAGCCAGGCATCCCGCCGCAGGGGGGCCATAGTGGAGATTAAGCAAGCTAATGCCCAGAGCTGCAGAGTATGAACCCGTGATTCGAGTAGGCACCGAAACGAGAATTATCGAGTCCGTGGATATTTGGGCTCAAGACCCTGCCGCGTCGGGAATTGAACCCTGGTCCCGGGTCTGACCTCTGCTTCAGGGTTTGCCTCCTCTCAAGATAGTCTAAAACACGCCTGATGTAAATATAATTATTACATGCAGCTAAGAGTGAGTCAAAATGAGCCTTTAGTTTGAAGTGGTAGAACCAACTGACTTTGGAAGCTCATTTGCTGCAGTTGCTTGCATAGTGAGTTCTTACATGCCTTTGGTGCACGTAGCCTTGGCTGCTGTGCACAGAGAACCTTTATTGCCGCAGACAGAAGAAGAAAATTAGAGAAAACATTGCTCAAGACCTGGCTTTTTTGACTGATTTCAGAAAGGGACCAAAGACCTGGCTATTTTGACTGACCGCAGCAGGATCCTGGTGCCTATAGCCTCACTGGTGATTAGAGGTGCTCTGCAAATCCAAGTTGATTGATAGAGCAGTTATTTCAAATTATTTATTCTAAAAATAGTTTATTAGTTACTGAATCTTCCTTGAGTTTAGGTGCACTGTTTGTGTTGCTGTTCAGTCTTCATCTCACAGGAGTATAACAATAGTGGTCATTAATCTTCTTACTCCTGGACCAATGGCATATGTACTGGGAAGGGCCGGGGATACATGTCCTGCGAGGGGATAGGCATGTGTGTACTGTGAGGGACCAATGATGCATCCACTGAGAGTGGCCACTGAATCTTATATGTCACGCAGCCCCTGATTCATGTCCTGTGAGGGGACACGGGTATGCCAGGTAGTGGGTGGAGCCACAGATGTAGGAAGCCCTTGACAGATGTTTGCCTGGGACAGTTGATGCATGTGCTGCTGGTGATCATGCTGTCTGCCTGCTACGGCTCCCTAGCAGTTCATGTGAGAACAGGGCTGGGAAGCTAATGGAGTCTCAACTGCTCCAGAAGATATCGGTGCTGCACAGACATTATTCTGCTTGGTTTCCTTTACAATTTGGAATCAAAGTTGGAAATTGAATTTTAGATAATTGTGAGAAGTAAGAGCACAGCAACTAACTCCCATGGTAGCTGCCGCAATCCTGACCTCATCCACACCCCCTGCACTTCACTACCACATGTGCTGCTTGGGTTTGTCTTAAATTAAAGACTGACTGTGCGATACCCCTTCAGAGTGATGCTGCTTTTTAGCCAAGAGCTCGTATGAAAAGCAGTGCTGCAAGTCCCAGAGTGCAGATTTGGGCTATTGGCATAAAATAACTAATTTTGGATGAAAACACCACATAAGATGGATACTCTCTTTTTAGTACAAGTTTGGCCACTGGGCACCTCTACAGTCCTGGGTACATTTCTGCTAATGAGGCTTGAGGTGTGGAATGTCACTGTGGTGAGCCTTGTTTAAGTTAAGCTTATCCTATGCAAGGCAGGCATTTGGGCACCGTCTGCCATTTACTACTGCTAGTGCAGTAAGCAAATCTGACTTTTATATCCTGGAACTAGGAAAGGGGACACATTTCACTGCTGCTATTCTGAGCAAGAGACAGCAGAAGTAGGTTAGAGATGAGGCATAGGCTGTTGAAGTGCGATGCTGTTCTTTCCAGAACTTTAAATTGCATTAAATGGGTTACTTTTTTAAACGTATCTCATTGAATTGACTTATCCGCTATTTTCTGCTCGTGTTAAAGTGTCACTTAAAATGCCACACATATGCATTAAAATGTCACACACACAGAAAACACAGAAATATGACACATAAGCAGCCAAACAACTTGGCAGCTATGGTGCCACTGAAAAGACTGCGTTGTCTGATTCATGGGTTTTCTGCAGCTGTACAGGAGATACTCACAGCCACTGCGACTATATTTCTTTAATCAATAATTAGAAAGAATTAGCATTGCCAAATCTTCCTGAACTTTCACATCTGAAAATCTACGTCCGCAAAATAGTTTCATTGTGTAATTATTAAAGGAGGCATAATGTAAATGTGAAAGCAAAAGTCCACTTTTTTAGTCTATTTTTAAGTGCTCCCATTTGATGCCATCTGTTGGAACAAGAGATTCAACAATAGTGCTCAACTTCACACATTTTGGTCAAGAGGAGGTGCCATGATTTGAACTCCACTTTCTTTCTTTAGAACAAGTTAATCATGAAAGGTTAGAATATCAACCCATCCCATGAGGTATTTATGTCCACTCCACTGTGGGTTTAGGGACTGATTTAGAGGTGGGCAATACCAGAATAACTTCCAATGGTAGATGAAGAGGCTCAAAGGACGTTCTGTTACTACCAACTATAAAGTAGTCCCTGATTTTTGTGGTTCTGAATTTCATGGTGGCTTATTGACAGGTAGTGCAGAAGCATGACAGAGCATTTTTGTCCTTGAAAGTGGCTGTCCGGCCTCTCCATGCGAGAAGTAAATGTAGCCCGTGTGTCTTAGCCATTTACTGTTTCCTCTGATGTGGGTTCTGAAGTTCATTCTTTCTCGCTGATGTTGGAAAGAAGTGAATTCGATTTAGCTAATCGGTGCTGAAGTTGTTGTGGTGTCGGCTAAGATCACGAGCACCGCGACCTGTAAGCTCGACCAAGGGCAGGACAGGAGCGGGAGCTTCTTAGACCCCTTCTGTACATAGGACCCCTGCTTGCGAGGAGCCTGCTCTACTCTGCTCGCCCGACCCCTCACACGCCATTACGACCATCCAGCCTTTGCGACTTTTGTATCTACCACCTAAGCTTTTCAAATGTGTGGTGAAGCAAGGAATGGAGCACGGTAAGGCTATAGGACCCCGGCGCAGTGCTGGCAGGTGTGGAGGCGGCCAGCACTAGGTCAGTGTGGCTTGTGCCTGCAAGCATAAGGCTGCACACCTGCTCCTTCTCTCCGTTTCTTCTACTCCATCAACAGCCCCACAAAAGCCCCACTTAAATGCATTGCAGCACATGAGGCCGCTGCCTGAAACTGAGGGACCTGCTTAAAACCTGCTAAAATCGGACCGTGGTCACTGGTGGCGTAAGGCGCTGAACTGTGCTGGGGAGGGGGTGTGAAAGCATGTGAAGGCGAGTGCAATGGCTGGCGTTGCGGAAGTGGCCCAGCCAGGTCTGGACGCAGCTTGCGGGGTCATCTGTTGAGCTCCTGCTCGGCCTCCGAACCCTTTCCCCCATAAGTCTTCCAGAAGTCCACCTGGTTCCAGATGTCCTCCAGTTGTCTGCCGGCTATTGGCTGTGGCTGATGGCCACTGAAGGCTGCTGGTCACCAGTGCATAGTAAGCACCTCTGGAATCTACAGTCAGCGTATCTGGAAGAAGTTACCGGACGTTTTCTGATACATACTGTGCTTAAGCAGACAATTAGCTATTCATTCAGCTGGGAACTTCTACTGCGATTGGCTCCAACGTTCTTGTGGTATGCATGACTAAAATGACATTAAGGAGATTACCATCTGGTCGCTTATTTGCAGCAGTCAATTTGTCGGAAAAGAACTAAGCTGCTCCGTTTTAAGTCTTGTCCCTCCATTTCGAGTTTCTTTTCTGCATATATAGAGCTGAGCCAATAAAAGGACATGGTCATAGACAAGGATCCAGGTCTAAAGGTGCATAAAGATCCTTCATACCTACCCTCGGTCACCGCACAACAGGGGGCTCAACTTGGTCAAAATCTTCATAATCTTGCTCTTTCGGTGAAATTAGAGTTAAGTATGATGAGTAGGTCCCCAGGTTTAAAAGAGCAGGGAGATGTCACCAGGGATGCTTTCACTCAGCTGGGTATTCCAAATTGGTATGAAATGCCTCTGAGCTGGATCTCTTGGAGTTAAATGTTGCCACGCCTGGCCCAGTACAGAATGGCCATGCAAAGTTGGACTTTGCAAATGGCCTGTCTGACATCCAAATGTAGTACCTACGTCTCAATTGGGAAAATCCTAAGACCTCTCACCTTGGCCTGGAGGGGTGAAGCATAGTCCCTTAGGGATATGTCTCCTTTGGCAAATTCCGTTGAGTTTGTCGGTGAGGGGGAGGTCATGCTGAAGGATTATACTCTGTCAGATAAAGACTTACTTACCATGAATCCGCTGTTAGAGGCATGCTTGAAATCACCTCACCTGCAGTTCAGGAGAGAGACAAGTTGTTTCAGCTCTCGCTATATCAGCTCAGTCGTCAATCCCTGCCCGCCTTTTATACCCATACCTCTTCCATGAGGGGTTCTACTGGCTCTCTGAACTCCATTATTTGCAATACATTTATGTCTTCTAGGGCTCAATGGTACTCGCAGACGTCCAATTGTGGAGGGGAAGGTGGTTGGGCTTCATCTGAATATTGTTTTGATTTGAGAAAGATTTATCTTCTATTTTATCTTTGCTAGGAAGATTTGTGTCTAATTCCGACCATGTGTTGGGTGTGCTGTATCCAGTCCTTTTGGGGGGATTCAAAGTCTCATTTCTCTGTGGTCACGTCAAATGTCAGTCCAAAATGTGTAAGAATTCGACTTGGGTGGTGAACTCTGCTCCTTTTGCACTCCGTGGAGCTCGCGGAGTGCAGAAAACTCCACTTCGCGTAGTGCAGAAAAGTTTTTTCCCTGCTCGCGATTGCAAACGGTAGGAGCGCGAGCTGCTGCTCGAGTAGAATTTCTATCCAAGCGGCAGGAAGACTAGCGCGACCGGCGTAGTTTCGAGTAGCAAAACTCCGCTAACGACGCCCAGGCCTGGTAAGAATTGAAAGCTGACTGCGTGGTCAGTGGTGTGGCTAAAGATGTTTGCATTCAAGTGGGGCAGCCTTGCTGGTTTGAGGTTCCTCCATACAAGCAAACAATGGTAAAATCTAAATAACCGGAGGACCATATATACTCCCTAAGGTCATTTTTTATGGGGTGCAATTCAGATGTCATAGAGGATTACAGGGCGGTAAAAATATTCCAAATTTTTTTTTTTAAAAGGGCAAATAATTCTGGTGGGGTTTCCACCTCTTCTTCTGAATTCATTACTGACCACTCCACAGCTCCTTTTAAGGTCACACAGATGGTCACAAGGTGGTTGGGAGGGCCATACTAAAGGGCCCAGGGACTAATAGGTATAAACGGAAGAGAAAAAAGAAACAGCTTAATATGAAACGCAAGCTAAAACAATTACGATTTGCAAGTGCATTACTAATGGGCAGTGCAGAACATGCTCTATCCATTTCCTCACAAATACTAACTTTCCTGATGGTGTTTCCTCCTCTCTGGCCTCAGCACCTGGATGATTATAAAACCCTATCCCACATACACCGATTGATGAGCTGGAGTAGTCCGGATTTAGTGCAGCATGATGAAAAAGGGGGCCGGCATCTCACAGCGACAGAGGTGTCTCTGATTCACATGACAGTACAGATGGGGTGAACCCCGATGGCGGTTGTCTAAGAGTGTTTATGAGCATTGGGGGCACGGGCGGATGTTGACTCCCCGGTGTCTCTCAATTGGTGGGGCATGGAGACGTTATCAACAGGAGTCTCCTTGAAAAGATGCCCACGAAGCATGAGCAAAGGCCCTGTAGACCCCTTAACGAGGATGCACATCCTTTTCTTCCCCTCTCACATTGCCCGGGCATAGGAAGAAGATAACTCCAAAACTGAAAGGGGGCCAGAAGGGTCTAGAAACAGCCCCTATCTCAAACACACTGTATTTTGCTATTCTGTTTGATCAGGAATTTGATCCTTTGAATAGCCACTTTATTCTACACTCTCTATTGGAAATGGAGTCATTGAAAGCGACATTAAAAATGTTTATATACATCCATCCACCCCTCTGCCTAGCCCTGGAGTAACGTTTAGCTCCAGGATTATTGTAATGCTAATTCTGAAGAATGTTGGGTATTTCCTTAAAATGGGAATCAATGTAATCTATGTAGAGCCTAGTGTAGAGTTTAACTGCAATATTCCCAAAATAAATAGTCAGAAAAATGTCCAGGACCCAGTGCTGAGAGTGCCTGTTAAACCCAAGCATATCACCATTTCTGTAGGTAAGGAGAGTTATAAATATAATAGAGATGGCAGAGCTGGGTTCTTGGGGGATCTGAGCGGGGATATGAGTTATCGAACTAGAATTGGGTAGCGGGAAAACTGAATGGCATCAAGAAACCCATAAAGCATCAGCGTTGTGGTGGTACCCCGGGAAACACTCATGTCCTGGAATATGGTAGGTCTGGGACAAGCTGATTTGAAAGTTAATTCTGTAATGCACCTTGATCCCTTGATTTTATGTTTGCAGGAAATTTGGGCCTGTTCTGATTTTGCTTTTGGGAAATATTTTGTTGTTTCTTGTGGTACTAAAGTAAATGCTAATGGGCATGCTACTGATGACATCGCCATTGCGCTTAAAAATAACATAATTGAAATCAAAAAGTATTACTTCACCCTTAGAACCTATGTCTCTTCTTATAATTTTCATTCCTCTCATGGCAAGTCCCTAATTGATTACATGGTGGTGTTACATCAGATGATTAGTACATGCTTGCACCTGAAGATATACTGCGGTTGGATTTAGGTTACCACAATATCCTCTCTATCGCTCTTGATTTAGACTTAAAGGTCTTTGGCACCTGGAATACCGCAGTGGATAATGTAGCCTATAATAAATCAAAAGGCCGCTCCTTTTGGTCCTGCAACAACATAAAGGCTTTGGGCGAATGTCAATGCAAATTTTGGCCCAGTGGCTGTACTGCAGCACAACCATATTTCATGATAAAGCCATATGAATTATTTTCGATCTTATGGGAGTAAAGTTAAAGGATTAAAACCACTTAAAAAGGTCACCTGGGCTTCAAAAGTGATAAATCATGAAATTAACGATAAATCAGGCAATAAACAACCTTGTAAGCAAGCAATTTATGTCTTTCACAATATCTAGACAGGTGGAAATGTTCCACCTTAAGTGCAAGAGGGCTAGATTGAAAGTGACAGAACGAAGAACAGAAGAGGATAGGAAATGGATTAATTCTGAGGGAAGCTGCTACTTGTAACAATTTTAGAAAATACTTGGCTATTTTTGCCCAAAATTGCGATTCTAGAGTTAGTGCTCAAGCACTTCCGAATTTGGATGATGTCTGGACCCAATACATTTCAGAGTTGTACACATGTAATTTGTGCAGCAGTGACACTCCTGTCCTAAAAGCTATGACAGTTAGTGACATTTGAAAGTGGTGGGGCGTAAAAGTTGAGTATGAGCAAGCTAAATGAGCAAGCTGAATTGGCAAATGTGGATTCCAGGGGGTCCTCCTTCCCCAGAACATTTTTGAAAAAAGATAGCACATGGTGCAATTGAAAGCAAGTTTTATAAAGCAGTGGGAATGTATAGTCTTGAAATATTCAACACATTAAAAAAGTGCCCGATATATTATTACATTAATGTGTACAGCACAGCAAGTTCAGGCCCCTTAAAGTGTGTGTTAGCCCAGTGTATTGCACTGCATGCAGCATCGACTTCTGAAGAAAATGCTCAAACAAGGCATCGGGAAGCACCCGCAGCTACTGGCTACAATCAGTCATATAGAAATAGATGCAGACAGGTCTTTAAGTTGGATGAAAAACAGTGGCGGCTCTCTGATTCGTATAGTGTGCCACCGGACTGTTATTTAGGTGTCTATCTGAGATATTATTGCATTCAGATATATAAACATACCATTATCAGTCCAGCAAAGAGACATAGTGCTACAAAGGCAACATGAAACAGGGAAAGTAGTGTAAATTCACTGCCCAAGCAGCGTGACAGAGTGTTCTGCAATGGATACATTTTTCTTTGTTCAGGTATAGGCAAAGAGACCGGTGAGGAGAGCCTGAGCTATAAATAAGGCTTTCAAATTCTAGTCCTAGGGATTTCTTTGCCAAAAATAGTTTTCAGATGTGTTTGTACAGTTGTTTCAGTTTAAATTAACCCGAACTACAACTCCTTGAATGCTGCAGGTTGTTAAAGGAAAACCCACGGATGAAAAATATAGTTTCTGATGACAGATACAGGCTATGCTACAACGTCATTGCAGGCTGCCTGCTGTCGTAGCTCTTTTTGTCCTCCAGCACACGATAATATAAGCATACAATTTGTTTGACAGTAATGTTACAGAATTCAAAAATACCTTTGTTCATCTGTTCCTTATTTTCTTGTTATGTTCTTAGCTAACACATGTTTCGTCACCATGGGGAATCAATCCCGCGACTTGATCAGGGCTGTGAAATATATCTTGGTTGTTATTATCTTCTTGCTGGTTCTACTTCCATTGCAGCCTCAGTTTTCAAGGTATTTTCATGCGTTGTCGTTGATCTGGATCAAGATCCTGTTATGTTCTTTTCCTCATACTCACTGCGTGTTCCGCAGTGTGTCTTCCGGCTTGGCGTGTACGCTCCATTGTCAGTCTGTGAGATTGATTCCCCATGGCGACGAAACACGTGTTGGCTAAGAACATAACAAGAAAATAAAGAGCAGATGAACAAAAGTGTTTTTGAATTCTGTAACATCACTGTCAAACAAATTGAATGCATATATTAGCGTGTGCTGGAGGATTGACTTAGGTCACCTACTGAGGAGGAGGGTGTTCTCCCTACCCCCAAGCACTGCATTACACTTGAGAGATATCTAAATAATATCACACAGGTCTAGGGTGTGCCATATCCCTTGATAAATTCACCCAAGTCACAGACAACCTATGCTGTCGTAGCTGTTTACGTCACATTATTTGTGGTTAAAACAGTTACTTTGTAACCACACGGCTACAAAACAATCACTTATTGGGGCTAACAGTTATCTATAAAATTATCCGTTATTTCTAGGAGTTGCCATGTCATCATGTGCACCACCTTTAGCCGACCAGGTTTGTTTATAAGTCTACAGTATGTTGTATTCTTGTACTTGTATTTAATTTTGGTTTTTCTCATTTAAACATAGGCTTGGGAGTCTTGGAATGCATACACACGGGCCAAGAAGCAACTTGGCAGTTATGTAAATGATACATAAATACACAACGAATGCATACATGCTCCAAATCAAATGTTCCTCCGTTTATAAGAGGTATACCATGGAATATAAACAAAAACATGAGCACTTACATCATGCACAGCAGTCAACAATCCTGCAGCGGTGGAATTAAAAAACATGAACAGCAGACCATCTTTTTCTAAAAAGTCTGCCAGAGTTTTCTGATTCCACTCTGATTGTTCTTCTAGATTCAACAGGCAAATTATTTGCTAACAGCATTCTACTCTTATCTCCAACAGCGGGCTATAGGAAATAACATCATTACCGCAGAGCAAGCTAGTTTTCGGAATAATTGTGGATCCCTTGATAACATTGCGGCATTATAAACGGTCATAGAAACATATTCCCAGTTGAGAGGTATGCATGCGTATTCTGCATTTATTGATTTCTCTACAGCGTTCGATAGGGTAGACCGAGGGACGCTGTGGACAAAATTACATTTGCTAGGAATTCTCGCTCCTCTTCTGAGGCTAATCATAGGACTTCACTCTTCTATGTAGACCCAAGTGTCGATGGGTGGGAACCTAGGTCTAACACAAAGAGTTATGAGACATAATGGATTGAAGAAGGGATGTCTATTGGTGCCACTGCTGTTTTCGCTTTACATTCCCAATCTTTCCCACAGAGTAAGAATGGTGAAGGTTGTCCCCCCTAAACTTGGCTCTGTGGACGTATATTGTCTTTTATACGCCTGTGATGTAGTCCTGTTGGATTTAATGCCAATAGGAGCTCAAAGGCTTCTCAGTGCCTTGGAAGATTATGCCGCAGAGCACTGTCTAAAAATAAACATCTTAAAAAGTTATGTTTTGACTTTTAGAAAGTAAGGAGCTAGAATCATATAGGATGTTAATTGGATCTTGGGGTGTGCTAATATGGAAAAGTGCAATTTTACCTGTATTTGGGCAAGATTTTTTCTAGCAATTGTTGTGACAAAGATCACATGAACCATTGCACATGTAAAGGCACTCTCCCAAGCTTCGGCTATTAACAGATTGTATAAGAGCTGCGGGAAAAGGCACTTTGCACATGTCCTGTTCACTTATAAGACAAAAAGTCAGCCTACATTAAGTTATGCCTGTGAAGTGATAGGCATGAAACTCTGGACCTTTTTTGCCACAGTGAATGGGCGCCTTTGGTGCCAAATTTGCGATTTGAATTCTCTGGCCTCTTCTCATGTTCTTCGGCTACCTACCACTATCGTGCTCGCTCTGGCTACAGTTCTGTGGTGGGGAAACTGCTTGCTCGGAAGTGAAATGGGGTAAATTTGTGCCTCATTAAGGCATAAAAAATTGAATATCCTGAGGGAGAAAAGTGTATTTTATTTTCTATCTTTATAATGAAATGTGTAAGTTGCTAAAATTGGAGATTTTTCATTGCCAAAATCCCTTGTCAAAAATATTATTAAAATATTCTGTGTACACAGTAAACCTGGAAAGGGATCGTTTGTTCTATACACAGCATGCGAAAATGTGGTTTTTCAAGAACGCAGTATTGGTAAAATGCCCCAGCCTTACTTTATTTGGAATCTCTCACATGGAGTGCATAGAAATATTTTGCTTTTAAGGTTACATTTACTTCCTCTGTGTGAGATTGCAGGAGTATGGGAAGGCGTACCAAAGGAAGGGAGACTCTGTGAATTATGTTCTAAATATGGACAAGACTTAAAACATGTGGTCTTTACATGTTAAACATCACCACTTTTTAAGACCGATTTTTTAAAAGTATAATGCACATTCGGCAACCGAGGCTCGCCAATGTTGATTTGCCCTCCCCTCATGAGATGTTTGCGCTAACAATTTTAACTTCTTCAAATGTTCATTAAATGGGCTTTCATCTCTCCTATGTCTATGTTAGTTGCAATTATGCTTGTGTATATGTATGCGTGTTTCTGCACTCCTGCAGTTTATAAGGGTAATGTTGTGAATGTCGTAATTTATGTATCCTACTTAACTCATGTACCCTATATGTCCTATTTGCACTTCAAATGCATTCACTTTTGGGCCTGTTTCTATTTTTTGTTGTAATAATTTATTGTGTAGTGTGTTTTATGGATGTAATTCGTACTTTTTATGTGGACCTCCATCAGAGTTCTAAAACATAAATAAATAAATTAATTGATTGATTGACCTCTTTCACAGTAATTTTACACCTTCAATAATCCTTCTGCTGCCTACAAAAAAACATGATCCCTCATAAAACGAAAACTTTTGGGTCCAGTATGGGTTAACAACTGAGATCCAGATCAACAAAGTAACTCTTTGACGCTCATTTATGTTGCTGCGTCAATTGCCCCACTAATACCACATGACTGCGTTACATTACAGAAAGTTTGTAAAGAATACCACCATTAAAAGGCTTGGAGGATCAGCGTGAGAAAACGTACAGTAATCTGGGAACTAACATTGTTGATCTGTTATTCCTCATTCTTTCCACCTGAAAGCTAAATCTGCCGATACTACTGCATGCTAAAGTTATTATTGCATCCAGGACACATGTCAGGGGGTACACGCGGGTAGACTGCATCCACCCACTATTTTCACAGGGTTGACCCTGTAGCCACTGAGACCAAAGAAATTGGGCCACACGGAAATATGCTGAACTTGACCCAGAGTCATTTTCAGACACTGGGACATGTTCAGTAGCTCCTGCACCTTGTCTGCTTTCCATTCCCAGCATCAATGTGCAGGCACCTAGGAAGACTTTTTTATTTTCACCTCCAGCTGTGCCAAAGATAAAGGCCAAAGTTAGGGGCCAGGGCCATCAGGCCTCCTTTTGATCGAGTATCCTGACCAGACCCAGACGTGGTCTGTACCTCACACTTGAATGCAAATGCAAGGGAGGGGAAACAAAAGCACACAGCTTGATAATCACTTCACAGGTACTTGAGAGAGTCATGCTTTTGACTTAGTTCAGTCCCTATATATATATGTTGATGCACTGTAAGAATGTCAGATGTGTTGGTCTGTCCCAGTAAATAACAATTTAAATAGCACAGTTTTATTTATTTGCATAGCGCTAGTCATCCCCGTCCAGGGTGTCAGAGCGCTTTACGTAACATACACCTTATACAGTGACAATAAGTCATGCAAGTGTAAATCAACGTACAAGATGTGTTACATAAGACAGTTAGGGTTACAAGGTGTAGGAGTCACATGTCCTTCATAGCTCACTGTGCCTTAAATTACAAGGATTACAATTTATGAACTGCACGTAACAAAAGGAACTCTGTGTTGAAAGCAGTACCCAACTTACCTATCTACATAAATAAAAGTCTGTCCTCTGCTTGTTATTAGATGTGCTTTGCAGGAGACACATTAACCTTCTATACTACTTTGTTTCAAATCTGGGACTACATACAACATAGATCTCTCCAACAAAAGCATTATCCTCCAGAATTATTTTACCATTATTACTTTCATGAGATTTACTGGGCACATAAATATCTCTGCAGCAGGAGCCTTAATCCATAAAATATCTTGAAATGCAGACTTAGCAACCACTAATCTACTGATATGCTTCTCCTTGTTGCAGTTTCTTTGTGGCAGTGTTAAAAAAAATACCTTTATTAGTTGAGGCCCAGATTTTGGGTCGGGTTTGCACCATTTTTTGGCACAAACAAGACTCAAAATCTAATCTATTAAATTAATGTGCTTTAGTGTACTCATATTATACCCGATAAACATTTGCGTACGGTCTTAATATCTGATGCCACTTCATGAGATGTCACTTCTAGTGAGGTCACTTCCTATGATGCGACATGCGAAGTCACGCGCCATAGTGTCACTTACATAGTGCCTAACTTGGTTAGTCCCTCCTCTTCTCTTTTCGCACTTGTTCTCTGATTGCATGGAAGCACTTACACCGGATTTGTCACCTGGACTGAACTGAGGCCCTCCTAGTCTTATGCTGCAAGGGCCGCGGGAAGTGTGCAGGGCGAGGGGGCCGGCGCGTACATTCAGTTCTGGTAAACACACGGTCCCGCCGCACCATTCATATTCCTCGGGAACATTCCCCGGTAGAAAGCGGAGAGCACCTGCAGCTGTTCACATGCTCTGCAAATATTATTGCTTAGATTAACATTCCGGGGCTGGTGCCAAGGTGGCGGTAATGTTTCTGTTCAAAGCACTGTTTGTGTAAAGGTTCTTACCTCGGTGCCCGCCCACTAGAGCCAGTACTTTCACCGTGTACACTTGAGTCAACGGGGGGCCCGCTGCCACAGAGGGGGGTGCGAGGCTCTTCAGCACTGCATTTCTCACACATACACACGCCATTTGTCTAGTGCCTACCATCTGCTATTGGCCTGGCTTTGTAGCGCTAACCGCATCCCGAGTCAGCCTGTGATCATGTGTTGGGAGATATGTTCTGCTCAGTGTGGGCTATAGCCATGGCGACAATGTGTCTTGGCGCCTCCCTCTGACCTCCTTCTCCGCTGATTCCCTCACCAAGTCCCCATAATCACTCTCCCACATGCATTTCCGGGCAATTCATACCAGTGTAGGGTGATCACTTTACATCACACAATACACAGAGGCAAGGATTCAAACGTGTGTAAATCTGTCTGGAAAAGCGCAAACTCAGAATTTAAAACGTGACACCATGGTTGGGGGTTGGTTTTAGTAATAAAAATGTATTTCTAACCAAATGAACCCTTTTTACAACATTTGGATAATAAAAGACTGGATAAAAACCCTAACTTACGTACCTATACTTTGCAGTTTGCATGCAGCTCTTGGATGACAGTTAATAGCTAACTGTGCTATATTAGGATTTTAACCTATAAACTGCAAGTGACAAAAAGTTCTCTCTGACAAAAGCAGTAACCCAGTGACCTATTTACATTTTATGCACTTTGTGATCTGCACGGTACAACACATGCTTTGCAGCAGGCATATTAACCCTCTGCGCTACCTTATGAGGAGTGAAAACTGATACTCGTCAAACTCTGATCTCTCTCCAGCAAGTCCATTAATCACCAGAGTTATCTTGGCATTTTCATTGCAGCCTGAAAAAAACTCTAGCCAAGGAACGGGGCAGCAGGTGCTTTAAAAATCATAATATTCTTTAAAACACGGCGCCTCCCGTAGTCAGAGCCCTAGGTTGCACCTGTCGAACCGCCCTGGTTTTGCTCCTGTTCTCAGTTACATGGTTATGCTGTAGTCACTGAGCTGTGAGTATGTGATTTTGTTGTTTAGGGATTAGGACCAGGTGGATTCACTGTGTGCATGCACATTTTCTAGGTCAGTAGATAAGCCAGTTGCCCAATGGAAAGGAGATGTCATACATGCCAACATTTTGGAAGAGTAAAGTGAGAGATTAAAATAAATAAATCAGGAGAATGTATTTCTCCCATTGACTTCTATTGCAACCTGCATCGGGTCTATTGGTGTGTATGGGACTTGCAAGTGTACTGCTGCAAGATCTGATATCAGAAACTCAAATATAAGTTTGTTCAGTACTTGTCAGGAGCAGAGAGAAATCGCTATGGCAGGCACAGAAAGCGTGTCAAAAATGTTATGCACTTGCTTGCAGGAGCAGGTTACTAGCAGTGCATAATCTGAGTCACATAAGATCAGCCCCTGCCTCAGCGGCGTCTCCTCCACTAAGGCAGAGGAGCGCCGCCCCACTGCATTTTAAGCAGTGGAAAAAGGAAAAATAAAATTATCATAACACTACGTTATTATCATTTTATTTATTTTTCCTTTGTCAGGCAGGTTTGCGGGCGGACTTGGCTTGGCTGTCATCAACAAGGGGAGGAGTGGTGAGCACTTAAGTGCACATGATGGTTGGCCGTCCGTCTTGGATTTGCCAAACAGTCATGCACACTTTGCATGTTCTCCAACAGGCTGTAATACACAGCCTAGGGGGGGGAATGCACAGGCTCCCAGTGCCTGTCTGAGCGCCAAACCACGGCGCTCAGACCAATCACAACGCTCCATTGCAGCGTTGTGATTGGCTTACGGGATCCCGGGTGTGCTTCCTGTTTCAAGCAGGAAGAGAAGAGTACATCGCAAGGCGGTAGTCTGGGAGCAAGGTAAGTAACATTAAATTTATTTTTCCTATCCCTGCCCAACCTGTGCTACTTAGTGGCAGCCGCCACTGCCTTGCTATCTGAAGCTCGCCGAGGAACTGGGTTTTTGCATGCAGGAGACTAGCCTTGATTTGGTAGTCTCTAATCTGGACCGGGAGGGTTGGCATGTATGAGATGTATGTGTGCTGAGACTGTTGGTGGCAATTGCACCGAGAACCACCTATGTGACCTGCCTGAGACTTGTTGGATGTCTGTTAGGATTTCTGCCTTATGTGTTCTTTTAGGTGTTAGCTTGAGGTCTTTCTTGGAATAAGTTCAGTTAACAGGGACTGCCATCTGTAAGGTAATCTTTACTTGAAAACATTTTAATAGAGAAGAACAGTAGGGTTTTTAGAGCCTCAAAGTTGTACTTTATAAGCTTAATACAGTTATAGTAATTTATTTTAGACCAGTGGACAATGCTGTTGATGAATACAATTTACACAGTGAATTAATATTTGTTTGTTTTTAAATTATTTTTATTAGGCAGTGTATGAAAAGTTTTTGTGTTCTTGTCAATACATTCAGCGACACTGTAAAAAGAGTTTCATATGACTTTCCCTCACTCTATCTTTGGTAGCATTGTTTGATTGGTAGTTCTTCACACCTTTTTCAGTACTGTGGACAAATAGTAAATTGGACACATGTGGGGTTCTTTCTTTCCGCCTGTAGCAGAAAAATAAGGATGGTTTTTGTGGAGTCGCCCTCATGGTTAGCTTTATCCTCATGATTAGTGTAAAGCTTCAACATCTAGGTATGCTCTCTGGTACAGCTCCTCGGGAAATTCCAGCTGAACGTCCAACATAAGGATGACATCCTTATTCAATTATGGCTGAAAAACAGGCCAACTTCATATAATGCCAAGACCACAACTGCGGATTCTCAAGATTTTTTTAAATTGAAGATTATGTGAACGAGTGGGAAAATCAAGATAATTTTCAAGCCAGAGGAAAGGTTTGTGTGCTCCTGTTCTCCAAATTTGACAAGCCCTATCCCAGCATATTTCTTCACTCACTGGGATGTGACGATCCCTTCTGTTGTGGCAATCTGGAGAGGATAGATTAATTAACAAGATTGCACTGTGGGTAAATAAGAACGACAATTTTTTTCTGTATTGTAAATGCAATAATTTCGTCCAGCAAATGGAAAAAGGTTGGTTTCATGAAATGTGTACTATTTCTACAAATATTTATTTCTAAATCGCCATAAAGCATATTTTGTGATACATATTGCGTCATTTGCACTTTATGAAAATAAGCTTTTAATAATGTTGGAAACAAACACGCTCACCTCAGCTTGTCAGGTTTGTGCTTGTCATTGATGGTTTAAAATTATACAGGTTGGTCGCCTTATGACCAGCGGAGTTGTATGGGTCCTTGTGTCTCTCATTTCTGTACATTCCGAGGCATAGAGCTTGGCACAGGCAGGTGCTTCGTTTTGAGACCCGTCCTTCGCAGTTCTCTATACTCTCTGTTCTTCCATCGGTTAGAGCGCTAGATATGGAACCACCAGTTCGGAGCCAATGCTCTGACGTGGTATCACCTAGAACTACAGCCTTGTAATCTGGCCATTTATCACTGTGACAAGACTTCGTGAGTGTACATCTTATTCCAGACATGCTATATAATTTGGAAACTAATATATACTTTTAAGTTAGAGATTGGTAGCCACGCAAACTTGTAGGCATTTGTGAATCTAGGGGGTTCTTAGAGCCCAGTTCAATGACAGAAGCATAAACAGGTAGAGAATGGATCGTGTCTTTCCAAGGTGGTGTTAAACAACAGCCTGAGTTGTAATATACTTGTGCGCATGAACCTTATCTTGGGTGTTAGTTAGAATGGGGAAGCTGTATGCACAGCTGGTTATTGCATAGCTGTGACGTGCCTCTGCAATAAATCTGCTTAATTTACAACTAGTATCCATTTATTATGTGGAACAATATTCCCACAGAAAGTGAAGGATTGAGAAAACAAGCAAAGGCTGAGGAGGGATTTTTGAAGGTTATCATCTAGCAGGGATCTGGTCATGCGTTATATAATTACTATGGGCTGTAGTGGATGAGAAGTTAGTCTCTGTCTAAGTGGGGAGACAGTAATTGGTTCATTTGGTCATAGTGACATCCATCACAGAGCATTAACAACAAGAGGGTATGAAGCTTGCATTTGTGGCCAAAGATGGGACACTCGTTCCACCACAATAACCAGAACATTTCCCTGAGAAAGCTTCTGGGTAAGCTTGAATACACATTATGGGCCACTGTGGAGAAAGAGTTTGAAACCATTAGTGCTGGTTGATTATGCATAAAGGCCAGAAATGTGTTCTAATGAGCTTCTGCCCCAGTGAAGTCACTGGGACTCTATCTATTCTAGCATGTCGGAATGTTGGCAGTCACTAGAATGATGGAGCTGGGCAAAGATCTTTGGTTTGCATATGTTGGATATTTTTCCAATACATCTCTTTAATCTTCTGCTAGAGTCTATTTCTTCCTGCTGTTATCTATAACCTTTTCACATTTCTATGTACATTTTTAATAAAAACATTATCCCGTGTAGAAAACCACAGGTCTTTCCTGTGTTGGGCATCATTGATATGACAAGTGTGGTTTGTCCTGGGGAGGCAGGTAGGTTCAGGCAACAAAATATATACATGACGGCTGAGACAGAGGAGGTCAGTCTTCAGTGAAGACTAAATCTAACGGCTGATAAAGCAAAATGTTTGGGTTTTTACAAAAGTCATACCTTAAAGTGACTTGTAAATCCCCACAGTAACTTGGTAGATGGTTCTGCAGTGGACAGCCTTTGTTTGAGCTAATATGTGTTCACTGAAAAACTGTACACAATCCATAAATGTTCTGCTATTGTCACTATTCTAAATTTAATGTACTATATAGACTTTACACATCAGCCACAAACTTTACTCGAACCGTGTGTATCAGCATTAACAAGTACGCCAACTGCGCACTTTCCAACTGCAATCTTAACAGGTTACAGATGTTTTTCTACATCAGCTAACACACTTCTGTGATACAGTCACAGTAGGTCTCACACTATTCACACTTAGTAATACCAAGGTGTGTCTAGAACATCATCACTGATGGGTAAAGGCAATAAATTACTCAATTCCTTGGTAATAAAAGTATTTTAGGCTTCAAAGAGAGAACCAAAGACCTCAAAACGACCTAAAGGTTAATTTGTTTCAAGGAAAAGACCATGTCAAATGGCCACAGATTAATTGTGGAGTCAGGGTGGAAGTCTCACCAGTCTGCTTCAGAGAGCTGCTGGATTACTAGGCAGTTGTGTAGTAAATTGCTGTGCACTCTCTGAGGATACTTCTCTGTCCACCACTATTTGCTCAGACTTCTGCTTTTGGTGACTATAACAGCCTCTTACTCCTCGATTGCTGTAATATTCCATCCTTTTTTCTCACAGAAAGTCATTCTGTTACCGGCGGCTGCAGTATCTGAGCTCCAAGTACCAGATGCACGTACTCCTGAATGAGATGAAGGAGCTGGCTGGGCAGAAGAAGGTGCCCCACCGTGACTTCTACAACATCCGCAAGGTATGGAGCTGACCCCTCCACTCTCCCTGCCTCTTCATGACTGTGCACAGAGCTCTCACTAACAGTGGTGCAGCTTCATCGCACAATTGTCTCTCAGAAGAGAGGTGACTCCCTGGGTAACTCGGCTTTTGCATCATGCAATCAGGGTCTGTAATGCAAAATGGGGGTCTGACCGTCCTCAAACGCATCCAGTGGGGAGCGGTGTCCAGACTGCTTGACATAAAAGTGGATTGGGATCTTTTGGCATCTCTATGGGAACATCTAAAGTCCATACTGAATTAATGTCCTGTCAGCTTCTCCCAATGGACTTTAGGTTTTGGATATCCACCACTGGTTGTCCAGGGAATAGGAACAGCACCCTACACAGTCTGAGTAGGCGCTCGTGTACATCTACCTCCTGGCCACCCATATCGAGTAACTGTTGGCTTGGTCTTCTATATGAGACTAGTAGACCTGCTGCTCTGGCGGATGTCTATGTGTGAATGTCTCTCAGGACTTTTCCCTTAAGATCCACCTCTAACTCCCCGGGTTATTCCCCTTAGAATGTTCTGCGTTCTATTGCAGGTATTGTCATGTGCTTTCTAAAACTGCTTTCTTTTTGTACCTCATGAGCATTTAATATGACAACTTTTCAGCTGTTCAGCTTACTCAATGGCTAGCCTTTCTTGACTCAGTTAGTGCCCCAGACCCACGTCACCTGTTACTTGTTGAAGACCTCCATCCACTCAGTCTTTCTCTGTTAACAAAAGAACTATATTTTATTCCCCCAGGAGTAGATTTGCCTGTTAAGCTCAGACATACCGTTTTAGTTGTTGATTTTATGCTGTTTGAAAGCAGATGAAATATAGAAACGCTATCACAGCTGTTTGTCCTCCCTTTCTCTAATCTATCCATCCTTGTTCCTAGGTAGCCATGCATCCACCTGTCCAGTCATATGCCCACTACAATCTGACCAATCACAAGTCCACCTGTCCACCAAACTACCTTCCTGCTGATTCTCCCTTGCATCCAGTTTTAGTCTCGTCTTTAGTGCATCCAATAATGCTTAAAAACTTTATAATGCATCTTCTCCAACTGAGGAACAGCCTGCCCTTTCTAGGGCTTTCCCACTTACCAACACCATGGCATATGATACAACTGTCCAAAGAGCACATATTGGTGCTCTAAGTATTGGCTCTGTAAAGAATTTCAGCAAAGACATAGTAGGCACTGCAATAGCTTCCGAAACATCTGCCAACCCATACAAATCTCACAGAGCTGTAAAACTCCGTTTTCAAACACCGCAAACAGTACAGCATTTGTCACAAGGAACATGACGAAAAACAGGTTAGTTAACACCACACGATGTGCAGAAGGACATTCAGCACTCAGTTCCACAATAGGCAGAACAGCGCCTTTCATGAAAGTTTTTTTTTGCTGCAGTCACTTGAAGGCTTCCAGTCAATGGATTACAAGCGTTACCAGTAGACACACTATTTAAGATTTTTCTAAGACATAAGTTGTTGTTAAATACGAGTCTTTCCTGCCTACGGTCATTTCTGATTTTCATGTTAATCACACAGTTGACCTATTTCACCTAAAGAATTGCTTATGCACTACTTGTCAGAAAATATGGATATTACATCAGCAGGATTGCTAACGTAGAAGCGCCTGTTAGCGGCTTGTGACCTTCGGGCAGGTGACAGGACAGAGAAAGTGTCAAACATATTTGCTAAGGTAGAATGCTGCATGCCTGTTCTGCTGTATGGAAGCAGCTCTGGTTTCACTTCAAATGTGGTTGCATTACACTGACAGAGTCATGTATAGTAGAGCATGGCATTACACCCATGCCTTTGGTAAACGCTTCTGACTGGACTTTGATGCTAGGTAAAATGATCAAATGTGTCAAGCAACATTTAAGGGACTATTTTGGTAACCTACTTCACACACCCCCTTCCTCTCTAATAACTAACATGCCCTTTTCTTGCAACACATATGGGTATTTCACAGAATACTATTTAAAAAAGGAGTAATTATTTACATAGGACATTAGATTAGCAGCTTCCAGTCTGTTATGGATTTCGCACCTTACTCACCAAATTGTCCTTTGGGGAATATATGGTAAAGCAAATGATGAGATGATCTTATGTGATAAATCCAGTAAACAGTCTGAAGATGAGTTTCAATCTCCTTGCAATCTTTAGTAAATTCCCAGCAGGTTATTTTTCAAATTCTTGTTTTGGGGCCAGTGACCAGATGTGGTGAGTATGAGAAGCCTGTGTTTCTGATAAATAATTATGACTTCCTCTTGCAAGTGACTCTGATCATGTTCTTCCCTCTCAGGTGGATACGCACATCCACGCCTCGTCATGCATGAACCAGAAGCACCTTCTACGCTTCATCAAGCGGGCGATGAAAAAGTGTGCAGGAGAAATCGTGCATGTGGAGAATGGCAAGGAACAGACCCTGAAGGAGGTGTTCGAGAACATGAACCTTTCTGCCTTTGACCTCAGTGTGGATACCCTGGACGTGCATGCGGTAGGACGCTACCACATTTTGTCTGCCAGAGTGTTTCATCATGAATTGTAGTGCTAGGATAGCAAAAGTAATCATGGAAGGAAAATGCTTGGCTGGGCAATGGGGGAGGTGAACCAGGGGCCTGGCCCACAGCTGGGGACAGGAAACAGAGAGGCGATTGAGGAAGAATGTGGGTTACTGGAAAGCACACTTTATTGGATTCTATTTCAGCATAGGTTTTCACTCACTTTCACAACTTGGAGAAGCCTCACCAGCTCCTCCTGGAAGATCCTAGAATACTTTCAACAAAATAACACGTTGTACTTCAGCCTGAAAATACGCTCTATATTTTAAAACGGTCTGAATCCGGAAAGAGGCTTCCAGCAAAGAGAATTTTGGGATGTAGCTACACACCCAAGTCTCTACTGGTCATCTTTTAAACCCTTTCTAGCAGGTGACAATGCCCTCTGCTCTTCTGATGCAGGGGTAAGGGTACAACACCAATTTTGTGATCATTACGATAGAGTTTATTTTTTAAACACTGGAGACCTTGTCAGTCCTGGAAGGTTCTGTACTGCTGGTGGGAGCAATGTATGAAACCGCTGCAGCATTATTCTGCTTTCCACTGCAAAATTAGGCCTGGGTAAAAAAATATTAGAGACAAGTGGACCAAACAGTTGCATATTCGGTTATAGTATTTATGGTGAATTCTAGGGCAGGGAGTCCACGTTCCAGCCGTTTGTACCTCCCTGGCAGGATAATTAGATACATGGAACAGAGGTGGCCAACCAAGATGGATATCACCCATGGTGTGTGCGCCAGCGGTTGGGTGGATGGTGTCCCCCTTGAAGCCAGCATGCTAGAGGTAAGGAGTAGCACAGGTCGCAGAAAGTTTAGATACAGGAAAAGTTGCTCCTCTGAGCATAACAATGTTGCGATGTGAAGAACACTACTCTTGATAGGTCAGATTTACAGTTGGGTAGAGTGAACGTATAACGCTCTGCAGGTGGAGGTTAGTGAGCCGCTGGCAGTGGGAGACTAGGTATGGGTGCAGTAAAGACACTGCACTGGTGGTTTGTCTCCTCTCTCTCTGACCAGCGAGAAGGTGCCGGGGTCTACCTGGGGCAGTGCCGCCGGGCTGGTTGAGCGGTGTGGCCTCTGGTGCATCCCTTCCCGCAGATCAGAGAGGTTTGCTTGTAGATGGTGCAAGCACAGGGTCATGCAATCACACTCGTGCACCACACACCATACTGTTAGACTTTGATGGTGTCCCTCGAGGCCACTGGCTTGAAGACAACACGCTGCACAATAGCAGCACATTTTACCCATATTAATCTGTGGCTCTGACCTAAAGGCTAATAAATAGTTACAGTTTTATGTGTGAAATATAAAAAGGATTCCCATTTGCCACATCTGAGCCAGAGACAAACAAACATAAGACAGATGGACAGAGTAGTACCTTCAGACAGAGCTCATTCAGTACATTTTAAGCCTCATAGGGACAGAGAGGATCTCTGATGCACCGATGAGCATCTGACGTCTACCACAAGTGTGGACACCTGATACATGGTTCTCTAAAAAGCAGACTGACGGATTGGTAGTGGCATTTTAATACAAAAACAAGGCACCAGAATAGCATGGCCTAAGTGTCGTCTCACAAAAATATCTTGCCTTCAATATAGTTTACAAAAATATCATCCCATTGAAGTTAATATTAGAAAATCTGCAACCGATGGGATCATATTTTTGTGAACCATAGTTAGGACGCAACACTTAAGTCATACTATATTTTTGGTTGTGATATTCTAATGTGCAACCAAAAACAGAGAAACAAGTGACCAGGGGAGGCCGGGGGTTCAGCCTACCCCTTACTGCAATGGGGCTCTATAGTGAACAATACATAAACATTAAATTTTAGGTGATATATATATATATATATATATATATATAAATCAGATATGAGATTATCCAGTCCTTGTATAAATAATCATCCGGCAATCCGAGGTAGGTTTTAAAAACACTCAGTCTGTTTTATTTGTTGACAAAGTTACATCTACGCGTTTCGGCAGTCTCAAGCTGCCGTGTTCACGATTATATATATACATACATATATCAGAATAATATCAATAGGGCTCAAAAGATTGACTGGTTACATCCACCATTATAGGAAATCAACCTCCATGAGTTACAGTAATACCTCACATCTTAGCAGAGTTAATAAAGACATTTATTTTCTGGTAACATTCGAGCGGCAGATATCTTTTTACTGAAATTGTGGCCACACACCTGGAATACAGCAGGCCAGAATAGTATCAACTGAGATAGTGGTGATTCATTGTAATGCGATTTTGTAACCTAGGGAATCAGGTCGGGACAGAAGGATGGGAGAGAAGGAGAGTGTCAGGGGCAGAAAAGTTTGGAATGCTGACTAAAAAAGGCATGAGCAGAAGAAGAGCATAGGAAGCTAAAAGAAGTGAGTGTAGAACTGCCCAGGCGACTGGAGAGCTAGTTTAACACTGGAGAGGAGTGAGTAGGAGGTGCCCCCTGATTCTATTTGAGAAGATTTTGCTGTTTATATGGCAAAGTTGGGTTATTAGCATAAAATAATGGAAGAAAGGGGAGAGCCTTTGAATAAATGACCTACAATTCAACTATAAAGGTGAAATGCTCTTATAAAATGGTCTTATCACGGATGATTATCAAGCCTAGTGTATTTAGAAGTCCTAAGCAATGCTTTGTAATTTACGATGTTGGTGTTGTAGGTCACTGTTTCTGTTAGCAGACAGTTTATAAATGGCATGGGTATTTCTGTTCTAAGGGCTATAAATCTGAGGCAGACCCCATACTGGAGAAGACAGTTGTCTGTAACATTTGGATTTCAGTGTGGGTATCTTCCTTAGTTTCATAGACCCATCCTCCCTGATGCCTTGCCCTGAGGATAAAGAAGTTGCTTATCCCTGGTAACGCTCTTTCTGGCGGATACTCTATATATGCACTATCTACTTGCAGATTCCGCATCCTATAGATTTTCCCCAGGCACTAGAATGGATCCATAGGTTTTTCTGTAATAGCTCCCACATGCCAGTAGGAGACACCCTCAGAGTATTCTGAAGCTTTTCCCGCCTCCAAAAATGATGATGCAGAGCTGTATTTATGCACCACATATACATGCTGACATCAGTAACAAAAGAATCGGAAATCGGAAAGTGTGTTGGATATAAAATTAGCCTATATGCCTTTCAAGAGTACATTACATAGAAGAGGAATGATGGTGGGTCTGCAAGAAGTCTGCAGTTAGGTAGCGTATCCACCAGATGGGTAATTCTAAACACATAGTCCTTACCTTTTGAATAGATGCCAAAGCTGTATACTCCAAAAAGGTGGTAGGCCTGAGTAGGTTACGTCATGAGGTCTTACGTGACCAAACGTCCAAATTGGCCCTCCCTGCAGACCTAAGAGTTGATACAATAATGCCTAGTGAAGGTGCGGACAGACATCTATGTAGCAACCTCACAGATGTCCAGCACAAGAGCACCCCTAGGTAAAGCCATAGTGGCAGCCTTGGCTCTGGTGAAGTGAGCCTGAAGGCACTCAGGAGGCTCCTTTTTGGCCAAGGTATAGACATCTTAATACAGAGGATGATCAATGTCAATGAAGTCCATTTCTGAACTGCCCTTCCTTCTTTTTACACCGACTAAGAACTGGTAATCCTCCTGGTGCTCTAGCCCAATCTATATAAAAACTAAGGACTGTCCTTGGGCCCAGGTGATAAAGCCTTTCTTACTTAGAAGGATGTACTGGAGAGAAGAAAGTAGGGAGCCTGATGGACTACTCCACAAAGAAGGGTACACCAGTGCTTAATTTGAGCCAGTTGTGTCCGGTGTTCGGCACAAGCTCTTATTGGTTAGCACCAGGAAGGCTAGCCACATGATGGCACTGTTTGTCTAATTTTGTGATGAACACAATAACAGTTGTTTAATAAATCTATATATTTAAAAAATGACAAATACTTGCCATCTAAAGTTATAAACATAGCTTGGGTGACAGGTATTAGTCGTTTTTAATGTATATAAAGGCTGAATTGTCATTAGTAGCGCATTGGGTGGTGCAAGCTGCAGTGTTCTCCTGACAAGTGCCCAGGCACTTATTTCTTTACAAATTTTGTACAGGGTAACCCTACTTTTAGAAGAAATGGTGTCCGAGTAACACCTTGTCAAAAAAGAAGGTGGTGTACAGCACCACCACTTACAGCACCTGAGGCTCACACCCATGGCTTGCATAAGTGATTGTAATGAGTAAAATAATGGTCAAAGCATGTGTTGCTGTAGAAACACATGCTCTTCATACTCCTGCCATTGAGTGTTGGGTTCTGACATTTGCTAATTGTTTATCTTAGAAGAAGTCTTTTGAGTCATAGTATGCAGTGTTACTCACTCTTAGTGAGCAATGCACATAGGCACCATCCCTCCATGGGGTTTGGACGTGTACTGGCAGCACTCCAAGACTCGCTGCGTTCTCCTCATTTTTTTAGCCCACGCGGTGAATCCTAGACACCCAAATTCGGACAAAACTCTGTCGCCTGTTTTTTCTCTCGCTGATACAATTGACCTTGCATATTGGAGAATGCTCCCAGGCTAATGGAATGGATACCCTTCCAGTGCTGACCTCTGTGCCATGCAAAGTAACTGTGGTCGGAACATCATGAGGTTTGTAACCTCTTCGTCTCCCCCAACCATGTCAATGCTTCATGTCAAGCTTTTTTTGCCTTGCGGACGAAGAAAACACTACGGTACCGAAGAGAGAGGCATTAAGCACACCCCAAGATGTAGCAGCAGTATATCACCAACACGCCCAACATGTTTAGCAAACAAGAACCCTTCCACGCCGAGGAAAGTGAGGACCTCTACCCTTCAGGCTTTCCACAGCATCAGCTGATACCCAGCTCAGAGGCTGTCTCCTCCAGCACCTTCAACGCTAAGGAAGAAAAGGAAGCTCCACTGGGCTCCAGAACCAGATGTAGTGAGCCACCCTGCCCATCCGATAACTTGTATCACTTTCACCCTCCTGGGCCAGGCTTGGACCAGGAGGTATAAATAAAGTGTGACGTCAACGCTTGTGGCTGACGGCACGAACCAAGCTCCTGTGTAGACGTCCCGTTATTATATGCTCCCCAAAGTGTAGGCCTTGCCACCGCCCCAATCATATAGTGCCCCGCCACATAACACCAGCGACCATTGAATGAATATTTCATTCAAGATCATAAGTACAGCCAGCTCCAACACCCACTCAAAGCCTCCCAAGGGGCCTTGTGCCAAAGCAGGTCTCCACTGCCAAGGGAGTCAGGTCTCTGCCACTTTCTGTCAGGCTGGCACAGAACAAAAGAAGAAGCCGTCTAATGGTGTCAACTGCTTTTGGCTGTCGACCTTCAAAACCACTGACAAGCTTTGACTCCATTTGCAGCTGAAGGTTTCATTGATGCCAGTGCCCATCCCCTCGTCAACTCTGAAGCCATCATTGACCCTGAGAACACCTTTTGAAGACTAGCGCAGAAGATTGGGCACAGTCGATCCTACAAAGGCTATCAGAGGAGCTCAATGTGAGGCAGAAACCATCTTAATTCAACCCCTTACTGGGAAGATTATGGCATAACCACCTCCCCTCAAGCCCACAGACTCTGCTTTGGAAGAGGAAGTTGGTATTTGAGGAGGACCTTACATCAGAGGCCCCTCAAGGTCCCATGCCCAAGATGCATAGAGACAGGGGAACCAGCAATCTCCCCTATGCTTCACCTCCACTGCCTCCTTCATCTCCACTACCACCATGCCCAGGTACACCAGCCCCACTGCCTCCACCAGACTCACAAGTGTGATCTTCCACTACCCTTACAACCAAGGCATCACTTTTAGCCCTGTGGATCCTTATAATGCACCCTTTGAGCCAGGGCCCATTGACGACCCATGGAAAGACTACAATGTTGACCCCTCAGGCAACCCAGGCCTCAACCATTACCTTGTTAGGGAATCTCCCCCAACGATACCATGGCCTATCACGAGGTCAGTCAGTGGGAGGCTACCTTCCAAAAGGTGTACATGCAGTTCATCCATGAGGAAAAAAATTCCTCATCGAGGTGCTATCCAAGTCAGAGCAGAGAGTGACATTTCTGCCAGTTAAAGGGCATGCTCAAGTCTGCCACTGAGACAGTCAAGGAACCTGTGAAGGCTAGGTTAACAAAGCCCAGCATTGAGAAAAAGTATAAGCCCTCCCCCAGTGACATCAGGGGTATACACAATATTCTGAGAAAAAAGCAGAGGAGACAATATCTGAGGGCAAAACTATCTCCAATGCAAACATAGTCAGAACTGTCATGCGCCTTCTATGGATGATAGCATCCTGCATCGCCTAGTACATCACGCCAAGCTCCACATGAGCCAGTTTCAGGAAATACTCTTGGCTCATTGGTCACAAGAGGAGGGTCACTGGGAACATATAATGTTGGTAAACGCCTGCACCCATTTCTCTCTGAAGTGGTTGAATTGCAGCAACCTGTTGCTGGGCAGATTTTTCTCAAACCCCATTCCCCAAGTCATCATTACCATGGATGCTTCTCTTGAAGGTTGAGGGATTCATCGCGACCATATGACACTACAGGGGTTGGGCACCCCAATGGCAAGGGATGGCACATAAACTATCCCGAGCCGCTAGCCATTCACCTCGCTGTTAAGACCTTCTTCAAATCATTTGAGACAAGCTAGTCCTTATCACAGACATCACGACTGCCATGTATAACCTTCAGAAGCAGGGCAGCCCACACTCTCATCAGCTCCTGGCACTAGTGCAAGAGAGATTAGCATTGGGCTGGCTATCACTGCATATATCTTCTGGCGGAGTACATTCCAAGAGTGGACAACTACCTTGCAGACCTACTCAGCAAGACGCATCAACTTGTCCACGAGTGGTAACGCAGCTCCAAGTCCTTCTATGGTAGTTTCTACGTTGGGGCATTCCACAGATACACTACTCCCAAAAACACAAAATGGCAACATTTTGCCTGCAGGTTCCCACACTCACCATCCATGGGCAATGGATGAATTAGACAGAAATCTTTACCTATGCATTCCTGCCTGTCCCATTGCTTCTGCATCTAGTACGTAAGATGTGGTAAACATCTCTAATGCTTATCCTAGTAGCCGCCTCGTAGGCCAGATAGCCCTTGTACTCAACACTCCACAAGATGTCTATCAGCCCCCAGGAGAACCTCCCCAACAGGCCTGACCTTCTCACACAGAACCAAGACCAGATCAAGCACCCAGACCCTGAGGCCGCTCGGTCTAGCTACCCAACACTTGAGGTCCGCCTGTTCACCTCCCTGCATCTCCTGCAGCAATGCATGGACATCCTCCATGAATCTTGCAGGCCTACTACATGGGCCTTGTATGCTGCAAAGTGGAAATGGTTTATCCGCTATTTCATCTCCAATCAACTGGACCTTTTTAAGCCTAGTGTCTAAAATATTGTTTGTTATCATCCACAAAAGTCAGGCCTTGCCTACACTTCAATATGGCTATATATAGCTGCAATGGCCACATACTTGCAAAACAGGAAACTCACCTCCCTCTTTTGAATCCCAGCAATCAAAGCCTTTATCGAAAGTCTCAAGGGGGTTATACCCTTGCCCCTGTATGGAAACGCAATGTGATCCTTCCCAATTTCATTGAGCCACCAAATGAACCCTTGCATTCTTGACCATTGCAATTCCTTTCATGGGAAGTGACTTTCTTTGTGCCATAACATCTGTCAGATGCATTATTGAGCTACAGACCCATACAATTCATGAATCCTTTGTCTAGATTCACAGGCACCAGATAGTTCTCAGAACCAACCTAAAGTTCCTTCCCAAGGTGAACTTCCCTATACACCTCAACCAGAATATAGAAATGCTTTCCTTTTCCCTCTGCCAGACTCAGTAACAGAGAGAGCCTACATACAATAGTTGTTAAACATGCTCACATGAATTACATCAACAGGACCAAGCTCTTCTGCAGGTCTGATCAGTGGTTTGTAGCCTTTGCAAAACCTCACAAATGCCAGCCTATCTCTTAAAGAGAGCCAGATGGATAGTCAAGTACATCAAAACCTGCTACCATAAAGCAAAAAGAGCAGCCACGTGGCCTTCATTAGTCACATCTGTAAGGCAGCTACTTGATCAACCCCACACACCTGTACTAAACATTATTGTGTGGATATCTTAGCCTGCCTAAAGGCTATGGTGTGCCTATTTATCTTGCGAACCCATCTACAGACATTTCCATCATCCACATCCTAGTCACAGCTTGTATGGGATACTGCTTTACAGTCTATGCATAGCATGTGCATCAAAACAACATATGCCGCAAATGGAAAATGTTACTTACCCTGCATGTATCTGTTTGTAGCATGTAGTGCTGTAGATTCACATCAACCTACTCTCCTTTGTGGAAGCATGTGTCTCTACTTGCAATCTCTTCTCTTATTACCTATCTAGCTTTAACAGTGCACCTGATGCACCATTCTCTGTTCACTTGCCACTCCATACTTACTCACACGCACTGTGCGAAAACAGTCTGACATGGAATCAGTGCCCATGCACATTGCCCACTCCACTCAAGGTGGAGCCACACTGCATCTTGTGACTCAAAAGACTTATTCGAAGAAAAACAACTTGCAAATGTTCGAGCGCAACACTAGATGGCAGCAGTGTGCAAAGCATGTGAATCTACAGAACTACACACTATGAACTGATGCTTGTAAGGTAAGTAACATTTTCTCTTAAGGTCCAGCAGCCTCAAAGAAAAGATTTACATGGGTTCAAAGTCCCACACAGTGTAAGAAAAGGCATAAGTAAATACTTACATCACAACCAGTGACTTAAAGAAGGAGGGCTGATCAGGTAAACTTACAAAGTCTGAAAGGGCAGCATGACCGTAGCTTCAGCACTCAGGACAGCATACCACCCTGCTTGTTTCAGCAGCAGAAAGGCTTTGAAAGCCACTATATCCAGGGCACTCCCTATAAAGGGAATCCTCTGTAACAGCTGAAAATGGGATGTGTGTTTGTTGAGAGAGAATCTCAGGGAGGACAGCAATGAGACCACTGTCTGTAGGAGGTCTGCGACTTACTGTGGCAAGTCCACTTTCAACAGCCAGTCATCGAATTACGGGGATACTTGTATCCCCATCCTTAGAAGATGGTCTGTGACCACTGTATCACCCTCCCAATACTCAGGGAGCCAAGGTGAGGATGAAGGGCAGGAGAGTGAACTGGAAGTGTTATGGCCTCACCACAAAGAGGAGGAAACACTTGTGGACTGCAAGATGTGTACATGAAAGTATTCATCCTGATATTTTAAAAACACCATCTTATCCTCAGGGTGTAAAGCTGTGAGAACCTGGGCCATAGTTAGCATTTTGCATTTGTCTTTCCAAAGGAAGGTGTTCATAAACCGAAGATCGAGGATCAGACTCAGCCTGCCATGTTTCCTGGGCACCAAGAGGTGCCGGGAGGAGCACCCTATACCCTTCTCTGCCTCGGGGGCTTTCTCTATTGCTCCTTTATCAAGCAGCCGAGTCTGCGCTTCCTGGAAGAGGATAGCAGCATGCTCTGCCAAAGTCCACGTAAAAACTGGAGCAACATGAGGGAGAGGTTACTAGTAAAGGGAGGGCATAACAATTTAGACCAAACTCTAAGACCCACCAATCTGAAGCAATTGCATGCAAACTGGGCAGACAACAAACAGAAGCTGCCTTGTATTGACTTCAGTTACTGAAGGGGAATCAGAGTGGCTTGGCAGTAGCCACTGCAGGATCAGCAACCCCCTCCCTGCTGATGGGTACAGCCTTATCTACCACCTCATCCCTTAAAGCCACAAAAAGGCTGTGCATGCTACTTCAAAGGCTGGAATGATTGGTAAGAGTAAGCTCAGAATTTCTAGTACTTCTGGAAAATTGGCAAGTCGAGGACAATAAATTCAAGGAGGGAGCTGTAGTCAGGCTATCTTTGAAATGCTCCAATGCTGAGTTTGGTTATTCTATGAAGAGCCGCTCTGGAGTCATGAAACAACATATCCATGAGGGGCACTTGTACGTCGCAAGAGAAACCTGTGGAACACATCCAGACTTAGCGCCGGACCAGCACATTGGTGCCCATAACAATGCCAACACAGCCCATGGTGTCTAGATCGGCTGTAAAATGTACTTGGCCTGAGCTTGTCCATTGTGAACCATCTGAGCGAACAAGTTCAGAAACTCCTGCAAAAGGACAGGCAAGATTTTCCTCATCATATTCCAGAGAGCATGTATATTTTGCCCCAAAAGGCAAACCATGTTTAGGAAACTCAGAGCCAAACTGGCAGAAAAGGTAACTCTCCTTCCTAACACATTAGTATATTTTGATTCCCTGTCCAGCACACCTGTGTGGGTAGCATTGGGGTTTACCTTATTCACAGAAATCTGTATGACTAGGCTTCCCAGTATTAGATGCTGCAATAAAAAGGCTAGGTCCCCAGGGGCCAGCTAGTCCCCCCTAACAATAGGGTGGCTCGCTGGCTGCACACAACAGGGCGTAGACCATGCTTCTATCAAAGCCTCAATTACAGCATCATTGAAAGGCAACAACATGTTATGAGTTAAAGGGCCTGGCTGCGAAATTCTGGGAGCAAATTTACTTTAGTTTCCCTAGTTGACAATTGCAATTTTAGCACCTCTGTGGCTGTATGAACCACTACTGCAAAAGCTGTCTTCAGTAGGGATCCCCAGTGGTGAGTCCAGCTCTTTCTCAGGGGAAGTGTCAAGGCCACTAGCATTTTGCAGTTCTAAATGCAGACCAACCCCAGTGTAGTGAGGAAGGGTTAACTTGTCCACCTCCTAGTCATCCAATATTAATAAATATGCAATCAATATTAAAATATAAATTGAGACGGACTAACTCATATTGATTATTCACTGAGTCGTACCTGGCTGTAAAGTAATGGAGAAGTATGTTCTTGTTGCTTTTTGAATTCGCTCTTTTCCCTGCTGTTGTCTTCTTCTGCTATTAGCGTTTAGGGGCCCTCTTTTTACTAGGTCACCTCCTAGTCATCTTCATCACGAGGAACATGCGGACTATCTTGTAGAGCATCAGAATCAGATCCAAAAATAGCCTCCAGCCATCTATTAAACTGGAATTGAGGTAGCGGCATAGTTGGGGAGTCTTCCATAGGTAGCGGGAGGGATTTGCTAGTTTCAGAATATCACATAGGGTGAGATCTAGTCAAATTCAGCTCCGGATCGGAATGTGTTGTTGGGTTTGGATCTTGAATTGGCTCCTCCAGTGCCGATGTCGGCGCTGAACCAGCCAAGACTGGTGTTGCCATCAATAAAGGCCTGGAGGTGCGGTCTGCTGCTGGCACAGGTCAGGACATGTCTCTAACTTGGTCAATCAACGCCATTGTAGGCCACGACCATGAAAGTCCGCCTACTGGTGAATCAGTGGGGCCTTGAGGATATCCCACATTGTCTTAAAAACTACAGCAGTGCCTCCCTGAAGGCCTCAGCCTGCCTGAGATTCAGTATGGGGTGCATCAACTCCACCTATAGAATCAAATCGATATGGGACTATGGCAGTGAATTCTGGTTCTTGGAATCCAAATGGCATGACCTCTCTTTGTAGCAGTAGCAGTGGGAAGGAGTAGACTCTTGATTAGATTTTTTTGATTTTGCGTTGAGACTTGTCTTTCAACTTTATCCTGGACCTACCCAAGGACGGTGCCCTTGACTGTAACCAAGACTCAGGAGCTGGCCCAGGATTTTGAATGTGACCAGACTCGCGTCTTGTGTTTGGCGACATACAGCTTAGCTGTGGACTTCCTGATAGCCTTCAGATGCATCAGGGAGCACTTGTCGCAGGACTTTTAGCCATGCTTGGAACCCAAGTACTCAAGGCAGACATTGTGTGGGTAAATGACCAACACCTACTTCCTACAGACATGCAAGATTTATAGCTTGCAGTCTTTGGAGAAAACATTTTCCCTAGCACACTGTTAGAATGTTTTTGGGAAGTCGGTAAACTGACAAAAACATCCAGAGCTGAGCTCTGGTTCTGCATTAAAAGGTGCAGAAAAAAGGAACTGTAATGCATGGATGGCGAATATATATGGCTTTGCATCATCATTTACGGAGGTTGGGCAAACCCACAACAGGGTCCTGAGGCACCACCTGTTGGCCGTGGGAGCTATTGCTGAATAACTGCCATATCCTGTTTGGTGTCTGGGGTAATTTGAAAGGGCGAGGAATCTAAAATGGAAGTATTCAACAGAATCACACATATATGTCGGTAGTTAACAATTTCGGCTGCCGTTGAGGGAAGCCATAGCAGGAATAAGTATTTTAAAGATACAGAACCCTGTCAAGTGCTACTTCAAAAACTTGCTCGGGTGTAAAGGTTTTGTGTAATTCTACTTGATATGTAGGAAGACTTGTTAAAAGATATGACCCATAGAAGTATGAACGCAGATAAGTAACTATTTCAAAGGAAATTTAAATTCTCAGGAAAATTTAGAAAAGAGGAGGGCTTAGGAAGTGTAAACTGGTACATGTTTGTATGATAGATTTTATTATTTTTTTTTGTACTCCTTCAGGACCGTAACACCTTTCACCGCTTCGATAAGTTCAATGCCAAATACAACCCAATTGGAGAGTCCATCCTGCGTGAGATCTTCATCAAGACGGACAACCGTGTCTCTGGGAAATACTTTGCTCATATCATTAAGGTAAGGCGCAGCATCTAGTCAGTGGAGCGCGGGTCCAACCCTGAGAACTCAAGGCTGATGTTTGCAGTGAGACGTATTCTTATGTCAGTCATAAGTGTGAGCACCACTCTGAGGCTGATCTCAGTGGGATGGTTATCACTGGGATGATCCTGGGGCCCCGGAGAATGAATTGCACACTAAAATGACCCAAAGATCTATAAGGCTTATGTGTACACTGAGGCGCACCATTGGACTCGCGCCCCAGACATACTCTGACACTGGCATTGGCGCTCGAGAAATCGATGTGCACTGATCCATTTGGAGGTCAGTCTGACAGCCAATTTGTGCATTGAATCCATAGTGTGTACACCACAATCACTGTGGGGATCAAGAGTCTGAATTATGTATTGCAATAATTCTGGGGGCCTTAGGAGCCAATGTTCAAACAGAGGCCTACCCAGGGACCTAAAGGGCCAATGTTTGCACAGAGACCCACGCTGTGACAAGTGGGATCACATAGTGTACAAAGGCCATTCTGACAACATTTCTGTCAGTGTAATGACTCTCCTTGTTTCTGTCTAGCAGTAGTACTTTGTCTGTATACCGTGTTTGTTATACCTCATCTCTGCTAATTTATTTGTGTATTTGTCTTTTTCCAAATGCCTATCTAGTGGTCCTTTTGTCTATTCTTCCTTTGTCTGTCTGTCCCAGTGTTTGTCTAGTTACTACTGTCTCTCTGTCAGTTCTCTCCCTGTCCCTCTGTTTAAACATGTACCTTTCCATGCGACCCGTTTGTGCCTGTATGTCGCTGTTTGTTCGTTGTTCCATATGATACTTTGTGTGAACACTGGTAGTGTTTGTTTGGCCTGCAGTACTTTTTTTCCCACAGGAGGTAATGGCCGACTTTGAGGAGAGCAAGTACCAGAATGCTGAGCTTCGTCTTTCCATCTATGGCCGCTCCATGAATGAATGGGACAGCTTGGCTAAGTGGGCCGTCAACCACAAGGTGCATTCCAACAACGTGCGCTGGCTAATCCAGGTGCCGCGACTCTTGTGAGTACCTCACAGCATCTGCACACACAAACACACACACACACACACACACGCACACACGCACGCACACACACTGGCATCTATTGGTAATAAGTAGACACACATTGCTGTCAATCTTAATACTGGTCCTACATTTCCCGTTTTGTCAGCACTGCTAATTGGTAACCTTTCACACACCTTTTCTGGTCTCACCAGCCTCATGTAATAATAACAACAACAAAAAAACATGAAACAGAGTAATTTGGGTCAACCTGCTTTATCCGTTGACCTGTTCAGCTGTCACTCACATTTTGCTTCCACCTACCACAGCACTTAGTATGGAGCAGTGGCTCAGCCCACTTCAGCCATTGGCTAACATGCGCTAATGCATGTTAGCACTGCCTTGTTAATAGGGCGAAAACATTATCTCCGATTTTTTGGCTTTTAAAGCCAAAAAAGCAGAGATAAGGCCCTTGATAATATGCCTTGTTAGTTTTTGGAGAAAAACGCTGTTTTCTCCAAAATTTAACATCTGCTAAAATGCAGACTTACCTATCCCTAACATTGCGGTGGATTATGCTGATACGACCCTGTGGGTTGTATCAGCAAGGTTATCGCCGTTTTGCAGGGAACATCGCTGGAAAACCAGCAATGTTCCCTGCAAAACGGCGATAACCTTGCTATCTCTGGAATTTTTATCACCCTGCAGAAACGCGTTGTTAATAACGTGCTACCAGGGCGATAAATACCAGAGATAGCCTGCGATAAGAAATGTATCGCTAAGCACGGCGAGCGATAATTATCGCTGGCCGTTGATAATATGTCCCTTGATTTCTCATGCAGTCTGAGGCGAGGGGCATGGGGCTATAATTATTGATAATAGTCATAATAATTAGCGTTAACCCTATCCAGGCTGATGACGAGCTCAGCTCGTCATGAGCGTAACCTGCCGTGTGCTCATGACGAGCTGAGCTCGTCATGTAACGCGGTAATTTTAAAATTGCCGCGTACAGCGGGAAAAGCGCTGCAGCGATGCGGTTAAAATGCTTGCCTGACCCTTGTTATTCGGAGTTCTAGAGCGTACCCCTCCCCATGTGAGTCACAGCCTTGTGGTCTGTGTACAACCCCTCACTGGTTTGTCGCAGTCCTCAAGCGAGGGTGTGAGACCACCCTTTGATATCTCACATTGCGGGAGCTCACTGCGTCACTGCCACCCACATGCATGTAGGGGTGGGCGAGCCGCGAGAAACTGCCTCAGCTCACTCAAAGTGTCATTTAAATCCATGTAGTAGTATGATCTGGTTCCATCTCTCCTCTTTACTCTCTCACATATTCTGTTGTTTCTTTCTCAGTGATGTTTATCGCTCCAAGAATCAGCTGGCCAATTTCCAGGAGATGCTGGCGAACATTTTCATGCCATTGTTTGAGGCCACGGTTAACCCTGCTAGCCACCCAGAGCTGCACCTCTTCTTGGAGCACGTGAGTTCCTCGGCCTGTACCCATTTGAGATTGGGAACCCGGGTGATGCCATAAGACACGTGGGCCCTCATTACAAGTAGCCTCTTAATTCCAAATAGGCTAGTAACTGCAGACACTGCCCCTATGGGAATTATCTGCCGGAACCCTGCTTATCTGTTTATTTCTACTCAGTGATTTTGGTTGCTGAAATCACGAGGTATATTATATGCTTATGAAAATCCAGGGAGGATTGAGGAATTACTTGGGGAAAATCGGACACGGGACGTCTGATCTCTCTGTAATTCCTCATTTCTAAGGGGATCCTCTGTGCCCCACCTGTAATCCCACTGTCAGCAGCCCTCACAACCAGTATTTCGGGTATTGGTAACTCGGATCGACCAGCGTCACTGGGAGGATGTTCAGGCCATTCGTAACGTGGGCCTTGATGGAGTGAACATGTGTTGTATTTATTTCATAACATGTATTGTGCATGCGTTTGCTTACATGACATGTATTGTGCATCACTGCAGGCGCTTGATGCCGTGCTGTGTTTCTTTCTTTTTTAAATGTACACTTGCATCTTCTGAGGGAACAGTCAGTTTCTTACGATAGTCAGTTACCGCATCTTCTTTATAGTTGTTGCCACTTTTTATATGATGGTATGTTTTTACTTGCAAATAAAATTTTGAAGAAGTTTCTTAGGACAGGCAGTTACCGGATCGTAGTGTGGACGCACGCTGTCGGAGTATGGGCTGATTGTAAGGGGCGAAAGAGGAATACACGTGAAGGATAATTGAAGAAGCTACAGAGTAGTGTCTTCATTGTGTCTCCTTTCAACAACATGCCTCACACTAGGACTGGGCTCTGGATGTGTTAGAATGAGACATTGTTTTCCGGTTAGAATTGTGATCCAGTGGGCCTGATGTGGCACTGGCGTAGGGTGCTGTAAGGTTTGGACTGAACTCTGGTTGATTTGGACTGGATTGGTTTGGCTCGGGTTTGGTTGGATCAGAAGCAGGGTTGTGTTCAAAGTCAAAATGTTATTTGCAAGTGAAAAATACCATTATATAAAAAGTGTCAACAATTATAAAAAAGAGAGTTGGGCGCCAGTGCTTAATTTGTAAAATATTAAGTGCAGGAGCTCAATTGTTTTTAGGAGGCCACACCCACAAACTCCACTGACTCCCCCCACTTTCTCTATTGGCTCTACCCACCCACATCCAGAACTAGTATTGCTGAACGTGCCATTACGAGGGTTAGAACCAAAATCTTCAGGTTGAAAGGTCAGGCAATGTGCCATGTACATGGCCATAAGGATGCACGACACGACAGTCTATACATTGTACTGTGCATCTGTGGGTGAGGGTCGGTCACTAGATGTGTGTCATTGAAGCACAGATGGGCCAGCTGTGGCACAGCAAGATCCCGAGGAGGTGCCTGTCACCAACAGGGGTGTAAATATGAAAACACTACACATCCACCCAGAGAGCTGGAAGATGAGCTCTACACACCCATGACATCTCACCTCCATATCCCTGGCCCACCGGAAGCACATCAAGGCCCCATTAGCTCCTGAATACACAGGCTGTCAGGATCTGACTTACAGAATCAGTGCAGGTGCCCAGCAGTGATTAGAGAGCTCCTGTCTGGAGTCCAGTGCTGACAGCGAGCGGACCAGGGTAAACCCTGAATTTGAAGCCCTGCTGTTCCTTTCTGATGATACTTATTCTAGAAAGTCACTTACTCACACCTGGCTGCCAAACCCCTTCTTCCTTGCTTCAACCGGACCCTCTAAAAAAGAAGCATCAATCAATGCAATGCACTCTCAGGAACGCAGGCTTGCCGTCACAATATCCAATCATAACGTAATGTCTCACAACCCATGCTCCCTAAATACAGCAGCCATCTCGACCCCACCACAGAGAACAAGACATGATTCTTTGTGATATTATATATAACATTTATACCATCTATGATTTTTAGGTGAGCCGCACCAATACTTTATAGACAAAAGTTGCAGTTGAGCTCTATTTGCAATTGCTGCTCATATTTAATTTCTTGCTTAATAAGGTCCCCTAAGTTGTTCATCGCAATACAATGTCCGGTTTTGAATTACTTCATATGGACATAAACAAAACTTTCCAGTCTCCCCTAACCATCTCAATCTTCAAATCGGGTAAACTGTGAGAAAAAGTGGTGATGAATGTTCAGAGCAACAGCAAACCAAGCCTCTCCCTTACAGCCTCCTGAGAAATTCCCAGGTTAAGCAGCTGCAAATTACTTCAAACAGAAACAGCGTTAATTCATCCCTTTGCCGAACGATGAAGTGGCCAGGCAGCCAGAAGTTAGCTGTGGGTGCGGTAGTGTGAATTACATGAAAGGGGCACAAAGTGCGTGCCTAAAATGTGTGGGCAAGAGTGATAGTGGTATTTTTTTATTGGGCCAAAACACAAGTAATATAGCGTGCATTGTTTACATTCTGCTGTTTAAATTAGTTTCAAGCTCAAAAGAACGATTTTTCAATGTGAAACTACCCCTTGTGTTTGGAAAAAATCATTCTCATTTTAACTCCATCAGTCGCCATGAGCGCTGGAGGCTGGTTCTCCTAGCAGCTTGCCTAAAGAGGGTAGTATTTATTTGATGTTGCCTTGTGTTGGCGGGGAAGTAGTGCAGGTGGAAACATGACACTGTCCGGGCCTTTGAAATGAATGCGCCAATTTAAAATATCTGTGAGTGTTCACGCACTGTCTGATAATCATTCAACTGCGTGATTTACATCTAAGGTTACTACAAGAAGGGAGATGCTAGAGCCAGGGGTCCTACAGTAGACCAATATGTGCTAGAAACACGAACATAGATAACCCGCAGGAACTTCTGTCCATACATGTGTTACTGGGTCTGCCTAAAACCTGTATTACAGCTGCAGGCAAGTGCTGTAACTTGCCCTTTTTCATTTGCAGATTCTGCAAAAAGAAAAACATGTCGGTTTACATATGCGTAAAAGCACCGGCACTGGCCATTTACTCTGGGAACCCATAATTGGGAGGTCAGGTGTGGCAGAGGAAAGGGGCCGTGGAGTCATGAGGTGTTGACCTTGAAAAAGCAGAGTTGAGAGTTAACTTATACATTTATTTGCTGCAAAGAAATTGGTGAAGAGTACACAGGATAGTAAATCTGTTCCAGATTACTTAATAACAATTTGTTGGAGTACTATCTGCTACTGTCTTACCTGTGACCTGCAGTTTCCGCAGCACTGGCTCCATTAGATCGCTGGCAAATAATGTGGTTTGGTGGGCTCCCCGGCCCAGGTCTAGAGCATCAGCATGCAATACAAATCAAAAGGAACAATTCATGGCCTGCTTCTGCTGGTGTACGAGCAAGTTGTTAACAGAAAGCAGCTATGCACTTTTTAATTACTTCAGAGATGTCATATTAAGTTTATTGCCGAGACAGAACTTGCCAGACCCCAGCCTGCCTTGCCCGCAGCTCACCCATCAGCCCGCCCTCAATCGTAATAATTAACAAATGTTAAAGAAAATGCTCCTTGAAAGGCAGGCGTGCACTACTGACATCACTAATGTGATGCAGTCATCATGCCTGGAACTGGGTGGGCCATCCTTTGAAGACATACCACACAAGAAAGGAATCCAACCGGAAGGATGGGGACACAGGACAGGTAGGTATATTTCTTTTGAATAATTATTTGGCTCATCTCACTGGGGAGAAAAATTCAATAGCCACGGCCCTGTTAAAAAAGTGCCGGTGCTAAGCTCCTGCACAAATTAAGCACAGGTTGGGCCTTAAACCGCAAAAAGTGCTTCAGACCTGTTTTCCGACGTCCCTCAAAGGATATACACAAAAAAGCTTCTAGGACTCGATGTCTATGTATTTATGTGGAATTTGTCTAATACGAACCTACCAAAAAAGGCAGCGGTGCTGTATAGGGTCAAAGGCAAGCGTAGTCACTGTGTGAAAGAAAAGATAGCTGTTTATTGGATGGTTACCGCCTGATGATGTAGTGTTCTTTTAAGAGAAGTGTCTTCAGTTCTGTCTTACATTGGAGCAGCGTTCGGGGGTCCTCATGGATATATGTATATTGTTTCAGTTCATTGGTACGTAGCTGGAAAAGGCCTGCTCGCTTGTTTTTTCTTTGTTACACTTGTTAGTCTGCAGTCTGATGGTGCCCTGGCTGAGGGTGTGCCGAAAGCCTCAAGAGATGGCAAGCTTCTCTGCAAGATAAGCGGGGCGCTGGTCATAAGTGCCTATGCCGCACAATCTACAAATGACTGCATTTTTTTTGTGTACCTTAACCAACTCCTCCTTTGGGGGATGCTAATAATGAGTATATACTGAATTGTGAAGCTTAGAAAATATTTGGAATGTGTGGTTTAAATTAAGGGACGGTTGGGTACAGAATAAAGTACATCCCTAACGAAGAATTCTCCCAAGCTTATTTCAATTTGTACTCTGCAAAAAAGATAAAATATGTGGCTTTTTTGGAAATGTTTTTTTATTTTAAAGAAAACACATTTTATTGAAGTTTTGAGCACATCTAGGCCTGGAAGGCCTTTACATAAATGTATCATCAACAACACAATAGGCTTCAACAAACCCAGTGTTTAGAAATGTTTTTTATACCTGATTTGGATGTACTTCGATTATCCCAGCTGCCACAAGCAGTAAACTGCTGAAGTAGCGTGTACATATATTTTGCATATAGACGCTGCTCACACCCGGGTTGTATATCCCTTTTATAAACAGAAGTAGAGTGGTTGTGCTGGGGCTGGTTTCCTGGGTGTCCTGTGTTTGAAAGGTGCAGGACTTCTCTTAGGTCGGATAGCGTATGGTCTAGTGATGGACAGAAGGCATCTTGTGCCACAGAAGCATCACTGGTCCCTCTGACATGTCCAGTATGAAGTCTGCCTCTGGGAGAAGAGACCGCCGTGGTGCTGGTTGAGATCCCATTCACGGTGTAGATGAAGTTCTTGCTATTCTTTCCAGATTCGCCCATAGTAGTTCTTTCAGATGCAACCTTCTGACCCGGCACTGCTGCAGACATAAACTATTTGCTTATTGAGTAAATCTAGGTGGATTTAACCCCCGTAGTCCTCCTTTCTGCTGCATTATGTGACGGTGACTATGTTTCCTCATTCACCCCTTGACAGGTGGACGGCTTTGACAGTGTGGATGATGAATCCAAGCCGGAGCATCACATCTTTAACTTGGACAGCCCCCTACCAGAGAAATGGACTGATGAGCACAACCCACCATATTCATATTATCTGTACTACATGTATGCCAACATGGCAGTGCTGAACCACCTGCGCAGGTAAGGGATGTGTGTGGGTGCCCTGACTAACATAGTAGTCTTGAGCAGCCTGCGTTGGTAAGAGATGTATGTATGCACCCATGGCGCCACAACAGCCCTGAAACAGGTGCTCAGGTAACGAGTGTGTATGTGGGTCCCACCACAACATGGCCCTCCTGAACCATCTGTGTAAGTGCAAAGGCAACCACATAATGTGGTCACGCTGAGCCACCTGCTCTGTTAAGTCCATACCATATATGCAGCTACACCAGCGCAACCCCCCTGAACTACATGCACAACCCCTACTTGGCAGTTCTGCACATCCATACAAGCAAAGTAACACTGCCTTGCCTGTTGGCCCTAAACGATGTGTGCATGTAATAGCGTACCCAGATTTATGAGCTTGTAAGAGCTACCCTAGCATCCTCCAACATAACCACACTGAGCATTCTGCCAGTATGACTCTTCCAGCGTATCAGTAGTGTGTACCTACCACATTGATCAGACTGCACACATTAGTGTGTCCCTGCATCATTATACGTGGCTGCCCTGACAGAACAGCATACCCCCAGAATGTCCACGCTTACCTACCTGCACCGGTAGAAATGTGCCCACATCCCTCTTCATGCCCCAAATATGGCTACCGTGAACAGCCTGTGCAGGTGACAGTGTATCTCTGCACTCTCACAGACAACATGACTATCCTGCTCCACCTGTACGGGTGAGATCAGTGGTCCTTCGCCATCCAACTAGCAACCTGACCACGTTGAAACTCCCTCACAGTCTGATGATGCATGTCTTCCACTAGCATGGAACCCTTTTCTCACCTGAGCCGGTAGGAGTGTTTTTCCAACAAGAACCTTTTCTGGATTCACAAGCTGGGTATTATTCTGCCATCTATTGGTGGGCACTGTAATTTGTTTCTCTGCCATTCTGATTGGTCTGTACACATTAGTGTATCCCTGCATTGCTCCCATCTCCCAACATGCATATCCTGAACTACTGTTATGTTTAGGACTATCACCCAGCTCTTCCCCCAGCATGGCCACTCTGAGCTATCTGCACAGGCAAGAATGGTCTTCTACCCAACCTCCTAGTCCAGATGTGGTTACCTTGAACAGCTTGTTCAGGTAACAGTGTAACTCTGGCCCCCCAATAAGCTGCATAGCTGTCCTGAGGGAAACATCCTTAACCACGATGTATAAACAACGACTTACCGGAACAACGAAGAGTGAACAACTAAGAGGGCTGAACCACGAAGGTAACATCCACGAACGACGGAACAACGAAGGATGGAACCACGACTTTTAGAGCACCGGAGTTGCACGTCAAACAGAATAAATGTATTGCTAGTGCCACGTTCTAACTTACACAGGATACAACTCAACAAGAAATAAGACGCATGCTTTTACAAGGTGATTGAGGGTTGATCGGGGATGTGGGGGGTTTCCCCCCACAAAAACGCATTCTAGAAAAACGTTTAAAAAGGTAGATGGGGGCGTGGGGGACTCCCCCCACAAATACGATTAAAATAATATATATAGTTAAAAATATACGTGAAGTTTAGAATCGTAATAGCTAAAATTCAAATACAGCTAAGGTTTTTGAAGAAATTAGTTTACATTTAAATTACGGTTTATGTCAGGAGATGGCAGTGTTGCTTTAATTGTAACAATTGTAAATGCTTTCGATTCACACACAGAATATGATCACTGTGCTCGTTATTGTAAACAGATCTTAACTAGTATTTTAGAAAAAAAATGGCATGAAATCTAATTTTTTCATGGTTTAGGGAGTAGTGGTTTAAAATGTAGTGGTTAAGTAATGGTCGTGGTTTAGCCTTCGTTGTTCCAGAAGTCGTGGTTTAGGCAGTAGTTGTTAAGTCATACAATCGCTGTCCTGAACTACATGCGCTGTTAAGTTTGGTCTGCACTCTCGAACAAGGCACAGGCCTGTGCTGAAACACCTGCTCTGTGTTTGTATGTTAACCCTAGAACACTGTTACCCTTAACAGGCTGTGCAGCCAGCGGCAGCCAGCACATGTAAACGCTGTGGGGCTGGGGGTGGAAGAAGTCGACAGACAACAGAATAGGTATAATGAAATAAATAAATAATACCTATTAGGTCATCTGTCCTCTCCCACCGCACTTACCTCAGCCAGCTGCCGCTGTGTGCAGCTCAGAGTACTTCATGTGACAGGCCTGGACTGCTTTACTTTCCACCGGGCGGTCGTGTTTTTTAGGGCAGTGGGCATCTGCAGGTGCCTCTGTCAATCTCTCCAGCTCCCCTAGGTGGTTAAAGCAGGTATAGTGGGAGCTTCAAGAGCTAGGGGAAAGAGGGAGAGACATGAAAGAGCAGGAGGAAGGGAATGGGGCAGACTCTTTTTGATTCCCAGTCCGGCCCAATGATGCTCCAACGCGCAAACATGGCCTCTCAGAAGAATCTGACCAGGTGTCCCTGCCCATCAAACCCAACATGACAGCCTAGCATAGGTGGCAGTGGTAACAATGTGATGCTGTGTTTCCGCTTGATACTGTTTTTCTAATGGCTCGACTATCTACGGTGCTGGCCCCAACCAACGTTGCACCACAGTAACCACTTGAATTACACTGTGTACTTGGAACCCCAAACACTGATGACGTAATCGCTTATGTTGTAACCGGTTTGATGCCCATTGTTGTTTAACTCCGCTGTAAACTGGACATAACTGACTATCTTAAAATAATTAAACAATGTTGCCACTGAGCACTCAAAGTTACATATGTTCAGCAACAGAATCTGTTTAATCTGAGTGCGCCGAGTCCACTGGCGCCGACTTTAGTAACACAAGAATGCTGGGAGGGAATATTCCCTCTAAGCTCGCTGGCACACTTATTTGGAAACCCAAGGGTTTATTATCAAAATGTAATCAATTTGCATGAATGTGATGATTCATACGATACTTCTTTTTCCAGATTTAAGAATTTTATTCACTCAGTTATAATCTGTCAGGCAATAATCTTTTCGTAACATCCACATTATGATGTCATGTGGTCATTCATTTGTAAACAACCCAATGCATTTCGGATTAGCAAATAGAAACCTGAGCAACAGTTGTACGAGTAAAAGCAAATGTAAATTCACAACTCTCCAATGGATTAGGTGCTTTTCTCTTCTTTTATTATTCCTTTTTTATAGAATCCTCAATGATCACAATTCTTACCGGTTGCTGTTCAAACCACAGGGTAACCACAGAATTGCCAACACGTGTTTCGTCAGGCCAGTCAGCCAAAATGTCATCAGGGCAAACGCAACTAATAAACTAATAAAAGAACCCGTATAAATTATTCCCATTGTACACAAATTCAAAGCAAGACTCATTCCAATAGTGGCGATCACTGCATCACAAGTAATAGTCAAAGCAAACAAGAAGCAAGCTCTGGATTTCAGATTTCGGTCGTGGTACTCCGAGTCCAATCCTTAGATAAGTTGATACGGCAACCAACAGAGTCTAGACGTCACAAGAAACCGCGTGCTGTTGGTTGCAGTATTAACTTATCTAAGGATTGTACTCGGGGTACCATGACCAAAATAAAAGTCCGTATTTTGGAACATAAAAGCAATATCAGACTACGGAACACAAAATCAACGGTCGCTGCTTACTGGCTAGAAGCTAGACACAACATAGCGCAATTACGCTTTACGATACTAGAAGCACTCCAGCTTAAACCGGATACTGACCCACATACGTCGTTGGCCAGATCTGAATTTTTTAGGATCAAAAAATTACAAGCCATGCAGCCGAATGGAATGAACGACAGACTTGAATTTAACTGCTTTTTATGATTAACTACAGTATACACAAAAGGATCGACGTCTTTGTTTGTTTTTCTTAATCTCCACGCTGATGACCCATTGTGCATACACGATTTTGGAGTTTTTTGTATTTGTTCTTTTCTATTTATGTTCAGATTGCTTGGTGATTTTAGCTTACATGCGACACTTTTAATAATTTAGTCACTGTATGGTTTGTTTATGGGAGAGCATTAGTTTGAACTGCCCTTTTGACATCAACGTTAATTGTGAATTGAAGAGGGTTGATATATTGATTCATAAATTGATTTGTATACTTGTACATACCATCACAATGAACTTTATTGATGCTGGCTAGTATCACACTGATATTTCAACGCGGTTTCTTCAAGACGCGAGTATGCTCTCACAGCTGCTCACACGTAACGTTTATGTTACGTCCGACTCTGAATTCACATTTACACTTTCACATTGAGGTGGCGAGAGACCGACACGCAACCATCCTGATAGGCACTGAACTCTGCTTTAACCGCACCGCAACTATGTCACAGCATGATTGCATGCCTGAGTAACTGTGTATAACTGCACAGGGGCGTAACACAGGCCCCTGCGGTGCGGGGGGGGGGCCCTCACCCTCCAGGGGGCCCGTCAGCACCGCACTTCTGCTGGGGAGCACTAGATTGAGTCCGGTGGGGGCCCCTTCACGTACCTTGCAGGGGGGCCCCCTCAAGGTTCGATACGCCACTGTAACTGCATTGTTAGCATTTAACGACTTGAGGCACGCTAACAGTGGTATTTTGCTGGAAATAGTCCTGGTCACAATGTCTTACGAGCTTTTCTTCGATGTATCTCTTCATCAATAGCAATTGGTGTAAACAGAGGCACGCACCTCGTTCGTTTTTTGAGTGCACTGCAAAGGTCTTTTTCTTCACGTCTTTTACTTTACACTTTTTACTTTTCCTGCACATAAGCACGCAGCTTTGGACATGTCAGTCGGCAGACACACCCTGTACTAACGCTCATAATTGCAAGTTTATAGGGGCGAGTCACGTTTCCCACCGGCTCTTTCAGCGTCAGGCAGGCGTGGAACTGTCACTTGGGAACATAGTTAGCTGACCTAAGCACATAGCCAATAGGCTGATTTCTATGATTTATTTTCATTTGGAATGCTAATTAGAGCCTCTTGTTTTATTTCCACAGCTTTATGAATGTAACCCCTGATGTAGGGACATCTCGTGACCTGAAATTCATTGGGTTGTTTCCAAATGAATGATCACAAGACATCATAATGTGGATGTAACGAAAAGATTATTGACTGACAGATGTTAACTGAGTGAATGCAATTCTTAAATCTGGAATAAGAAGCATCGTATGAAGCATCACATTCAGGCAAATTGATTACATTTTGTTAAGAAACCCTTGGGTTTCCAAATAAGTGCGCCAGCCAGCTTATAGGGAGTATTCCCTCCCAGCATTCTTGTGTAACTTAAATATAAAGCATGTCGTGTCTTTCTCTATGGTGAGTTACATTTTTTGTTGATGTCAAGAACATCAAGTATTCTATCCATGTAACAAGCAATCTGGATATATAGATTGCAATGTTTCTGACGCTATTTAAGGTTGCATGGCAATAAGCATAGTTAAACGTATGGCTGCCTATTTACCTTCCCGCCTCTCTGGTCTGTAAAAGTACATCTTTGCTTCTCTCCAGTAACCGGGGATTTCACACCTTTGTGCTGCGGCCTCACTGTGGAGAGGCAGGTCCTATCCACCACCTTGTGTCAGGCTTCATGCTGTCCGAGAACATCTCCCATGGACTCCTGCTGCGGAAGGTAAGGAGCACCCCAGACCTCCTGGAGTAGGGATGGTACACAGACCTGTGCTATATTACTTGCAAAATCCCTGTATTCTTCCTCTTGACAGCCTTGAGTATCCTTGTATGCACATGTTTACAATGATAGATGGACAAGGATTCCCTGCACCTTTTGTTAGATTCTTGTTGCTGATGAGGTTCTTGAGCGCAAAAGGGCGAGTGGCACTTTGCAGACTCATAAGGGCAGAACCAGTGCTGGTCCATTCCTTGCTCTGTGTCTGCTAACTGAACACAGGGGTAAAGTGCCTGTCAGGAGGCAGAGATGTGAGATTGAGTCTTCAGGAACAAGGCTGTCTGTTTTCCCAGACTACCTCAAACTTGCTCCTGTTTGGTCAGTGCAGATGGAGTTAAGTGACTATGGGCTGATAATAATGTGTGAGGTGTGGATGCTGGCTGGAGTTAGGACTTGGCCATGCTCACTTCTTTTAACATATAGAAAATGTTTTTGGTACATTTGCCTTCTTCATTGATCCTTGAGGGTTAAAAGCTCTTTCTAGCTTGTCCAATGGCATAGCATATATTGCCTGATTCATGTAAGTTTGTCCTAATTAAAGGCCGATTTCTGCATTTTTGCATCATGGAGGGTAAATCAATCAGGGTTTTGTAAAATGCGCTATTCACTCGTTAGGGTCTCAAGGCACTGGGGGAGGAGGGTGGAGGGTGTTGTGCGTCTCCTTTGGGGTCACTTGAAAAGCCAGGTCTTGAGGTCTTTACTGAATTGGTGCAGTGTCGGGCTTTGCCGGAGGTGAAGTGGAGGTCGTTGCAGGTCTTGGTAGCGAGGTATGAGAAGGAACTTCCACCCACTCTGGTCCTGTAGAAGCATGGGACAGTGGCTAGGGAGAGGTCGGCTGAGTGGAGGTTTCTTTTGGGGGCGTGGAAGAAGATGCGGTTGTTGAGGTATTAGGGTCCGGTGTTGTGAAGGGCCCAGAATGCGTGTGTGAGCAGTTTGAAGGTTATTCTTTTTTCGATGGGTAGCCAGTGGAGGTCGCGGAGGTGTTGGGAGATGTGGTTGTGCTGTGGGATGTCGAGGATTAGTCTGGCTGCGGCGTTTTGGACGGTCTGGAGTTTACAGAGGAGTTTTCTGTTGATTCCGGTATAGAGGGCATTGCCCTAGTCTAGTCTGCTGGTGACGAGTGCGTGAGTGATAGTTTTCCTGGATTCGGGGGGTGGTGGGGAGGGGGGTTCCCCTTGAATGTCTTGCATAGTATTCAAAGGGTGTTGAAGCATGCAGAGGAGACGGCGTGGATGTGGCAATTCATGGTGAGTGATGAGTCAAGTATGATTCTGAGGTGGTGTGAATGGTTCGTCAGGGTGGGTGGGTTTCCGAGGGCGAGCGTCATCCCATGGGAAGGGGGTGGAGCTGTTGGGTTTGGCAAATTCCTGTATGATTGCAAAGAGTACCTTGGAGTTATGGGCATTGGAGAGGATTCTGTCTTAGAAGAAGTTTTTCTTTGTGAATTTGATGAGTTGGTGGTGTGCCGTGGTGGCTGTTTTGTAGGTGGAGCATGCTTCCGGAGTTTTGCTGTTTCTCCATGTCTTCCAGTCGTCGGCAGGAGCGCTTGGATTCTTGGAGTGCCGTGGTGAACCAGTTAGCTTTCTTGTTGTGTCGTCTTGTGGTGTTCTGGAGGGGGCGAGTGTGTTGGCGCAGTTGGCGATCCATTGGTGGACGTTTGTTGCTGCGGTGTTGGCTCCGTCGTAGTTAGGGGTGGAGTGCAGGAGAGGGCAGAGGTGAGGTGTTCTTCAGAGACTTTGTTCCAGATTCTGCGTGGGAGTCAACGCTGGTGCTTGTGTGCAGTGGGTTTACTAAAGGAGAAATAGATGCAATGGTGGTCAGTCCAGAGGAGTTCCGTGGTGTGGCTGAAAAAGATACTGTTTCCTTTTGCGAAGACGGGGTCGAGTCCCGCTGTATGAGTGGGGGTGGAGATGAGTTGCTTCAGCCCTATGTTGGTGAGGTTCTCTAGGAGGGCGGTGGTGTTGGGATCGTTGAGGTTGTCCAGGTGGAAGTTCAGGTCTCTGAGTAGTATTTAGTCTCTGGAGGCGAGGGTGTGGGGTGCGATGAGGTCAGCGATGACATTGGTGAACGGAGCGAGGGGACCAGGCTGTCTGTAGACGAGTGAAATGAAATGAAATGAAAATTATATTTATATAGCTCATAATCTACCCTGAGGCCTCGCATCATCCGCGGATCATCGTTCTGGGGTTGGTCTGATTCGGAAGTGGATGTGTTCCATGGGGGGTGAGTCATCGTCCGAGTCGGTGGTTGTCAATCAGAGGGAGCTTTTGTGGACAATGGTGAGGCCGCCTCCTGGGCGGGTGGGGTGGTCTTTTCTCAGGATCTTATATCCGTCAGGGATGGCGGTTGCGATTTCGGGCGCAGAGCTGGCGTCGTTCCAGGTCTCTGTGAGGAAGGCAACGTCAGGCGTATGAGTGTTGAGGAGGTCCCAGATTTCTATGGCGTCTGCGCAGGGAGTGTACGTTGAGGAGGATGCAGTTCAGTGGCTTGTGTGTGCTGGCATCTGGTGGGCTGGAGGCTGCTGTTGGGCTCTGGAGGTGGGTGAAGGTGAGGCAGCAGTGACGGCAGGAGAACAGGCCATGGGTGTTGCTCGGCGTCGAGAGCTGGCAGTTGTTGCTGCCTCCGGGGTTGAGAGCGTGGAGGGTCCTAGAGTCGTAATGGCGTGGGGTCGAGTGGCCAGGGTCCTTGGCGCTGATCGAGGTCAGGTTGCGAACGGGCGCAGACGGGTTTGCCTTCAGTGTGCCAGCTGTGCGCCTGCTGCGCGCGTCCGCTGCATGGCCGCCATTAAGTAGGGGCCGGCGGAGGTGGGAGCAACACGCTGGGGGAAAAGTCACGGGGGCAGAAGCAGCGGGGAGTGCGGGAAGAGGGGGCGGGCAGATGGAAAAGAGAAAGCGGCAAAGGGGGAAAAGAGGCAAAAGTGGAGAGAAATGGACAGAGAGAAAAGGAAAGTAACAGAGAAAAGAGACACAGAAATAGAAAAAAAAGAGGCAAGAGAACACAGAGCAGAATAGCAGACCAACAGGGATGACGCGCAGGCAGGTGCCTGCAGGTGGAGGAGGGCCTTGAATCCCTCCTTGAGAGGAGGTCACACTGGAGCTTAAGGGCAGGTCCTTAGTAGTGGAGCTGCACCAGGGAGAGCAGTGGCTCTAACCAAGAGGATAGTTAGCTTTTAAGCATTTCAACTCTTGCCACTTCTGTGATTGCGTGTTCCCAATATACAAGCTAAAATCGTTCCAGGATACCCCAGAAAATTCTGTATGTACTCATCACAGAAGTGACAGAGTACCTCAGGTAGCGAGACATGCTGCCTTGCTTTAGGCCTCGCTTGCTCTGTGTCTTTTCGTCACTGCGCCACCTGAAGTACAAGCAAAGTTCCTTTAGCAATTACGTCATCTACTGCTAACTGACATGGGCCAAGTATCGCTGGCCTATCCTCGGAAGGCCTGGATTAGCAAGTCTTCCTGATGGAGACCAGAGCTCTTCTCACATATAATGAGTGTGTCTCACTGTCATTGTCCTTAGTGGTTCAGGCAAGTGCTGGTGGTGGCCTAGCTGGCCTAACAAAAGACAAATTCCACCGGGGACATCTGGTGAACACCAAGAGGTCTTCACTGTTATTCTTTCATGAGTAGTCCTCTTTGGAACTTTTTGGAATGTTTTGTAGTTTTAGGCATAGTAATGCCAGCCTGGCCATTTTTTAATTAATTCTACCTATTGAATATTTTTGTTTGTTTCAGGCTGCTTCCAGCCCCTTAACCTTTTAGATACATTGTTTATTAGTTCATATCTACTTATGTCTAGACCGTAAAGTGTGATGTAGATTGATGGATTGTATTGTGAATGCGGAGTCCTGAATACCACAGGACTCCTTGTAGGATTATCTGAAGAGTGAGGGCCTTTGACTCACCCATGTTTTTGAATAGCTTAAATTGTGGAGTTGTGGCAGCTTAGTCAGCATGTATCAAGCCTCTAGTTTCCCTTCTACCTCTACAGCTAATGTAATGATCACTTCTTGTACGTTTTTGGAAACATGTGAGTTTCCATCTGCTCACATAAAGTGTTTCAGGGACCTAAGCAGGTGTTTGCAGTCCTTTAATTTGTGCAGGTTTTCTGGCGCTGCATAGTCACTGATGATGCATCACCTTTATTTCCCAGATATTCCTGCGGTCTTCCTGTTTTGCTTTCTGTTCTATCTGTGTTACTTACACTCTGATGCAGTGATACCTGTAGTGCCCTTTTATCTTTTCTGCTACTTAATTGTTTGTGTACAGTGCCTAAAAGCAGACGGGGAACTGTTGGTGCCTGCCATGTCAGAGGCGAATGACAGACTCCATCAATATAACCACAGCTTCCTATGTCAGGACCTCTTGTAACTAAGAGGAGTAAGACTTGTATCCCCACCATCACCTCGCCAACTGCAACAGCCTTGGAGTTCTGCAGGTGCTTCTTGCCGAATAGTCCAGCTCCTCCTTATTCCTAGTCTCTTGCAGAATGTGGTTACAAGCTCTGGTACTCCAGTGCGCCTACTATTCACCAAGTATTCCAGGTGTGTCACCTGTTCTCCATTTGTATGTCTGGAATTGCTTATGGGTCACCACTGCTCTGCTTCCATCGCCTCCCTGCTACTGGTGCTCCTAGGCCACATTGTGTTGTAGTCTTCTAGTGAACATCAGTAGCAGTCGCCATGCAAGCTGCCATATAGATGTTGGCGATACCCACTTTCAAACAAGGATCCCTAAGGGCGTGGCAAGCGGCTGTACTGTTAAAGGCTACCCCTCCCACATATAAGGAAGGCTGATTCAGCTTCGTCTGTGGGCATCTCGCATCTCCCTCAATCTCAGTCAAAAGTCTGGGAGACATCTTGAGTCACAGGTGTCCTACATCCCACAAATAAACAACATGATCAAGAATGCATTTTAAAACCTGTGAAACGTTTTCGGGATCTTGCCATTACTGTTGACACCAATACCTTTGAGAAGTCAATGAAAACAGAGAACCAATGGCGGACTCCAATAGCCGCACCTCCTTGGTGTGTTCCCCAAGTGATTGATTGGTAGTATAGTTAGAACCAGTGTGCATAATCAGCTCTGGCACCCACCGTTGTGGGATGCCAACAGCCAGGGCAGATATACAGTCCTTTGAGACCACTGGGGTGGTGTACTACCAGGTGAGTATAATGTCAATAAAGAAGCTTGATCAGTGTCTTTGTTGCAAAAATATAAGTCTTTATTTTTAAATAGTCCATGCAAAGCATCAGCGTGAGTCGAAATGAAGTTGCACCTGACTGCAGGAATATTAAGCGGGCTTTTATCAAGGAGGCCCACGCAACTGATACAGTCCAAAGACCAACCATTTTGGCCTTCATCCCAACACTGGGGCCCGGACCGGATTGGGCCACAAGAACACCTCTGTAAAGAAGCACTGCTCGCCACCACTCGTAAATCTTCACGCTTGTCCTGATGAAGTTCAACAATTGAACGAAACGTGTTGGCTGATGCTTTGCATGGACTAATTAAAAATAAAGACTAATATGTTCGAGGTCTACTCTTTTGGATCACATTGCGCATGAACATCGGCTCCATCCTCAGATTGTTTTTTTCCGCCATCGGGCTCGGATGTGTTTTCTGCGCTCTGGTGTGGAACCGATTCTACTTTCGGCGCGCAATCCTTCACCCGTTTCAACGGTATTGTTTCAAACGCGTTCCCCCTATCGACGCGAGTCTCAACAACTATGACGTCTTCGATTCCAGGCGTCAACGAAGGCCCTCGGGCCTACCTAGGCCTTATCTTCTAGCTCATGGAAAGGACGCCATTTAAGAAGTGTCCTCAATGTGGGTCGAAGTTTCCCCACACCGATCTCCATGAGGTGTGCAACCTTTGCCTCTCACCGGAGCACGAGGCCAGGGACTGTTCAGCTTGCGCCTCATTCTGCTCCAAAAAGACTGTTCGGGACCGATGAGCTCGATTGACCATGGCTCGCTCGACATCTTCGATCCCCGACTACATCTTTCAAGAGGGCGTTGAGGTCCCAGAACAGGAGCGGGCCGAAGAAGGCGTCAGCGACTCCAAAGTCGAGGACTCAGACGTCGAGGACATCACTCCGGCACAACGGGTCGTAAGTACACACGTCGACCCCGACCCTTCCTCGACACCCTCGAAAAAGGCTTCGGTCACACTTTCGCCTTCGGGCCTGGATGCACACCTAGAGACTGCTTCCCATGCCCCGCCTTTGGGCTCTGTAAAGAAGCCTACTAAGCCTTCAGGCGACTGGGGCTCGAGTCAGCCTACCCCGGTGCCGACACACACCTACCGGCACCGAAAAAGAAGCCATCCTCTTCCTTATCCACGCCGACCGCTGCTTCGACAGCCAAGCACTGACACCGGCTCCTCGACATCAAAGACTCACTCGGAGCCGAGCAAAAACCTG